>NW_019154088.1:8588777-8839457 GCF_002288905.1 Enhydra lutris kenyoni | reverse complement strand
TCTTAACTATGTAATTTTTGTATTTCCATCTAAATTGTCAAAAACAGTTTTGACTTAACTGTGATCTTAACTATGTAATTTTTGTATTTCCATCTAAATTGTCTTAACTATGTAATTTTTGTATTTCCATCTAAATTGTCAAAAACAGTTTTGAATGGTACAGGGAGAGAGAAAGGTTGGAGATCTTGTTACTAGTGATCTGGTAATTAAGGTTAATTTAATTTACTAGTCAAAACTCTTGGAATAGTTGTTAAACTAAATTATTAACTAGAATTCTCACTCATTGTTTATCTTGTTTCCAAAAACATTTGGAGACATCGTATTGGATATTCTACTGAAAGTCAGATATACTATGTCTATTACATTTCCTAGGCTTGCTGATAAAAGAAAACAAGGAGAACCTGACATGACTTATTCTTTTTTTTTTTTTTTAAAGATTTTATTTATTTATTTGACAGAGAGAAATCACAAGTAAGCAGAGAGGCAGGCAGAGAGAGAGGAGGAAGCAGGCTCCCTGCTGAGCAGAAAGCCCGATGTGGGGCTTGAACCCAGGACCTGGGATCATGACCCGAGCTGAAGGCAGCGGCTCAACCCACTGAGCCACCCAGGCGCCCCTGACATGACTTATTCTTAATGCATCAGTGCTGGCTCCTATTGATTGCCTCTGGCTTTCCTGTCAGTAATTAATTTTAGTGTCAGGTTGACCAATATGAATTTTGCTGTATTTTTCTTCTTCCTCTTTTCTCTGTCTCCATTCTTCTGGTTCTTTTCCTATTCTGTATAATTCCTTAAAGTTCTCCAGAGTTGGTCCGGAATAGTGCTTCTCACACTTCAATGTGTAAGTGAATCTGTTGGGGGTCTTGTTACAATGCAGGTTCTAAATGGAGGTCTGGGATGGGGCCTCAGATTCTGCATTTCTTTTCTTTCTTTCTTTCTTTTTTTTTTTTTTGACACAAAGAGATCACAAGGAGGCAGAGAGGCAGGCAGAGAGAGAGGGGGGGAAGCAGGCTCCCTGCTGAGCAGAGAGTCTGATGCGGGGCTCTCTTCCAGGACCCTGAGATCATGACCTGAGCTGAAGGCAGGGGCTTAACCCACTGAGCCACCCAGGCGCCCCTTTTTTTTTTTTTTAAATTTGTTGCCGTTGGGCGAGGGCAGGAGAGAGAGAGAGCACAAGCAGGGGGAGCAGCAGGCAGAAGGAGAAGCAGGCTCCCTGCTGATGTGGGACTGGATCCCAGGATCACGGGAACATGACCTGAGTTGAAGGCAGATGCTTAGCTGACCGGACCACCCAGGTATTCCAGATTCTGCATTTCTAACAAACTACTAGATGCTTTTGGTCCTCAAGCTGTTCACATTGGGAAGCTAGGAACTAGAAGACTTGGTGTTCTAGATAAGAGTTCTAGATTTTAGTGCTCCTCTAGAGCAGGAGGGAGGTGTCTGGTGCAGGTCTCTTGATGTCAGCACTTAGAAACTCACCAACATCGGTATCCTCCCAACAGTTACCTTTCTCGTCGTTCCTTTATCTTCGATGTCTCTTGCTCCCAGTGGCTCCTTGGCCTCATCCTTTTTATATTTCTTGCCCTATATTGCCTTTCTTCCTTCTTTGGTTCACAGTCAGCCTTCTTGGGAGAATAATCTTAAATTTCATTCTTCCATTTTATCCTCTGTTGATTATTCCTCAATCAACAGCTCTGATCATGTCACTCTCCTCTTTGGAAACCTTTCCTAGCTCCCTGGCATTGCACAGTCTGGCTCCTGTTTCCCTTTCCAGCTCACTCATCTTACATTCTGGGAATTCCCGTCTACTTGTGGTTCCCAGGCTACATTATTCACACACCCATGTGTGTGTCTTCTTGCCTTAGCTTTTATTATTCTTTTGTCCATTAAAGCTCTTCCCGGCCTTATTACCTGGTTAATTTCTTTCATTCTTCAGATATTCTTTTCGCTTTCTCTCTCCTTAGAAACTTAAGATAGTATCTCTATTACTTATACGATTCAAGAATGATTGAAATGAGGGTTACTGGTGCTTTCCCACTTTAAGCTACAGCTAAAACTAGAATTACTGGAAGGAGATGTTATCTTGGCATCATGGTGGTCAGTTGTATTCAAAGATTTTAAGGATACAAAATCACTTGGTTAAGTCACCATAAATCTTATTTATTTATTTATTTTTAAGGAGGCTCCTTGCCCAGCATGGAGCCCAATGTGAGGTGCTAACCCATATTGAGGTCAAGACCTGAGCTGAGATCCAGAGTTGGACACTTAAGTGACTGAGCCACCCAGGTGCCCCACCATAAATCTTATTTTATTTTTAAAAAAGGGAATACTTAATCATCACTCTCTACATAAAGAGGGGGAAATATTTTTAATTAGTTTATCATTGTGGGAATTAGTCTAGCTGACCTGTACAATATTCATTGACATAGCTTCACTGGCATGAAGCCATAAAATAAAAATGATAAGTTTTATCTGATGAGGATAAATGTGATCTGCAGAGGCAGTGTGAATGGTAAGGTTTTCAGATGATGGTTCAGAACTTGAACATCTTGCATTGGCCTCCCCTTGGGAGCAGAGTGACAGGATTACTTGCTAGCTTAGAGGGTGGCCTTTTGCAAATCACTAAACTAATTGGGGTTTCTTAACAGTAACAGGGAATAGAAATAGAGCTGCCTGAAAAGATGCAAACACTGAGGACTTGATGGATTATTAGCTGGTTATTCAAACTAGAGGCTCAGGACTTGAAATAAGTCCAAAAGAAACTAGGCTCTCGCCAGATAAAAATTTTTTAATAAAATTTTAAAGTACTTCCCTTAGCTATGGTCATGATCTCTCAGGCAACAAATGCAATTTGCCACCAGATGTGTCGTTGCTATGACACTTATAGATACGAGAAGGGATGGTGAAAGGTGGAGATTGAAGTGCTAATAGATTTGAAACTTTATTTGCAAAATGATCTTAATGTGTGTGTTTCAGAGATAAGTCTTAATCCTTTGTGCATAATAAGTGTTCTGTAAATGTGTGTGGAGCAAATACAAAATATGTGAAATATTTAAAATTAAATGAGGGAAATAACCTTTGCTTTTCTTAAGGAATTGTTCTTTATAGTTCTTAATAGTGTGGTTTTGTGCCTGCTGGATCATATTGTGTCCTAGATTTCTGTGACTGTAGAGAAAGACATACAGAAGAGAATAAGAATTGTCAGCTTCATTAAGGATAGCATGTGCTGATATAATTCCCTTTTCCCCAGGGATGTGGAACTGTTGATACATTCCTTTCTAGAGAAAGTGCCTGAGTGGGAGCTCTGGTCTCCATCCTTTTCACTGATTTCCTGCCCAGTCTGTCTCTGGATAATGATTCTCTCAGTTTATGTTGCCTTTCAGCATAATATATTTATTCAAACCAAACTGTGTGTCTGGTGGGTTGCACCACAAAACCAAGAATCCACAGCCAGAGCTAGCGGCAATATTTTAAATTATGAAAGCTCCTAGTCATGATAGTCTATTTTTTTTTAAGATTTTATTTATTTATTTGACAGAGATCACAAGTAGGCAGAGAGGCAGGCAGAGAGAGGAGGAAGCAGGCTCCCCACTGAGCAGAGAGCCCGATGCAGGGCTCGATCCCAGGACCCTGAGATTATGACCTGAGCCGAAGACAGAGGCTTAACCCACTGAGCCACCCAGGTGCCCCCATGATAGTCTATTTTGTGATATAGTACTTGGCCATGCCAAACCTGTTTCTCTTTTGAGAAGAGTGTTCCTGGGACATAAATAGGACTTCAGGTAAGATCAGTATTGGGTAGTGGGTCATAGGGCTCTAGAATCAGATAGTTCTAAGTCCTGGTTCAGCCACTTGCTAGCATTTTATCCTTGGGCCAGCTTTTATTATATTTTTCCCAAAATTTTATTTATTTATTTATTTGCCCTGGTTGGGGGGGGCAGTTGGTGAGAGCACAAGCAGGGGGAGTAGCAGGCAGAGGGATAAGGAGGCTCCCTGCAGGCCAAGAAACCTAATGTGGGACTTGGTGCCAGGACCCTGCTGGGATCATGACCCAAGCCAAAGGCAGAAGCTTAACTGACTGAGCCATCCAGGTGACCCTCAAAGGTTTTATTAATTTATTTGACGGAGAGAGAGAGAACATGAGTCAGAGGGAAAAAGCAGAGGGAGAGGGAGAAGCAGAACTTCTCTGAGCAGGGAGCCCAATGTGGGGCTTGATCCAGGATCCCTATGATTATGACCTGAGCTGAAGGCAGACACTTAACCACCCAAGTGCCCCAGGCTTTTTTTATTATTTCTTCTTCTTCTTTTTTTTTTTTAAAGGTTTTATTTTACTTACTTGACAGAGAGCGAAAACAGGAACACAAGCAGGGGGAGTGGGAGAGGGAGGCAGGCTTCCCACTGAGCAGGGAACCTGATGGAGGGCTCAATCCCAGGACGCTGGGATTGTGACCTGAGCCGAAGGCAGATGCTCAACAAATGAGCCACCCAGGTGCCTTAGGTTTTATTATTTTTAATTATCTTTTCAATTAATTATTTTAAAAATATTTGTTCTCATTATAAAATAGTACAGAATTTTGAAAGCGTAGAAAGTTATGAAGAAGAATGTTCATATAACATATGAGCATTTTCTTATATAATTAAACTTTCTTTGAAAACACCATTTTTTGCACTTACAAAGTATCTGATTATTCAGTTATTTAATCATTCTTATATTTTTGGACATTTATGGTGTTTCTTCATTAAACCATGATAAATAGTGCTGTGATAGGTATCTTTTAATTAAAAAAATTTTTTTTGGTCCAGTCTTCTTTTTCCATGGGGTAGTTCCTTAGGAAGGTGTTCTAGAGCTTTGTTTGTATATTTTTATTCATTCATTCATTCATTTATTTTAAAAGATCTATTTATTTTAGAGTGCAAGCCTGAGTTGGGGGGAGGGGCAGAGAGAGAGGGAGAGAATCTCAAGCAGACTCCCTGCTGAGGGTGGATCCAGATTCATAAGGATCCCATGACCCTGCAAGCCTGACCTGAGCCAGAATCAAGAGTCAGAGTCAGACAATGACTGAGCCACCCAGTGTCCCTGTTTGGCACGCATGCACGCATGCACGCACATACACACTCATGCACACACCAGAATGGGCTGCTGAGCAGGGAGCCCAATTCCGGGCTCCACCCCAGGATCCCAGGACCATGACCTGAGCAGAAGGTAGCCACTTAAGTGACTGAGCCACCAGGAACCCCTGGTAGCACATTTTTAATACTTTTGAAGCTCTTGATAACCAAAAGCAGAGTAAAGGGTAAGTAATTTAACAGGACTTCAGTTTTCTTATTTATCTCTTCGTATCCTGACGGTGGGAGGATATGGGCTAACATATGCAAAACACATAGCACAATGCCTGGCATATAATGTTTTTAGTCTTTGCTTTAACATATCTATTGTACCTACTGCATGATTAAGTGCTCAACCACCTCATTATCTGTTTAAAAAAAAAACAAAACAATAGGAAAATAAATGTTTATTGAGTTGTATGTGTTTATTGTGAGACAAAATTTGTATCTATGAATATCTGGCCTTTTTTTTTTTTTTTTAAACTGCCTTAAAAAATGTATGTATGAAAGTGAAAGGTAGAGGGGCAAGACAGTGTTGTGTTATTAAAAGTATTTTTTCGAGTTGAATAACAATGGACAGGAGATTATTATTCATTGAAAGTTTGGCCTAACTGGCCTGTTGTATCTCTTTCTGTTTTAATGGAGTGTCAAAGCTTGTAATTGACAACTATGTGAATTTAATGTGTGTTTCAGTTACAGGAGCGTTGGCTGATGAGATAAGCAAGAGAGACAGAGAGGGATCAATATTCTTAATACCCCAAATTGTCAGTGTAATGAATATAATTTGAGGACTGTGAGCCACCTCAAAAGAAGGCACGAAATGGTAATTTTAATAGATGAATCAGGGAATAATGAAACCTCATGTCTGATGTTTTCCACTTCCACACAGTTACTGCACAGAGCAGGGCTACATTAATTTCTTAGGGCAGCTGTCACAGATTACCATAAACCGAGGGGTTTAAAATAAGAGAGATTCCTTCTCTCACAGTTCAGGATGCTAGATGTGTAAAATCAAGGTGTCGACAGAGTTGGTTCCTTTTGGAGGCCCGGAGGGGCCATGGTCCCTGCCTCTCTTCTTCCTCATGATGGCTCCCACGTCCTTGAGGTTTCTTGGGTTTGCAGCAGCATCCCTGCAGTTTCTGTCTGTCTTCTTAGGGCCTTCTTCCCTGTGTCTCTTCTGTTTTTATGTCTGTTCCTATAAAGAACACTAGTCATTGGATTTGAGGCCCCACTCTAATCCAGGATGGCCTCATGGTATCTTGATGACACCTGCAAAGATCCTGTTTCTAAATAAGGTCACATCCATCGCCAGGAAGAGCTGGGGTTAGGACTTGAACATATCTTTTTTTTTTTTTTTTAAAGATTTTATTTATTTATTTGTCAGAAAGAGAGAGAGAGAAAGCACACAAGCAGTTAGAGAAGCAGGCAGAGGCAGAGAGAGAGGCAGGCTCCCTGCTGAGCAAGGAGCCCGATGCGGGACTCAATCTCAGGACCCTGGGACCATGACCCGAGCGGCTTAACCCACTGAGCCACCCAGGCGTCCCTGAACATATCTTTTTAGGGGGACATGATTTAACCCACTACAGTGGCAAATTTACAAATTCAAATAGAAACTCACCATCTCTCTTTCCTCCCCATACTCTGCTAGCTCCTCTCTATTGAGTTGTTTTATCAACTTTATCAAGTTGTTTTACTTAACTGTTTTCCCCTTGCTTATTGGATTTGTCTTAACTTTTCTGCTTGGCTCTACCGTGCTTATCCAAGATGACATTTTACTGTAGAAAACTGGACTCTTTGACTTTATCTCATAACCTTAATTCCCCTCTCTGTGCTGTTACTCCTACATGGAAGGCCTTCTCTCTCTTGATCTAAGTCAGCCTCACTCTTTTTTTTTTTTTTTAATTTAAGAAGTGGAGGGAGGAGAGGGTCAGAGGGAGAAAGAATCTTAAACAGGCTTTTCACCCAGTGCAGAGCCCAGTGTGGGAGTCAGTCCCACAACCCTGAGATTATAACCTGAGTCGAAATCAAGACTTGGACACTTAACTGACTGTTGCCCCAGTAAATCTCATTTCTAAGGGCAGGGAGTCTGCTTTATGCTTCATTTTTTCTTGTGGCACTTAGCCCATTGGTAGCTCAGTAGACATTCTCAGTGCTCAGTAGACATTCTCATTAACTAGTTACAGACTCTGGATTGGAAAGAAAACCAAATAATGGTTTTATGTGCTTGAATCCCAAAATTCAAGTTGCATGGGAATCAGTCTCTCTTAATAGCTTAAATGATTTAGGTTGACTCTTGTTTTCTCTTCGATTTAAAACTTCTACCTAATACGGTATTTTAGTCTCATTCTGGTGCTGTAGTCTATTTTGGCTTAAAAATGGCCTAAGGAGATGCTTCTGGCATATCTGTTAGTCTGTGAGAAGATTTTGTTATTTATTGTCAATACCGGGTTCAGGGTTTGGAAGGTAATTTTTTTTATCAGTGGTGTAATTTCTGAACATAAAACTATTTGTAGTTTTGTTTTCTCATTATCATTATCATCGTTGTTACATAGCTGGGGAAGATTTAAAAGGTTTTCTGACCTAGCCTTCTACCTCTTCAAAAAGAAGGCTTATGGCAGCACTGACTGCTTCCTTTCCCTTGGGTTCTGTCTTATTCCGGTAAACTCCGTAGTTGTAAACCTGAAGGAAACATATGTGCCAGATGTAGTCTGGGGCCTCTAAAAAGGTCCAGTCAAGCCCATCCATGGTCAGGTTTCTTACCATTAACAAGCCCAGAGCCGTTAAGTGGGTCATGAGCCGATTTATGTTTCTGTTTTTTCATGAACAAAAGGGTGAGGGTCAGTAGAGTTTCTTTTGTCTGGGTTACATTGCGTACTTGTGTATGTGTGGTATTCGTGGCTGGAATAACGAGTAGATACTTGGTAAGCAGATTGACCGGTGCCTGGCACATAGTAAATGCTGTGAATATGTTTGAAAAGAAAATAAAAAGTACAAATTGCAGTTGCAGTCAGAGTGTGTCTTTCCATACTGCTTCACTCCAGAGAGTTCTATGCTTAGCATTTCTACAGTCTCTCAATGGGCTGGGGCTCCTCTCCCTAGCCTTCCATTCACTCCTGTTGTTAGATGTTTGTCTTAGGTCAGTTAACTTTCATAAATGGGGACTGTCGTTCCCCTTCCTTTTCAGTGAGGTTTTTCCATAGAGACCTGCAAGAACCCCATATCAGAGACTGAGGTGAATTGATACTCTTACAAAATAAGTTGACAAATATTGCTCTGTTTTCTAGCTTGGAGCCCCCCAACACTGAACTTACTTCTTTTTTGCCTCTATATTCAGAGAAAAGAGAACTTGTAAGTTGTGTTTTTTTTTTTTTAATGAGATTTTAAAAATTTATGCACTTGAGAGAGAGAAAGAGCGAGAGCACGAGAAGGGGGGAAGTTGAGAAGGAGAAGCAGGCACCCTGCTAAGTAGGGAGCCCGACACAGGGCTTGATTCCAGGACCCCAGGATCATGACCTGAGCTGAAGGTAGATGCTTAACTGACTGAGCCACGGAGGCACCAAGACCTTCTAAGTCTTCTGGGCAGTGGTGTGCTGGTAAATGGTTAACAACTGGCTTTTTCTGGAAAAAAGCCCTAGTTTGTTGTGTTTGCCTGTTTTCATGGTATAGATACTTCCATCGTGGCCAAGCCACTAGTGGAGTGGAGTTGGGAAGGGACGTGTACGTTTTGCTCTCCCGAGCTGGGAGCAGGCTCCTGGGTGCCATTATAAATGAAGAATTGAGGAGATGGGCCTTAGAATTGAGATGGGCCTTAGTTTTGTCATTAATTTTTTTTGTCATTAATTATTGTTGTACATTGTCAAATATTTTTTCTGCATCTATTGAAATGATCGGATGGTTCTTATCCTTTCTTTTATTAATGTAGTGTATCATGTTGATTGATTGGGAAATATTGAAATACCCTTGCAACCCAAGAATAAATCCCACTTGATCATGTGAATGATTTTTTTAATGTATTGTTGGATTCCATTTGCTAGAATTTTATTGAGAATTTTTGCATCTGTGGTCACCAGGGATATTGGCCAGTAGAACTCTTTTTTAGTGATGTCTTTATCTGGTTTTAGTATCTGGATAATGCTGGCCTCATAAGACTGAATTTGGAAGTTTTCCTTCCTTTACTATTTTTTGGGAATATTTTGAGAAGAATAGGTATTAATAACTCTTCTTTAAATGTTTGGTAGAATGCGCCTGTGAAGCCATCTGGTCCTGGATTTTTGTTTTTTGGGAGTCTTTTGATTATTGATTCAGTTTCTTTGCAGGTATTGGTTTCCTCAAGTTCTCTATTTCTTCCTGTTTCCGTTTTGGTAGTTTAGATATTTCTAGGAATTTATCCATTTCTTCTAGGCTTTTCAATTTGTTGGCGCATAGTTTTTCATAATATTCTCTTAAAATTGTATTTCTGTGGTATCTTTTTTTTTAAGATTTTTATTTATTTGATAGAGAGTACAAGCAGGGGGAACAGCAGGTGGAGGGAGAAGGAGAAGCAGATAGAGGGAGAAGGAGAAGCAGGCTCCTGCTGAGCAGGGAGCCCAGTGTGGGGACTCCATCCCAGGGATCATGACCTGTGCCAAAGGCAGACACTTAACCAACTGAGCCACCCAGGCACCCCTGTGGTGTTGGTTATCTCTCCTCTCTCATTTGTGATTTTATTTATTTGAGCTCTTTCTCTTTTCTTTTTGATAAATCTGGCTAGAAGCTTATCAATTTTTTCTCAGTAATCAATTTCAAAGAACTAGCTCCTGGTTTTCTGGTTTTTTATTTTTTGTTTGTTTGTTTTTTAGTTTCTGTATTATTTATTTCTGTTCCCATCTATTTCTTTTACCTTTTTTTAGTTCCTGTTTGACCCATTCATTGTTTAGTAGTATGTTGTTTGGTATGTTGTTTTCCAGATATTTTTCCTGTGGTTGGCTTCTAGTCATAGTTGTAGTGTTGTTGTAGTCACAAAAGTTACACCGTATGTCTTTAGTCTTTTTGTATTTGTTGAGGCCTATTTTGTGACCTAATACGTGACCTGTTCTGGAAAATGTTCCATGTGCACTTGAACAGAATGCCTATTTTGTTTGTTCTTATTTGTTTAGCAAACATGTGGGACGTCATGTAGGTGAGCGCACAACACATAGCACAGACCCTTTCTCAGTGCTATTCAACTTTTCCGTCCTAACCTTTTGTTAGGTTATTCGGACTTTAAAGGAGGCACAAGTCAGGGCCTGGTTTGGTCCTCGTCTCAAGCCTTATTGCGGCTTCCCACATCTCACCCTTTCTTTTTTAAATAAGTCAAGCGTATGAATTTGTGCTTGCGCATGTAATCGTTGCTGTCCTAGTACAAATCTGTACAATGCACCATATTAAAACAAAAGCAAGTAATATAATGAGGAGTCCAGTAAATATAATGTTCTGAATATATCTGTTAAGTCCGTCTGGTCAAGTGTGTCATTCGATGCCACTGTTTCCTTGTTGATTTTCTGCTTAGATGATCTATTGATTTAAGTGGAGTGGTAAAGTCCCCTACTGTTGTGTTATTATCTATTAGTTCATTTGTGTTTGTTATTGTTTTATATATTTGGGTGCTCCCTTGTTGGGTGCATAAATATTTACAATTGTTCTATCTTCTTATTGGATTATCTCCCCTTATGATTATATAGTGCCCCTTTGTTTTTTGTTACAATTTTTGTTTTATTTATTTATTTATTTTAAATGATAAATTTTAATTTTTTCAAGATTTTATTTATTTGAGAGAGAGAGTATGAGGTAGGGGGGAGGTACAGAAGAAGTAGACTCCCTGCTTAGCCGGGAGTCTGACGGCAGGCTTGATCCCAGGACCCGGGTATCATGACCTGAGCTGAAGGCAGATGCTTAACTGACTGAGCCACCCAGGTGCCCCTACAATCTTTGTTTTATTTTATTTCATTATTATTTGCTGTGAAAGGAGAAGGCAAGGGGGTCAGTGCTCAGAGATGAAGACCGCTTTGCCTTCTTTGCTCCCACTTTTATTGGTCCTTCAGAATAATCACAAATCCTTATCACTGTTTCTCAAGCACATGATGTGTGTGGAACTAGGAGGATCTGTTTCCCCGGAAAGATATGATATGCTGATCTGTGTGTTCTAGGAGTTCTGCTAAACATAGCCTAAGGGACAGTGCATACATCTCTTAGATCACAGGTGGGTTGTTTGGGCTCAGAAAGCTTGGGGGGAAGGTAAATCCTGAGGCATTCCAACGCCAGAGTGGTCCGGCAGGCCTTGGCATGCCAAAGGCCTACACCTTTCTCCAAAGCCTTCCCTGCACTCAGTAGCCTCTGTGTTATATTTTAGCGAGACAGGTGTTATGGATGATTTCATGCTCTACTTTAACCCCCATACCTCCCCCTTTTTGTTTCTTTAAAGCAACAGTAAGTAGGTCTTGAGACAGTTGCACTGTGTAAATAAGCCTCACATCTCTGGTGGTGGAGAGGGCATTTATTACAATTTTGCAGCCTAGGATGAGAAGAAAAACAGTAATTATTATTACAGTAGCAACTCCTAAGAATCTCCATTTTGTGGAGGAGAACCATGTGGCTGGGTTAAGGCACTCCAGATTGTTGGAAAGAGATTATCAAGCTTCTGTATGAAGTTTATGATTCCGCCCCTCCCCCATCGTCAATGAGGCGAGGATTTGATCTTTTAGCTGCTGAACATCAAAAGTTAAATGATCATGGAGTGATCCATGCGTTTGTTTATCTTTTCCCAATCATGTATGGTCTGGTTCCAAGGCATGGGGGAGCACAGATGGATCTGTGAGCCCAGTAACGTAAGAGGCCTTGCCAATAGGCTGTTAATAAGGCTTCTCGTTTTTTCAAGATACTCAGTAATCAAAAACTATTAGAAAGTTGAAGACTTTCTAATAGTTTTTGATCGATAGTGTGTTGTGTGTTGAAGTTGAAATTCCCATGTGGTATTTATAGCCAGCTGATCGACAAAGGCAGCAGTGTGAACCTAGTGAGAAAGAGGCAACTGCCACGTGGTGGGGGGAGGGGAGGTGCAGTACCAATTGAGACAGCTGTGATAATGCGGCAGTTGAGTAGACCCAAGAAGCACTTGGGTGGGCTGATGTCAGATAATGCCTGATTCAGAAAGCTAATGAGAGGCACCTGGCTGGCTCAGTGGGTTAAAGCCTATGCCTTCGGCTCAGGTCATGATCCCAGGGTCCTGGGATCGAGCCCCGCATCGGGCTCTCTGCTCAGCAGGGAGCCTGCTTCCTCTTCTCTCTCTCTGCCTGCCTCTCTGCCTACTTGTGATCTCTGCCTGTCAAATAAATAAATAAAATCTTAAAAAAAAAAGAAAGCTAATGAATTTGAATTCTTCCCAACCTTTGGTAAAATTAACAGGGAGAGTGGCATAGTTGAAAGTAGGAAATGGGGGTATCCACCCAAGTAACAGGTTTCCAGAGGGGGGATTTATAGGCCCAATAAAAGGATATGAAACAACCATGGTGGCAGCAGAAAGACAAGAAAACATACCATGATAGAACTGGTGTTAAGCACAGGTACCATAGCCAGGAGCATGTTTTCAGGAGTAGAGGAGGTCTGTTCCACTGCTTTGTTGTAGAATCTCCTTGGGTTTCTGGGTCACCTCTTTGAGGTCTCCCCACGTCATGAATTTGGCCTTGTGGGTACTGGGGAGGTACACGATGGGCGGGTCTTTTTCTTCTAGATTCGGGTGACCATGGGAATGTTTAACGTTTCTAGTGGGGATCCACACTGATAAGTCTTTAGTGAAAACCCAAGCATAATCTTGCTGCCATGTAATGAATTCTACTGGTCCCTGCCAAATGCCCATGTTTGGGTCCTTCCAGAAGGCAGAAAAAGGGTTCCCCGTTTTAGAGCTCATCGTCTCCAGCAGAGGAGCAAGTACCATGTTTTGCTGCAACAAGGGGGAATAGGCAGTCCATGTCAGGCTGGAGAAAGGGAGTTTTGGCAGCTGCTTAGGAATATTCTTTAAAGTCCCCTTCCCGAAGCAGATGGACAACAGTTGGCTCTAGTTACTGCCATAAACCTTGGAAATGAGTGGGGGAGAAGTTCCCACATCTATTAAGAACAGTGAGAGGGGCGCCTGGGTGGTTTAGTGGGTTAAAGCCTCTGCCTTCGGCTCGGGTCATGATCCCAGGGTCCTGGGATAGAGCCCCGAGTTGGGCTCTCTGCTCGGTGGGGAGCCTGCTTCCTCCTCTTTCTCTCTCTCTGCCTGACTTTCTGCCTGCTTGTGATCTGTCAAATAAATAAATAAAATCTTAAAAAAAAAAAAAAAGAACAGTGAGAGAGTCAAGAGTCCCTTTCATCTGGGATGGCCTGTGTTCCTCCAGCAACATAGGTTTACTTGGAGGAGGCCTATTTAAATAAATGCCATCCAGTATGTCAGAGGGAGTTTACTAGCCAAACATGTTTGGGCTAACCCTTTATACAAGGCCCTTAGACTGGGCTCCTGGAGTAGAGCCGTGAAGGCCTAGGTATGAGAAATGAGTACCCTGGGTCCATTTACCTTTTCCTACTGCAGAGATCTGACGGATAGAACCCACTGAGATCATGCAGTGTTACAGACCAGTCCTTTCCTAGATTTTGTAATCTGAATTGTTCGGTGGGTTAAAAGGCACCCCAAAGAAAAGTCCTTGGGAACTGAAGAAAAGAGAAGGTCCATTATGTAGAAAATCCCCCTGATTTTGGGGTGGCGTCCCACGTAGGATGTCAGAGGCTCCTGGTGTCAAAGTGACCCTAGACATCCCCCAAACAAAATTGCTATGACCACTGCCACTGATATAGGCCCCTTTAGGAGGGAGGCTTGCTCTCCTCCCCGCTTCCCCATCGCATTCTAGACTACGATGGGTGCTGGTGTATGGACCTAAATACTGTGCTTTGAAGATCATGCCATGAAGGTCACCCCTTATTTTACCTTGCCCTGAAAAGAGCCTGCTGTTTTTAACCCATGGAAAACTCTAGAAGTTTTACAAGGGGGAAATTAGGCAATTTTAAATAGTTAGTAGAGGACATTGATGGAAAACAGTTAAGATAGAAGTCCATAGTCCAAGCAACATTCCAACACATGTAGTCTTTACAGCCAGCTTCCCTAGGAAACGATCCCCTGAACGATCGCTTCCCAGATGTAGCCCCCAGTAAGGATTGACTAAGTGGGGTGCATGGGAGGGAAGGTGGTAGAATTTCCTAGTCGGGGGAGGATGGAGCTCTTCCTCTTTGTTTAATTGGATAAGTTAAAGGGCAAATTTGGGGAACTGAAAGAGTCGTAGGTTCCCCTTCTTTTTCTTTAAGAATGTTTGAGGTGTCCTCAGTATGTAAAGGGGCCAGGGTGGACCTGAGTAGACCCCACTTAGTAAGAGAGGGAAGGGACACCTTTTACCTTGTTTATGGCAACATTTCAAGTTCCTTCCAATTCTTTCCTGTATTTCTGAATCTAAAGTTCCTCCGTCAGGCAGCCATGGGTTCTGTTCAGTAACCTCTAAGAAACCCTGAAGTTACTCCTCTGTTACAGAGGCCCCACTCAACTTAAGGAACTGTTTCCCATTTATAGTAGCCCTGTTAACCTTTAAAAGTTGCTTTAAAACCTTCATGTATTGTCTCTGTTCCAGAGAGAGGCTTTGTCTCATATCTGGAGTTCTTAGACAACTTTCAATTCTACAAAAATACCCATGCCTGAAACTTCCCTGAACTTGGCTGTGAGCCAGCACCTACTTACTGTGTGCAGACTCTGTTTTAGCGGGGTCCATATGGTGTCTGTTGCAAAAATGGTCGTATTGGTGGTCACCACCTGCCAGGAATGGCCAGGAGTCTCTGTACTGGGGGATGAAAGATTACTCCCAACTTTTCTGTGAAAGAGAGGAGAAGTCAAGGGGGTCGATGCTCAGAGATGAAGACCTACAATCTTTGTTTTAAAGTCTAGTTTGGGGATCCCTGTGTGGCTCAGTTGGTTAAGCTGCTGCCTTTGGCTCAGTTAATGATCCCAGGGTCCTGGGACTGAGTCCTGCGCAGGGCTCCTTGCTCGGCGGGGAGCCTGCTTCTCCCTTGGCCTGCTCTGCCTGCCGCTCCCCTTGCTTGTGTTCTCTCTCTCTCTCTCTGGCAAATAAACAAAATCTTCAAAAAAAAAAAAAAACCAAGTCTAATTTGTCTGATATAAAAATTGTTCTTCTGGTTTTCTTTTGATGTCCATTTGAATGATAAATGTTTCTCTATCCCCTCACTTTGTCTGCAGGTGTCTTTAGGTGTAAAAGGAGTCTCTTGTAGGCAGCATATAGATGGGTCTTGCTTTTTTATCCATTCTTTTACCCTCTGTCTTTTGGAGCATTTAGTTCACTTTACATTCAAAATAATTATTGATACATAGGTATTTATTGCCATTTTATTACTTGTTTTGTTGTCGTTTCCAGAGATTTGCTCTGATCCTTTCTTGTCTTTGTCACTTTTGGTCTCTCCTTTCCATTCAAAGAATTTCCTTAATATTTCTTGCAGGGCTGGTGTAGTTGTCACAAACTCCTTTAGTTTTTGTCTGGGAATCTCCTTCCATTCTGAATGATAGTCTTGCTGGATAGAGTATTCTTGGCTGCAGGGTTTTCCCAATCAGCACTTTGAATATATTATGCCTCTTTCTTCTGGTTTGCCAAGTTTCTTTAGAGAAATCTCCTGCTAGCCCTGTGGGGTTTTCCCTTGTAAGTTAAAGACTTCTTTTGTCTTGCTGCTTTTAAGATTTTTTTTTAAAGATATTTATTTATTTATTTATTTATTTGACAGAGAAGCAGGAAGAGAGAGAGAGAGAGAGAGAGAGAAGCAGGCTCCCTGCCAAGCAGAGAGCCCGATGGTGGGACTCGATCCCAGGACCCCTGAGATCATGACCTGAGCTGAAGGCAGGGGCCTAACCCACTGAGCCACTCAGGCACCCAACTTTTAAGATTTTTTTTTTTTCTTATCACTACATTTTCCAATTTTAATATGTTCTGGTGTTGACCTGCATTTGTTGATTTTGATGGGAGTTCTTTGTGCCTCTTCGAGCTGGATGTCTGTTTTGTTCCCCAGATTATGGAAGTTTTCTGCTATTCTTGAAATAAATTTTCTGCCCCCTTTTCTCTCTCTTCTTCTGGAATTCCTGTAATACAAGTATTACTGCATTTGATGGAGTCACTGAGTTGCCTAAGTCTATTCTGTTGCATAATTATTTTTCTCTTTTGTTCAGTTCCCTTACTTTACATTACTTTGTTCTCTAGGTCACTGATTCATTCCTCTGCTTATTCCAGCCTGCTGTTCATTGCGTCAAGCCTGTTTCTAATCTTGTATATTGCACTTTCATCTCTGATGGTTTCTTTTTTAACTCTTTTATCACTGTGGTAAGGGTCTCACTGATGCCTTCTATTCTTTTTTCAAGCCCAGTCAGGGCTTATGGTTGTTGCTTTAAATTCTCCATTAAGCGTGTTCCTTATGTCTGTTTCATTTAGGTTTCTGGCCATAGCCTTTTTTTGTTCTTTCATTTGGAATAAATTCCTCAGTGTTCACATTTTGTTTAAGTCTCTGTCTTCTTAAGGGGTTTAGAAAAGCCAGTTACATCTCCTGCTCCTGAAAGTAATGGTCTTATGAAGAGGGTGTCATGTAGTGCCCAGGGCCTGGTGCTTCAGGGAGTGTCTCTGGCATGTGCTGCATGTGCTTTGCTGTTGTGTTTTGGCTGCTCTGTCCCTCAGGCCAGTCATCTGTAGAGGCTCTCTTTGCTTGCTGTGGGTAGTGTTTGGTCCCTGGCCTGAAAGCGGCAAGTTTTAACTAGTGTTGCTCTGGTCTGCTTATGAAATGAGACCTGACACTACCTCCACCAGAACTGAGGCCCTGCCAGACTCTCTGGTTGAGAGACATGGTGTGGGCAAGGGTTAGTGCTGGTCTTCTGGGAGCAGGGCTTGCTGCATTGGGGACTGAAGCAAGTGTGATTGAGAAGAGCAGTCCCAGCAGAGTGCAAGGGGGTAGGGCTTGGTGTGTGCAAGTTATGCAGCCAGTGTTGGTATTGTGCTACTTCCTGCAGGTGGCTCTTTGTTCATGCTTGGGGGCGGGTGTGGAGAGAAATGGCCCCGGCTTTCTCCTCTGTTCCTGGAGATAGATCTTTGTGAAAGCTGCCTCTCAGGGATGTCCTCCAAGGGAAGAGCAGATAATCTCTTCACTTCGTGCCCCAGCCATTTTCCAGATTGCTGTTTCCATGCTGTCTGCCACTGGGTTGTTTCCCTGCCTTCTTTCCAGCAGTAGTGCAGTGCCCAGTGAGTTGTATCCCATCCAAGCCTACTGAGCTTTAAAATTCCAGGCTTTGGGGCACCTGGGTGGCTTAGTTGGTTAAGCATCTGCCTTTGGCTCAGGGTATGATCCCAGGGTTTTGGGATCCAGCCCTGTGTTGGGTTCTCTGCTCAGTGGGGAGCCTGCTTCTCCCACTCCCTCTCCCTCTGCTGCCCACCCTCTGCCCTAGCTTGTGCTGTCTCTCTTTCTCTTTTTTTCTCTCTGTCAAATAAATAAATAAATAAAATCTTAAAACAAACAAACAAACCAAAACCCAAAACTCCAGGCTTTAAGCCCTGTCGGGTGCAAGAACCCATGAAATTCAGCCCTTCTTGCTTTCTAAGCCAATGGCTTTGGGAAGCGTTCTTCTGGTGCATCCCCCTATGTGCTCCTCTTTCTCTCACCTTTCTCCGTGACCAGGGTTCCCTCACCTCCACAGCACCTGCTGTCCATTTCTCCTCTAAACCATGTCTCCCCAGTGCCTACCATCTTTGATGTGGTCTCTTCTCTCCCTTTAGTTGTGGAGTTTGTTCTGTCAGTCTTCAGGTCAGTTTCTGGGGGCATTTCGGATGATTTGATAGTTCATCTAGCTGTGTTCATGGGATGAGGCAGGGGTAGGACCCTCCTACTCTGCAGCTATCTTTGCAGTCAACTTGGTCTCATTTAAAAAAACACTCAGCCCCTCTGCTTAGATGCTTTTGACCATTTGGCCCACTGTTGAGGGAAAAACAATGTGGATACCTTTAACTTAGTCCAGTGCTACCTTTTTATAACTCATATACCTTTTTATAACTACCTTTTATAACTACCTTTTTATAACTTGTAAACATTACTGTGGGCGAGGGGAATGAAGTGATTTTGCGGGGAGCATTTTGGGCTGCAGTGAGCCTCCAGGACTTGCCACTTCTAGGTGAGTGTTCTTTCCTTCTCAGAGGCTGCCTTCCAGCAGGAGGGAAGTGCTCTTTTACAACTCTGCTGAGTCTCACAGTTCTTGGCAGACAAGATCCAATATTCCCATTTCTTCTTTTTTTTTTTTTTTACTATTTTTATTTATTTATTTGACAGACAGAGATCACAAGTAGGCAGAGAGGCAGGCAGAGAGAGAGAGGAAGGGAAGCAGGCTCCCTGGTGAGCAGAGAGCCTGATGTGGGACTCGATCCCAGGACCCTGGGATCATGACCTGAGCCGAAGGCAGAGGCTTTAACCCACTGAGCCATCCAGGCACCCCCAATATTCCCATTTCTAAATACCCATATTGTTTAACATTCCCCTGTGAAAGCAGGGAAATTGCATTGAATTGTCTCTTCAGTTTGCAATTGTCTTATTCTGTGTCACTGAGCATTCCCATTCTAGGGGAGAGGGACAGTGCTTGGCTTAAACAGCCTAGGTCAGGGGACTGCCCTCAGCGCTTATGAGACCAGGTGCATTGTAATTACCAAGTTGTGTGATAATTATGCCACAGTTAATTAATTGGAAGACTTGTCTCTGATTTACTTTGGAGACCTCCAGGTGATTCAGCTAATGGGCTGGAGCAGCTGTCTGTGAGCAAGGAAGTGGGGTTGGCTTTTGTTTTTTATATTGCACCCCCATTCTCCCTTCTTACCTCCTTTTTACCTGATTTGTTCTAGAGACCATCCTGGCTTTTAAAAAGAGCACAGATACATTTCTTGTGGAATCAGCAGGTAAACCTTCAACCAACAGTAATGCTAGAGTATTTGCTTGATTTCTTCAGAGGATGCTGATGAACCAGTGACTCTTCATTTCTTCTTTTCAAAGGCTCTTGAGATTGTTGTGAAAGTGATGCTAAGGTCTGGTTAGTCCTTTCGGGGAAGCAGGGTAACATAAGTC
Organism: Enhydra lutris kenyoni; assembly: GCF_002288905.1. Taxonomy (NCBI): domain Eukaryota; kingdom Metazoa; phylum Chordata; class Mammalia; order Carnivora; family Mustelidae; genus Enhydra; species Enhydra lutris. The sequence continues at coordinate 8,820,176 of NW_019154088.1, read as the reverse complement.
AGTCATCAAGAGTAAGTTTGACAGTGAAGTGTCAGGATCTTGGAGCTATGTCCTGGACAGAAGAACTTCAAAGTCAGGAGACAGTTTGACATTCAAGTCAGTGGCTTTTTGACTTGTGCAGTTTGAGCAAACCCCTAAAATGCACTTGACCGTGTGGCAGTCCTGCTTGTTCCCTGCTCAGAATCCATCTTTGTATTATTTTTTACTTTAAGGACCCTGATTTTGTTTAGGGCAACACCATGCCCAGATAGACTTGCTTATAGGTAGGAATGCCAGTGTCACCTTTGTTTGACCAGTGAGTACTAAGTGAAAGTTCACTGAATGGAGCTCAGGAATGCCATTTTTTCCAGAAAAGGGATACACTAGACTGGGGCATGCCTTTGCCCTTGGCCTTGGCCCTTTCCCCTCTGCCTAGTATATGAGTGCCATCCTAGAGATGGAATAACCGTCTGGCAACTCTGAGGACACAAGCTATGTGCTAAGAATGGCAGAGGAGGGAAGTAGAAATTTGGGTCCTTGGCTTGATGACCTTTTTGAGCAGCTGCCAATTCTTTTTCTGGACTGCAGGTTACATCAGAAAAACAACCTTTTTTAGTTTAAGCTGTTGTAGTTGGACATCTGTTACATAAAGTCAAATACAGCTTTGAGAAATTATTGGCTGGTGGTCCTTATACATGGTGTGTGTGATTACAGTCTAAGCCAGTGGACAATTCCGCTTAATGAGTTGGTAATTTTAGATATGGAGAGATTGCCATCTCTGCTAGGCTTACTTTTTTGGAAGCTACGGGACACAAAGATACAGAAACTTGCCAAGTGCTGTTCTGCCCAAGTGGTCCCTTACAGCAATCAGGTATTACCCAAACTGGTTGCAGTTCTTTGCTGAGGGAGGATTATGTCAAAAGCCAGAGCAGTCAGGAGCCAGCAATTAGTCTGGCTTCCTTGTCTTAAGGGGTGACCCTGAGGGATTTGTCTACGACCCATGACAGCTCTGTGGACCTGATCTGGTGATTGTTTCCAAGGGAGGGAGGTCTTTGGACCTCTTTTATTTCCTCCTCTGGGGCAGAGATGGTAGTCCAGGATGATGTTTAAGTGGAATTCTGTTACCTTATGTGAGGCAGTTCCAATGAGCAGAGTTCTCTCTAACAGATCCATTAAATAGCAAATAACCATATTTCTGAGAAAAGAACCATTACATGTTCTCTTTTCTTGTCACTACGTGTATATCTTTTGGATCTTAATGTTACTTATATAAGAAAAGTAGATAAGAATTACAGATTGCTAGTTCCATTTGTTTATGACAAGAAAGGGAAATTATTATTATTACTATTATTTAAAGATTTTATTTATTTGACAGAAAGAGAGAGAGATCACAAGTAGGCAGAGAGACAGACAGAGAGAGAGGGGGAAGCAGGCTTCCTGCTGAGCAGAGAGTCCAATGCGGGGCTCGATCCCAGGACCCTGAGATCATGACCTGAGCCTAAGGCAGAGGCTTAACCCACTGAGCCACCCAGGCACCCCAAGGAAGATAATTATATGGTGAATATTTCCACACATTTAGGCCTATGAAGAGGAAAACTGCCCATAGATCACTTAGAATATTGTAAAAGTAGTTATGTATATGCCACCATGATGTTTCTGAAACTTTAAGGAACTGCAGACCATGTTTTTTGTATGGATGGACATGGGCCATAAATTTAAGGTCAAATTTTTTAAAAGGTCAAAAATTTTAATGATAAAACCATTCTTCCCAACAGATAAGTAATAAATGTCTGTTAAGCTGAGAAGAAAACCACGCTTGAAAAATTCATAGTAAATGTTTCTCTTATCAGTGAAAAATACTATTTGCATTTCCTAAATAAAATACCTAATTATTTAGCTAGATGATGAGTTCCATATCCAGTGTTTTTTGTTTTTTTTCTTTCTCCTTCTTTTACTAAGACAGAAAATACTCATAATTTGAGTCTGTTAGGAGTGGCAGTGAATGTGTGATGACTGTCATTTTGGGAAGTTGGATAATTCAGATGGAACATGTGTCCAGAAATGTTGACAAGCTTTTTCACCTGAAGAATGGAGTCAGTGTTTCATTAGAGGCTCCGTCTACAAGTCTGCAAGGACATGTCCCTCAAATTGGCCATCTAGTCTTCTCAAAGAATCTCTATAGCTTATTCCCAATATTCAAAATAAACATGTTTTGGTCCTGAATGAAAGGATGAGGAAAATCAGGAAAACTAACTATATTGCTGACATTGGCCACTTGAAATCATGGATGTTACCTGTGTGGAACAGAAACACTTGCGTTTCATTCCTCATTTCAAAAGTTTGCATGAGCACCCCTGACAGCCAGAGTACTTCTGGGGGCAACACTTAGTCTGGGGCCCTCTGCCCATTTCTTTGCAGAGCATGCTGAGAAAATAAATGCTCAGGGGCTATGATTTAATTACATTCACAGTTAAAACTATTTTTGACAACACAGGATTGAGATTAGGAGGCCTGTTGTGTGTCACCTGAATCAGTGAATAAAGCAGTGGGTTTGGCAAAAAGGTAAAATGTGTTTAGCACCCTCCTTCCTCATTGTAAACATAGCTGGATATTCCATCAGTACTGGTCCTAATGCACCTTTTCCAGTCTTAATAGTTTAAAAAAAAGTTAGATGAAATACCTCTATGGATTGGGGTTTTGGTGATATTTAGAACCAAGTGTTTTTAAGCACTTCTGCCTCAAATATGTCCCACTCATACGATAACTGGTATGCCTGCTCTGCTCATTGCTGATTTTGCCTAACTGTGGAACACAATACAAACTAGTGCAAATGTGATTGGAATTATTCTTCTGTGTTGCTTGCCGTTGATGTGCAATGCCCAAAAGAGCCATTAATAATTTTGTCAGTACTTGTGTAGTCTGATTTTCCTCTGAGCATTTTATTTGTCATTAACTTGGCATCTTGTGCTCTGAGTTTCTTGGAAATAGAGTAATTTTTATTTGTTTTGTATGAGGAGTGCAACTTGGACTATGGCTTCTGTAGTTTTGGTCCATTTTCTGCCCTTTGTGACAAAATGAACCAATTTCGTACTGAGAAGCATCATTTTGTACTTGTTTTGAAAAGATTTAGGAAGTTTAATAGGGATGTTGCTGTGTAACTTTTGAAATTTAGTTTAAAAATGGGGCACCTGGGTGGCTCAGTGGGTTAAGCCTCTGCCTTCGGCTCAGGTCGTGAACCCAGGGTCCTGGGATTGAGCTCTGCACTGGGCTCTCTGCTCAGCGGGGAGCCTGCTTCCCTTCCTCTCTCTCTGCCTGCCTCTCTGCCTACTTGTGAACTCTGTCAAATAAATAAATAAAATCTTTAAAAAAAATGATGTGAAAGTTTTGACTGCCTCAAGTCAGTCTTTAGTAAATGTTTATGACAAACATGCTTAGAAATGTCCCATGTGATCTAATTCTTAGATGTTCCTTGACAGTTGATTGGACCTCCTTCACTAATGTGAAATCATCCCTCTTACAGATTCACATCCTTTGCTTGTACGAGAATGAAATTTACTGTTTATATTTAAAATATTATTTTAAGTTCTAGTATTTTTTTATTTTTTTTATTTTTTTATTTTTTTTTAAAGATTTTATTTATTTATTTGACAGAGAGAAATCACAAGTAAGCAGAGAGGCAGGCAGAGAGAGAGGAGGAAGCAGGCTCCCTGCTGAGCAGAAAGCCCGATGTGGGGCTCGAACCCAGAACCTGGGATCATGACCTGAGCCGAAGGCAGCAGCTTAACCCACTGAGCCACCCAGGCGCCCCAGTTCTAGTATTTTTTTAAAAGATTTTATTTATTTATTTGACACAGAGATCACAAGTAGGCAGAGAGGCAGGCAGAGAGAGAGGGGAAAGTAGGCTCCCCGCTGAGCAGAGAGCTTGATGTGGGGCTTGATCCCAGGACCCTGAGATCATGACCTGAGCTGAATGCAGAGGCTTAACCCACTGAGCCACCCACGTACCCCAAGTACTAGTATTTTTGTTGCTACTTTATAAACTTAGGGCTTAATGAACACTTGTGAACCCTCCATTCATTTGTGTGAGCAAGGGATAAAACACAATACATTTGTAAGAGTGAAAAATGCAAATTCAACACACAAAGATATTAGAATATGTTAGGGATTATCACCTTTTAAGGCTGGTATGGATGTAACACTATTAAGAACATAACAGGATGGCTATGAAAAATCCTAATCAATTTTGTATTTCAAATTTGTAAGGTATAGGGGAATAAAACTATTTCTTCCAAACTGCCAAATTGCCACTGGCCCACTTACCTGATTCTCTGTACTGACCTATACTGTTATATGTATGAGAGACTGTCTCTGGCCAGCCAGTGAGAAGCCACTGTACTCAGACTTCCAGTTTACTTTAATGAATTTTCAGTTTACAACAACCTTTCCAACTTCTGCCTTTCCTGTATGAAAGAGAGCTTCCTCTCCCTGGTTCTGCAGACTTACCTGTGGTGGTGTCGTTGCTTGCCTGTCTCAGATTGCAGTTTTCTGCTCTTTCCAAATAAACTGATATTTTTTTAATGGTTTAAAAAAAAGACATAAATGTTATGTTATACCTTTTATTTTATTTATGTATTCATTTATTTATTTGAATTATAGTTGACACACAGCATTAGATTAGTTTCAGGGATACAGCATAGTGATTCGACAAGTCTATACATTATGCTATGCTCTCAATGCAGGTAGCTATCATCTATATGTCATGGCTTAAAAATTTGTTTTTAAGATTTTATTTATTTATTTGAAAGAGAGCAAGAGCAAAAGAGCACGAGCAGGGTGGAGGGACAGAGGGAAAGGTAGAAGAATACTCCTGGTTGGTCAGGGAGTATGACAGAGCTGACATGGGACTCGATTCCAGGATCTTGGGATCACAACCCGAGCCAAAGGCAGGCACTTACTTAACCAACTGAGCCACCCAGGCACCCCTGTCATGTCATGCTTTTTATGGGAAGTTTCCAAATATGTCCACTCATTCCTCAACGTTAATTGAATACTGAGAATATGCCAACCACTTTGTTAGATGCTGGAGATAAAACGATGAACAAGATATAACCCCTCCCCCGCTTAGGGAATCAGCTGACAGTCTATTGGGAAGACAGAAATGTAAACAGTTATAATTCCTTGTGCTTGCTAAGTGCAATGCTGGAGATACTCCAGTGAGAGCTCACTATGGTACATGGAAGTCATGGGCAGTTCAGAGTGGCTAGAGCATAAATCACAGGTCAGAGAGTGTTGAAAGATGAGAAGGTGAGGGTAGAGGAATGGACAGAAATCAGATTCCACAGGACTGAACATGGTTGGTTATGAAGCTTAGAATTTGTCTTCTGAGCCTTGGAACCACAGAGTAGTGTATTTTCTTTTTTCCTTTCCTTTCCTTTCCTTTCCTTTCCTTTCCTTTCCTTTCCTTTCCCTTGCCCTTTCCTTTCCTTTCCTTTCCTTTCCTTTCCTTTCCTTTCCTTCCTTTATTTGACAGAGAGAGCACAAGCCGGGAGAGCAGGAGAGGGAGCAGCAGGCTCCCCATAGAGCAGGGAGCCCGATGTGGGGCTCCATCCCAGGACCCCGTGATCATGACCCGAGCCAAAGGCAGTTGCTCAACCAACTGAGCCACCCAGGCACCCCCACAGAGTAGTTTCAAATGGGGAGGATGAGGGCAGGTTTGTATTTCATCAGAATCAATCAATTCTGTTGATTGTGTGGAGGGTGGACTTGATGGAGATAAGCTTATAGGCAGACAGACCAATTAGGGGGCTGTTGTAGAATTCTAGGTAAGTACTGATGAGGGATCAGAACAAGTTGTGGCAGTGGGGGTGAAGAAATTCATGGAAGGTGACAAATTCAAGAAATACAGGGAGAACTCCCTCTGCTTCTGTTCCCTCTCTCACTGTCTCTCTCTGTGTCAAATAAATAAATAAAATCTTAAAAAAAAAATACAGGGAGAGAAGATTGTCAGGACTTGGTGATTGACCAGATATGGGGGTGAAGGTTGGGTTAAGGTGGACTGGAAGAGGATGATTAGTTCTGTAGACTGGGTATCTCTGGTGGTGCTGTCAGTAAAGAGAGATTGAGTTCAGGGGGAGAAGCAGGTGGGATAAAGCAGGGCATATAGGAGATAAGGTTTTAAGTTTGTTAAAGTTGAATTTAGGGTACCTATTGAATACCCAGTTAGGTCTAAGAATCTAAGCTTGAAGATATAAATGTAGAATCATGAGATGAACAATCCATGAAAGTACGGATGGGTTCACCCAGTGAGAGCGTTGAGAAGACATTTTAAAAAGCAAGGGAAAGGGGTCATGTGAAGGAGAAAGTGAAGGAATGGTCACAGCAGTAGGAGGAGCACTGTGGTAGTGAAGTACCCCAGAAGCAAAGGGAGCAGAGACTTTCCAGGAAGGAATGATGAGTGGCATCAAACCTGGCAAAGACTAGACAATGTCCTTTGGATTGGCAAAGAGGAATGCTTGATCTTGTGAGAGAACAGTTTCAAAAGAGTGGTCAGGTCAATTGCTGTGGTTTCAGAAGTGAGTGGGAGGTGAAAAAGTAAGAGTGTTTCTGAGAAGTTCTGAGCGATTAGAAGGTCGAGGGTGTTCCCTGGGTGAGTGAGTGAGTGAGTGATGTGAAGAGGTCAAGCTTTTTGGAGTTGACAGGTGCAGGAATTGTAGGTCTGGTCACCCACATGAGACTTGGAAATTATGCTAGATAAGGGTAAGGCCTGGGATGGACTGAGGCTATGAGTCAGGTGCTAAGATCTTCAGTGGATAAGGAGTTACACCGAGGCTTGCAGATTACAGAAATTAAGAGGGAGTAGAAGTAGATAGAGCCAGATAACATGAGCTGTAAGGAGCCAATGTTTACATGAATTTAGAAGGACAGTCGAGAAGCTCAGGAGGAAGCTCATGATGCAATTCCCAATCCCAAGCTAGAATGCATAGGAGAATGCACAGTATCCAACAGGGAAGCCGGGCACTTGGGTTTCAGTTAAGGCCCGAGGCTACAGGGAAGAGTCTGTGAGGTAGTCAGGACATTGTCAGTTGTTCGTATTAATCGTGGAATAGGAGTTCCAGAGGGTACAGTATGGTGTAAGAGAAGGAAAAGAGAGGAGGAAAGCAAGGTCAGGGAGAAGAAGCCCTGAGCAGTGTAGGGAGGAATATAAAAGAGTACAGTTTTGGACGTATGACAGGATGCGAAGTGTGGTAGAATGAACTGGTCTCAGGGTTTCAGTAGACATCTTTGGCATAAAGTGCTTTAGGTGTCTGTAGGCATCTAAAAATCAACTGATGACCTGTCCTAGTCAGGGATATGTGACTCCTGTGACCATATTGTCCCACCATCACAGAATGAGGTGAGGTGGGCTCTTCCCTGAGGCAACACCATAATTGATGGTTCAAGGTTTCAGCACTGGACAGAGAATTAAAGACTGGGTTTTAGTCCTACCTCTGCCCTGCTTTGTCATCTTGGGCAAATCATTTAACCTTTTAAGACCTCATTTTCTTCACTTTTTAAGTGAAGGGTCAAGCCAGATAGTCTCTGAAATGGTAGGTTGATCCCAGTTGTTCTCTAGATTTCCTCTCCTAGATGTGCTTTTGGTACCATTGTGGTACCATTATAGCACTCAGTAACCTCTGACAAGATGGGCCACCTTTCAGGGATAGACACATACATGTGTAGCAAGCACTGCTTCCTCTCATTATCCCAACCGTGGTATCTGGGAAGGACCACATCCTCAGAGCCTCAACACATAGAGGTTTCTTGAACATGCTACTCATGTCACTTAAAAAAAAAAAAAAAAAAGGCTCTTCAGCCAGCCAACCCTCCCTGAGTGTCATTCTGGTTATTAGTATTATTTTTTTGGTCTTGTTCTGTTCGTTGGTATAATGATGAGCTCTGTTACCCAGAGTGTTTTAAAGTGATTTTATAACTAAAGGCAAGAAGTATATGTGATGAAGGAAAATGTATCTGTCTCCTTTTTTTGAACACTCCTTTCAGGAAATACTGTGTGTGTAGTGGAAGGAGCGTGGAGGTGGAAACCAGGAGGTTTAGTGAGTCTGTGACCTAGTTCATAGGTGGGTGGTAATTTGATAAAGGGCAATGATATTTAGAAAAGTGTTTGCACAGTTTTGATGGGGCATCCATTGTGTTCACAGCCTACATTTGGGTTTGGGGGTGGGTCTGGGTGAACATGATAGTAAATGAGTGTTCAGGGATATTTACTTGAACATATCTGTGTTAGTGGGGAGAAGGGAGAAGATCAGCTTACTCGGTTCTTAAACTTTTGTTCTCCATCTTGTCTTATGTTTCCTGGCAACAGTAACTTTGAGAAAGAGACATCTCTAAGCCTAATGAGACAACAAGCTGAAGAACAAAAGAGGAGAGAATATAAATAGCCCTGGGGACTGACATGGATTTCCGTTAGGGGTTCTCAGAGCTGCTAGACTCAGTAATTGGATTTTCTTGTGAGGCTTTTAATTGCTTTATTAAGAAAAATAGGATAAAATGAAATCAAGCAGATATGGTAGCCAAGCTCTGGAACTGGAAAAGATAACTGGGTTTGTGAGTTGGAGAAGTAACTCTCCACCCACCCACCCCTCCACTCCTTCCATCCCCAGATTCTAAGACCACTTTAAGGGGACAAAGGATATCATAGACCACTGAGAGCATTTACCTGGCCACTGTAAAAATTTCCCACCAGAATATAAACTAAGAAAAATGCTAGTTTTCATGAGATACTGGATAGCCCATTCCATAATAATGGCAATAGAAATTAAAGTATAAACACCACTAACTAAAACATAACACTGTTAACATTATACCTCTACCACAGGAACAACTGGACACAATTTTTGAGAACTGCAGTCCACACTGATCTAGTAGTTCTAGAAGATAAGAGAGAAGGTGTGTGAAATCCAATTTCACTGGGCCAGAATTCCCAGGGCACAAGAGGATGCTAGCAAAGAGATTTGCTAAGTTCAAAGGGAAGAGAGATTCCTGTAATTCCCCCTTAATGCAGTGTGACATCCATTACTTATTTTATATGTTTAATATCAATTTTAAATGCTTGTTACTGGGACCATGAAAGAGGTCATAGGTATATGAAAGCTGAAGATTTTTTTTTGTTCTACTGCCTAGTACTCTTCTTTTTTAAAAAAATACGTCCTGCTTTTTAAAAAGATATTATTTATTTATTTGGTGGTGGGGAAGGAGTATGAGCAGAGGGAGAAGGAGAAGCAGGCTCCCCGCTGAGCAGGGAGCCTGATGCAGGGTTCCCTCCCAGGACACCAAGATCATGACCTGAGCTGAAGGCAGACACTTAGCCGACCAAGCCACCCAGGTGCCCCCCAATACACACTGTTTTATAAAAAGTTAAACTTGGGGAGCAATATAGAATGGATTCAGATAAATGCCAAAAAATACACACGTGATAAACCATTTGGTGACAGTTGATGACGAGCATGTGTGCATGTGTGAGAAACTTCTTTGAGTTAAGCAAGAAGATGAGACTACTTGAAGTTTTTATCATACTTCCTAGTTTTTAAAACATTTGTACGTATTTTGTTTCACTTTTTTCAAAAGACCCATTAGGTAAAGAGGATTGACATTATAATCCCATTTTATATATGAAGAAATTGAGTGTCAGGATTTGACCAAACTCATAGAACCAAAGTCCTAGATTTGGCCAAGCTCTTAGAGTGGCAGACTGGAGGAGAATCTGGTTGCTGACTTGATCTAGGAGTCTTCCTAATACTCTGAACTATGTGCAGGTATATAGTGTTGAGAAACCCAGTATTTATGAGTGAGCCAAATTTGCCTGTGTGTAAGAACATGTGCATTTCCCCAGGAATGTCTTTAACATGTCAGCTCTAAAAGTGATATGAGAATATTTGTTTATCTAATGTGAGTTATGCCAAGACAAATATGTCTCTGATGACAAATCTTACCAAATTATGAAATCTTTGTAGTTAAAGAAACAATAGATATTGAAATTTGTATTGTCATGTTATTCTAAGATATTTTCAGAAATGGTTGCTTTTACTTTTGTGAGGTTCAAAAAGTGAGATAGCATCTTCTGTATTTAAGAATTGAAAAACCTCTGACTTGGGGCTTGTGGAAACAAGGAAGGATTCCTAACAGAAGTGAGCCAATTCTGACTGCTACCAACAGATGGCGGTGTTGGTTGTGTACTGGCTCCCATTTTCAGTTAAAGCCTGGTTGACTATTAGTCTGTGGTAGATTTATGTTTGCTGGGCTTGTACCTAATTTTGAGTTTTGGGTTTGTTTTTTTTTTTTAAGATTTTTTCCATTTATTTATTTGAGAGAAAGAGAGAGAGAGCATGAGAGGAGAGAGGTCAGCGGGAGAAGCAGACTCCCCGCCGAGCAGGGAGCCTGATGCGGGACTCGATCTGGGGACTCCAGGATCACTACCTAGCCGAAGGCAGTTTGCCCAACCAACTGAGCCACCCAGGCACCCCTTGAGGGGTTTTACGAATGTTATTAACTTCATGTAGTGTCTCTGAAAGTGATAAGAAGGAGCATTCTATTACTTCAAATCTTACTAGCTCTTGGGAGAGTAAAGATGATGAAACGTGGAGGGATGGGTCAGTGGCTCAGTTGGTTAAGGTTCCGACTCTTGATTTCGGCTCAGGTCATGATCTCAGGGTGGTCAGATGGAGCCCCCAGTCGGGCTCTGTGCATATTGGGGAGTCTGCTTGGGTTTCTCTGTCTTCCTGTGCTTCCTCCACCCCTTCCCCCCTCACACAGTCTCTCTCTCTCTCAAATAAATAAATAAATAAATATTTTTCAAAAATTGAGATAATGATGAATTCTGCATGTATGCAAGAGATGACTTATTGATGCCACAATACTCCTGAAGGATGGACAGCACATCACATAACAATACTCCTGAAGGATGGACAGCACATCATGTAACACATGCAAACCCCACTGTCCATATGCAGTTAGAGTTTGTCACTCAAGGAGGGGTCAGTCTACATTAAAAAGGGATGACAATTAGCCTAATATTCATTGGGAGAGGTGAGGAGAAGGCTTGGTCTGGTGAAAATGGATGGTTTCACAAACTTTAGGACTGGTCTAACCAACAAATCATGTACCTGAGGAGTCACTTGTGAGTGCCTGACAGGTTGTCAACTCTTGAGGAGTCATTAAGGAGAGAGGTTGATAATGTCTACCATAGGTAAGTGTTTTTGGAAAAAGATAACAGTCCTAAGGAAGATTGATTAAAAGAAGAGGAAGGTGACTGGTATTAAAGCATTGAACTATAAACCACCTGTTTGTTGGACATACAGGAAAAGATTGCAAACTTAAGTCACTTGGGACTTAATAAAGCCTCATGATGCCTGACTTTTTCTTTTCTTTTTCTTTTTTTCTTTTTTCTTTTTTTTTTTTTTTAAGATTTTATTTTTTTATTTGACAGAGAGAGATCACAGTAGACAGAGGCAGGCAGAGAGAGAGAGAGAGAGGGAAGCAGGCTCCCTGCTGAGCAGAGAGCCCCATGCGGGACTCGATCCCAGGACCCTGGGATCATGACCTGAGCCGAAGGCAGTGGCTTAACCCACTGAGCCACCCAGGCGCCCCTTTTTTTTTTTTTTTTTTAAAGAGAGAGCAAGAAAATGTGTGTGTTCATGCTTAGGAGCAGAGGGGTGGGGTGAAGAATCCTAAGCAGGCTCCACACCCATCATGGAGCTCAAGGTGGGAATCAGTCTCATGACCCTGAGATCATGACCCAAGCTGAAATCAAGAGTTGGAAGCTTAACTGAGCCATCCAGCTGCCCTAGTACCTTTTATAGAGTAAGTTTTGAGTTCTTAATGTTGTGAGGTTTGGGAAAAGCATAGCTAGTTGATTTCATTTTACCCAGTAGCTTTAATATCTTGTCTGGAAAATCTTCAATCAGTATCATTAACAGAGGGTGATTATATCAGTTTAAATTTTACCACGTGGCCTTGCACATTTATGCTTGGCAATAAAGATATAGTTAATGATTAGATTGGTCAAAAGGAGGACCAGGAAGAGAATGAGATGGAAAGTAAGTGAGCTGAATAGCAATCATGGGGGTTGGCTAGTTGCTGATGGCGGTGCAGGCACAGAGGGCTAAGAGAATTATCAGTGCATCCCACCTGGTTGGTCCCCTTGGAGGGAGACGTTCCATAGAATAGCCATCATCGAGAAGAACTTTAGTACATGGTTGGTCAGTTTCTTACAGAGTGAAGTGCTAATGTACAAACCAAGGCCACAGATCCGGTAGTTCTTCATTTGCTACAGCCAGGATTGGAACTTTCTGTCCTGCTCTGTCATCTTCTTGGTAGTGACACTGTCACGGGTAGACACCTAGACTGGAAATCTTTCAGTATTTGATTTCTCTCTCTTACCTCTTTTAAAATCTAATCCAGCACGAAGTCCAATTGATTTTACCCTCAAAATATTCCCTGTATCACCTGCTGTAGGCCTAGTCCAGACCTTGTCATCTGAGATAAAATAGAGGAAAACTTGGGCTCTGGAGCTGGACCTGGTTGGGGAACCTGATATTGCCACCCACTAGCTTTATGACCTCGTGCGAGTGACTTAACTTTTCAAAGCCTCACCTTTCTCAACCAGAAAGTGAGGTTAGTAGCAGTGTCTACCTTGTGAGATTGTCTTGAGATTAAATGAGATATTACAAATATCGTGCTTAGTATTGAATCACTGTTAGCTATCAGAACCTGCACCACTGTAATGGATTCCTAACTGGTTTTGGTTCTCTGAGCTTTTGCGTCTACAAACTATTTTCCCTACTGTTAGAGTTACTTTTTTTTTTTTTTAAAGATTTTATTTATTCATTTGACAGACAGAGATCACTAGTAGGCAGAGAGGCAGGCAGAGAGAGAGGAAGAGAAGCAGGTTCCCTACTAAGCAGAGAAGCCCGATGTGGGGCTCGATCCCAGGACCCTGAGATCATGATCTGAACCGAAGACAGAGGCTTTAACCCACTGAGCCATCCAGGCACCCCTAGAGTTACTTTCTTTCTTTCTTTTTTTTTTTTTTTTAAAGATTTTATTTATTTATTTGACAGACAGATCACAAGTAGGCAGAGAGGCAGGCAGCGAGAGAGAGAGAGGAGGAAGCAGGCTCCCCGCAGAGCAGAGAGCCCGATGCGGGGCTCGATCCCAGGACCCTGGAATCACGACCCGAGCCGAAGGCAGAGGCTTTAACCCACTGAGCCACCCAGGCGCCCCTAGAGTTACTTTCTTAAAGCACCGTTTGGATTCTGTAACTCTTTTTTTTTTTTTTTTTAAATATTTTATTTATTTATTTGACAGACAGAGATCACAAGTAGGCAGAGAGGCAGGCAGAGAGAGAGGAGGAAGCAGGCTCCCCGCTGAGCAGAGAGCCCGATGCGGGGCTCGATCCCAGAACCCTGGGATCATGACCTGAGCCGAAGGCAGAGGCTTTAACCCACTGAGCCACCCAGGCGCCCCGGATTCTGTAACTCTTAAGCAATTAAATACACGCACACCCACACTAATTGCAGTAACAGCAGTAACACAGTAAAAGTCCCTTCCTGGCATTTCATTACCTATGTGAAGTTTGTCTGTTGTGACCTCTCGCAGTTGGGTGTTCTCCTGCCTTGCCGACTAGACTTCATGTCCTGTTGTACCCAGTTGTGCGCTGATGCTCCCCCTTCTCACAAGCCTCACCCTCTGTGCCTCTGCTGTGCACTCTCAGCTTTCCCTTTGCCTTTATATCCTCCTTCAGTTTGAAGGAAAATTCCATCTGTCCTCATCTACTCATTCTCCAAAGCCCACCAAGGCTGACTTCGTACCTTTTCCTCTCCCCCATAACGTTGTTGGCATCTGTATTATACAATGAATTCCTTCCTGCCTTGAAAGAGTTTACTGGATGGTTTTCAGGCCTCTGACACTGCCACATTCTAACCTTGGGAATGTAACAAACTTGCTCTAAGAATCTTTGTGTTTTCCACAGGACCTAACTCAGTGGATTACATATTTGCAAGTGCTCCGGAAATAAGTATTGAATTATATGAAATAATTAGAGTTTCATTAGTGCTTGTCCCTTTAACAGAAGTGTCATTTGCAGTGCTAATCCAGGGTTTTTGTTTGTTTGTTAGTATTGGTTTTGTTTTTTTGTTTGTTTTAATCCAGGGCTTATTTCTGAGTGTCTTCCCATTTTAGCTTTTGGATCATTCTGTAGGGATCCCTACGTAGCATGGTGTTAACATTTAGATGAATGTAGGTGCTTTGAATTCAAAGCAGTGTAGGTTAGATTCCCAGGCAGGCTGACTTTCTCTGTTGCTAGGAAATCATGTAATAAAAAGGTGTCACTCCACCAGGCATTGGGCATCTGAATGGGTGGAAAAGAATTTGTGCAGATACTCCTGAGATGAAAGGAGAGGATTTTGAATTCTTTCAGGGAAGCTTGCAGAAGGGTTTTGAAGCATTTATCTATAGAGCAACGAAGAACCACAGTGTTAGGGAAGGGGGCAGGGCTTGAGGTCAGGATGACAGTAGAGGAACGTAACTTTAGCATGTGGTGGGCTCTGCCTGTTGTGTACTGGTACTGTTCAGGGCAGTGACCTACACTGAGGGAGAGACATTCTGCTGAATTCTTTTTTTCCTACAGAAATGCTTTGCAGTGAAATACACTGCTACGTCTCTACTCTCCACCTTACCCCATATGGTAAGAGATGGAAGAATATTAACAAAGAATGATTTATTAGTCCCTACTTTCTGTTTGTAGGATCTACCTATTCTTTGCTATCGTGCCAGATGTGGACCTCAAAAGAAACATCTCAAAAAATCGGAGGGGGGGGGCCACTCTTGGGTTGCTCAGTTGGTTAAGCATCTGACCCTTGATTTCGGCTCAGATCATGACCACAGGGTCATGAGATCCAGCCCCACGTTGGGCTCCAGGCTCAGTATGGATTCTGCTTGAGATTCTCTCTCCCGCTTACTCTCCTCCCTCCTTGCTCACTCTCTCTAAGATAAATACATATATAAATCTTTTAAAAAATTATTTTTTGACTGCATTATTAGACTCCCGATTTAGTGTTCATCATTTGTATGGGGTACTAGCTTGTTGAGGGTCTGCTGCAAGTTTTAGACCCATTCCTTAGTTAAATGCATGCGTGTATGAGCACTCTAAAATTTTCATACGATTTCAGATAGTTTGTTGACCCTCCCAAAGTCCACATAACTAATTGCCTGTTCAAATTCTGTATTTGACAACTATGTTAGTTTTCTAGTATTTCTGAACAAATTGCCACAAACATAGTGGCTTAAAACAACACATTTTTCTTCCTTACAGTTTTTAGGAGTCTGGAGTCTGGGCCTGGGGCAGCTGGGTCTCTGCTCACAGTGTCACCAGGCTAAAATCAAGATCTCGGCTACAGCTGTGATCTCATCCTGGGCTTGGTGTCCTCTTCCAAACTCATTCGGGTATGGGCAGAATTCATTTTCTTGCAGTTGTCAGACAGAGGTCCCCATTTTCCTATTGGCTGTCCCCTAGGAATCACTCTCAGCTACTTGAGGCTGTCAGGTTTTAGTGACGTGGCCCTCTCGGAACACCACAGCTTGGTTCCTCACAGTCAGCTGGAAGATGTCAGGCATTGGGCTCTCACTTGGGTCTCATATGTTAGGTTAACAGCCAAGGGGGTGCCCATCCACACCCACACCCAAAGGCAGAGGGTTATACAGGGCACGTACACCAGGAGTGGGGAAGGTTGTAGTCATCTTAGAATGCTGCCTCTCACCCCAGTTCTCCCTTTTGTTAGCTTTCTAGTTTTGGTGTTATGGCACACTGATAAATCAAGATAAATTGTGAGATGTCAGAAATATTACGTTATTAATAAAGTACTGGAATTTACTGTATTTCCAAGTAGGAGCAGATTCATGATTATTCTTGAAATTATGTCACTCACCTTCACTGGCTCACTTGAAAGGCTCAGAAATGGTTGGAGTTACTTTAGTCCCCTGGGGTGGGGAGAAAAATGGCTCAGTAAGATAGCCTTATCCTAATCCTGGGAATCTCGGAATATTACCTTCTATAACAAAAGCGGTTCTACAGCTTAGGTTAAATTAAGATCTCAAATGAGATTTTTCTGGGATTATCTGGGTGGGACCTGAATGTAATCACAGACGGGATTTGCCTATGGAAGGAGATGTGACAATGGAAGCAGAGGTTGGAATGACAGGAGGAAGGGCCCTTAACTAAAGAATGCAAACAACCTCCAGATGCTAGAAAGGCCAGGAAACAGGTTCTCCCCTGCAGCTTTTGAAGGAACCAGTCCTGCTAACACCTTGACTGTAGCCCAGTGAAACTGATTTTGGACTTCTGGTCTCTAGAACTGTGAGAGAATAAATTTGTGTCATTTTAAGCTACCATATGTGTGGTAATTTGTTACTTTGTTTACAGTAGTTAACAGTAGTCCTAGGTAACTACTGTGCCCTATAATAGCCCCATAAGGTTCTAGTACACTAGTGGTACATCACCCCCCACCACCACCATTTGTTCATCAGACGTCTGCAGTGTCTTTTTTTCCCCCGAATGCATTGAGACCGTTTGGAGACAAGTTGGAAGAGGTGAGGGGGAATTTGAGACCTGAATGTAATTGGGGTGAAGGAGTAACACTGTGCCTTAACAGGGAGGTTAGTGGGCCTTTGAACAAGAATTGATTTTGATAGTCAAAAGAAAGGAGCACCTGGGTGGCTCAGTGGGTTAAAGCTTCTGCCTTCAGCTCAGGTCATGATCTCAAGAGTCCTGGGATAGAGCCCCACATTGGGCTCTCTGCTCAGCAGGGAGCCTGCTTCCCCCTTTCTCTCTGCCTGCCTCTCTGCCTACTTGTGATCTCTGTCGAATAAATAAAATTTTAAAAAATATATTTAAAAAAAAATAATAAAAGAAGGAAGGAATTAAAAAGGAAAAGAAAAGACAGGGGTGGTGAAGATGAGGGAAGAGAGAGGAGAAAGGACTGAGAAGTACAATTTGGCCGTGCACACTTGCTCTGTGATGAGTTTGTGATGAGTGGCTTCTGTTTGGGAGGATTGATGGCTCAAGACTGGACCTCTGGGAGCCAGGAGACCTGCCAGAAGTTAACATCATGACTAAAGCTCGGCCCAGGTGTCACATGTAAGATGAACTGCTGAGTGAGGCTCCACATCAAAGGATCTCCATTTTCCCTTTAAACAGTTTTATGGAGGAAATGTACTGAGTATTTTTAGTTTCACCAAACCTAAGTATTTTTCAAAATACCCCTGACAGAGTCCTATTGAAAGTAAAATTACGGGCCCTAAGACTGCAAAATAAAAAGCTCAAGGGTGGGACGCCTGGGTCGCTCAGTTAAGCCTCTGCCTTCTGCTCGGGTCATGATCCCGGGGTCCTGGGGTGGGTCCTGCATTGGGCTCTCTGCTCATGAGGGAGCCTGCTTCCCTCTCTCTCTTTGCTTGCCTCTCTGCCTACGTGTGATCTTTCTCTCTCTGTGTCAAATTAAAAAAAAAAATAAAAGCTCAAGGGTTCTTGACTTTTTTTTTTTTAACTTGCAAAAATAAACAGTGCTGCCACTGTATGAAATAAAGCAGGGAGTGTATATACAGTATTTTTGGAACCTTGGATGTCTCAGAAAATGTTTTGTAGGGCTAATGTACTGATTCTGGGAACACTCAACTTAAGTAGCACGCTCAGTCCCCATTTCTGGTGTAATCAGAACCTCTTAGGAAAGCTGAGTCTGTTATCTGGCTGAAGACAGGTTACTCAGGTCAAGGTCAAGTGTCTGAACAGGGAGAGACTCAGGCCTGGGGCCTCTGGCTTGTTCTGGTATGCACAATGTCCAGCATTTAATGGGCTATACAGAGGACCATTAAGCTGATTGGTTACTGTAATTTTGGTCTACTACCATAT
The DNA here is from genome assembly GCF_002288905.1 of Enhydra lutris kenyoni. Lineage (NCBI taxonomy): Eukaryota > Metazoa > Chordata > Mammalia > Carnivora > Mustelidae > Enhydra > Enhydra lutris. Next base: position 8,802,244 of record NW_019154088.1, on the reverse strand, counting down.
TTAATTGTAACCACTGAGTTAATGGGCTTATATTAGCGCTAATTAAGGATATATGTCCTGGGGCGCCTGGGTGGCTTAGTCTGCTAAGTCAGCTTTCCACTCAGGTCATGATCCCAGGGTCCTGGGATGGAGTCCCAAGTCAGGTTCCTAGCTCCTTGCTCAGCAGGGAGCCTGCTTCTCCCTCTACCCCCCACCCCCAGCTCCTGCTCTCATGCATTCGGGAGCACACATTGTCTCTCTCTCAGATAAATAAAATCTTAAAAAAAAAAAAAAAAAAGAATGTATGTCCTAAATAAAGCCTCTGTCTTGAGACCCACAAAAGTCCAATTTAAAAAACAAAACAAAACACAAAAACACAGCAAGGCTCTTAGAAAAGTATTAAAACTCATTGTGTACATAAAGTGTTACTCTGCTCAGAGTGACCTCCTTGATTGCCCTACGCAATGAGATGCTTACTTAGCGTAGCAAAAATACCATAGATTGGGTGACTTCAACAACAACAAATACTTATTTCTCATAGTTCTGGAGGCTGAGAAGTTCAGGATCAAAGTGCTGGCAGACTCCATTCCTGGTGAAGGCCCTTTTTCAGCTCAGAGACAGTCCCCTTCTTGCTGTGTGCTCCTGTGGCCTTTGTTCAGTGCAAACAGCGAAAAGAGAGTTGTCTCTCTCTCTCCCTCATCCTAAAATGGCACTAAATCCCATCATGAAGGTCCCACCCTATGATCTGATCTAAATCTAGTTTCCCAAGGGCTCCCACCTCCTAATACTATCACATTGAGGGTTAAGCTTCAACTTACAGATTTGGGAGGGGGTGGCCACATTCAATCCATAGCACTTAGCAGTTTGGCAGTTCTGGTGAAGTGCTTAATTAGGTATTTGGTATGTTCTGTTAGGTTCTATTAGGTGCTTGTATGTTCTCTAACAATCCTGTGACCCCTCACCCCACAGCTTTTCCTCCATTTAGGAGCTCCCCTACACCCACAGTCAGCTTTGGGGCCTGTTTGTTCTTAGGTTGACTTACAGATTATTTTTGCCCAGAAGAAACCTCTACAGCCTGTGTTCCTATAGCTACTGATCATTTACTCCTGACCAACAGCCAGAGTTGTCAAAAAAGTGATAAAGGCTCTGAGCATGGAGAAGCCAATGGGTGGGTGGCTGTTCATTATCCTAGACTCATTTTCCTGGTATCTTTCCTCGCCAGGGCTAGTGTAAACCTCAGCTCATTCATTTCCAACCCCCTTTTGGCATAGCAGTCTCTAGTCCTCATAGCCTGACCCACTTCTCTAGAAACATTTCATTTATCCACACAGAGGTTGGCAGGCATCGTGACCTAAGTGCGGGTTGGGTCCGTCTGAGCAAATAGCTGGAATCCAGTTAATGTTAAGATTGGCAGAGGCTTCAAAGCTCATACAAAACCTTGCCCCCAGGCACCCAGATTGTCTCCCTTCCTGAAATTACCTGAGCACAGATGGCAGTTCTCATCTCTGCTTGTAGATAGTGGTCAGGACCATCAATGCTCTTCCCTCTGCCTTAGCCCTACTTCCTCTCCTCTCTCTGAATCTTCCCCCACTGGCAGTTCAACTCCCTGAACACTCCTCTAGAATCTCTTCTCTCTCAGCTGCCTTAGTCATCCGCTGAAGGGATGCTAGCTATGTTTCTGTGTCTCCCATCTTGCTCCTCTCCAGCTGTTCTAAAATCCACATTTGATTATTTCATTCAGCTGCTTAAAATCCCCAGCTGCTTTCCACAGTCCCCAGGGTGAGTTTGAACTCCTTGGCCTTTCATATCTGGCTCATCCCCTGTCTCCCCTCTGACCTGCTGTCTCCTGATAGTTCATGAATTTCTAGACCTCATATCTGGGCACATGCTGTCACATCTCCCCATCCTTTGCCTCCTCCTTACCCTCAAACCTCTGGCTTGAGTCTGATGCCCCTCTTCTGTGTCCCCATCCATCGCACCTTCTAGCAGAGCCCTTAAATCATACGGGTGGTGGTGGGTTCGCCTGTCTTTGGCTCCCTCTAGACAACTAGCCCCATAGCTTAAGGGACTGATTGGGGTCAGCGGGATGAACACCTTCAAGTAAGTTCTGTACTTCACCTGCCCTCTTTCCATTCTCGCAGTGAGAACCACCTAACTAAATTAATCCCTTTCTCCCTCCCTCCCTCCCTTCCTTCCTTCCTTCCTCTTTCTTTCAGATTTTATTTGACAGCGTAAACACAAGCAGAGGGAGAAGCAGGCTCCCCGCTGAGCAGAGAGCCCAACGTAGGGCTCCATCCTAGGACCCTGGGATCATGACCTGAGATGCAGGCAGACGCTAAACCAACTGAGCCACCCAGGCGCCCCAGGAACCACCTTTCTAAAGCTAGTCTTTTACCTGAATTCTGCATTCCTCATGACCCTGTTCGACATGATATTTATGTTCATATTTGTTCTTTCACTGTTCTTTCTTGCTTAGATTTTAATTCTTTCCAGTCCTAAAACATATCTTCTGTCCTTTCCTTGATTCTACTGCTCCTTCTTGTTCCCTCAGTTTTAGAACATGGGTGCCCCTACTTCCTCTACTCTCACCACACACCCCCTTTCTAGACTTACCCCCTTCCCTAAACATTTTAATGTTTTGTTTCTTGCCATGCTTATGGTACACTAAAAATAGTACATTTTAGGAAAAGAAAACATGTTTTTCAGAACAAGAGTCAGAATCAAAGTTCTGATTTTGTAATTTTCTCTGTTTCTCACTGAGGTATCTTGATTCCTAATAATAATATATTTACTGATTATCTTCTCTAATATACTTAAATTAGCTTCAAAATTGGCATAGACAATAAATACTCCAGTGAAGTTTAAGACTTGTTTTATTTTTGTTTATTTATTTATTTATTTATTTTTAAAAGTTTTTTTATTTATTTGACAGAGATCACAATTAGGCAGAGAGGTAGGCAGAGAGAGGGGGAAGCAGGCTCCCTGCTGAGCAGAGAACCCGATGCGGTGCTCAATCCCAGGACCCTGAGAGCATGACCTGAGCCGAAGGCAGAGGTGTAACCCTCCGAGCCACCCAGGCACCCCTAAGATTTGTTTTAAAAGGTGGGGAGCAGGGCTGGGAGCAGAGGGCGAAGGAGAGGGAAGGAGAGAAATCTTATGCAGAGGCTTGATCTCACAGCCCTGAGATCAAGATCTGAGCTGAAAGCAAGAGTCCAGTACTTACACAACTGAGCCACCCAGGTACCCCCCCAATTTTTTTTTTTTTTTTTTTGCCTCGGACTGTATACTGACAAGGATTTAGAGTCGTGTGTTCACAAGTTACTTGAAATTATTCTTTGTGTGGTTATGATATTAATTTGAAATTCAATTACATTTGTTTTTTTCTGTTTTATTCAATCACAGTTTGCTTTCCCTGTTTAAGATTATTTGTTAAACATATAAAACAGTGGCTTTGTTTAAAATTGAGGACCATATAAGGAGGGATAACCAGAAAAGTCCAGGTTCTGTCCTTTTTGCATCCTTCTCCTCCATACTTGGTAGGTAGCCATTTTCATAAGCTTTAGGGTTGGCCTTCTGGCATTTTTCAAAAATAAGCAAATATGTATATACTTTTTTATTTCCCATCCCTTCTTATATAAAGGTAGCACACTTTATATACTCTACATTTTGCTTCTTAACAATATCTTGGAAACAGTCTTTGCATACCAGAGAGATTTTTCTCATCCTTTTTTATGATTCACAGTACTTCAACACATGGTTTATTCAGTTGGTCCCTTACTGGTGGACATTTGTTTCCAGTCTTTTACTATTACAAATCATGCTGCAATGAATAACTGGGTGGGTTTATAGAAGTGGGGTTTGCTGGGTCAAAGGGTAAAACGCATATGTAAATTTTAGATGCTGCCAATACATAGGTAAATTTATTAGATAGTTCTTCCATAGGTTTTAAAGAATTTTGTATTCCCACCAGCAGTGTACAAAGTTGTTTATTTCTCAGGGTGCCTGGGTGGCTCAGTTGGTTGAATGTCTGCCTGTTCTTTTGGGCTCAGGTCATCATCTCATGGTCAGGAGATCAAGCCCTGTGGTGGGCTCAGGGAGTCTGCTTGAAATTCTCTATCTACCTCTGCCACCCTCCCCCTTGCTCACCTGCACACACACACACAAACACACACTCCAGTAAAGAAAGAAATCTTCTAAAAAAATTTTGCCTCTTTCTCTGTAGTCTTGCCAACACAATGTGTTGTCATTGTGATAGATGAGCAATGATATATCTGAACGTTGTTTTCAATTTGCCTCTCTTTTCCTTTGAACTGCCTGCTTTTATTTTGCAGGGAAATGGCACATTTTTTATGTTGGGTTTTGATCTTTTTTCCTTCTCCGTTTTTAAGAACTCTTTATACATTAGGGACATTAGTCTTTTGTGTAAACTGCAGATATTTTCTCCCAATTTATGATTTCTCATTTCATTTATGGTTTGTCATAAAGATGTTTCTCTTTAAAATTTTAAGTAGTCAGGTATCATTTGTTTCTGGATTTGACTATTTCTCACTCTGAAAGACCTTAGTTTTTTTGTCTAGTAATTGTATGCTTTCATTTTTTACATTTAAGTCTGATCTGTTTAGAATTATTATAGTGTATTGTATGAAGCATGGAACTAAAATGATTTTTTCTACATGTTATTTAGTTGACCCAGCCCTGTTATTAAACACTCCTTTTTTTTGCCAGAGAGTTGTGATGCCATCATTATATGAAATTTCCAGATGTATTTGGTCTGTTTTTTTACTTTCTATTCTCTTCCATTGGTTTTTTAAAATCTATTCATGCTCACTAACACTGCTTTTATTTTCCTAAAGATTTATTTATTTAGTTTTGAAAGAGAGAGAACGTGAGCAAGTGCCAGGGGGAGGAGCAGAAGGAGGAGGAGAAAGAAACTCGAGCAGACTCCAGGCTGAGCACAGAGCCTGACGCAGGGCTGGATCCCAGGACCTGAGATTAGGATGTGAGCCGAAACCAAGCGTCAGATGCTTAACGGACTGAGGCACCCAGGTGCCCCAGTACCACTGCTTTAATCAGAGAAGTGTCATAGGGTTGTTTTACTAGCAGTAGGACTCTTTCCCTCACATTTCTTCTCTTTTTTAGGGTTTTCCTAATTTTTCTGCATTGATCATTTTTCATGTGAAATTTAAAACCAACTTATCAAATTACAGAATAAAATAATTTTGTTGGTTTTATTCTTGAATTCAGATTAAATTTATGCATTACCTTGAGAGAGCCGCTGTTTTTTGATACCCAGGAGTGGTAGGTAAGAGCAGGCATGGTCTTTTCACTGGCTCAAGTTTCGGTTCAGATTTTTCAGCAATCTTTGAAAATTTAAAAACTGACAGCGTTTACAAAGATTAAAAATAAATTTTGTCAGTTGGGACTACTTATAGCCTATCAAGAGTAGACATAGATATAGGAATCTTTTCAAATATGGGAAAACTTATCAATTCTCCTTTGACAGAGTGATTCAGTGCCTTCATTTGTACTGAACAAACATAAGCGAATGTGAATGATTTTACCACAACAGCTGCTATATCTGTTTGCAGAACAGACGGGTTTTTTTATGAATGGGTTTTGTAGTCTTGTTGCGAATGTGTGACTTGCAGCTAATTGTAGTGGTCCATTGACTTTTGGAAGGATTCATAGATCTGTATGATTTTTTACCTCTGTGGTTTTTATTTATACTAATCAGCTGACATGCTGGCAAACTCATCAGTGAGCCAGCCTGCTTTTTCTAACAGGGAGAACATCATCACTTATTTCATCAGGTAAGATGTGTTTAAAAGTTCTTACCTTTTATTCCCTTAGAAAAGCTTTTTCTATTTTAGCAAAATGACTGCCAAAACATGGTATCTGGACAAATTCTGGGTCTGTTTTTTGTTTTGTTTTTGAGCTTTGGTTTTAATTTGTGCTAGTGGAAATTTAGTTTCAAATAGTATGGAACAAAAAATTTCCAACCAAACCAAAAACTATGGAAATAGTTCCAGATTGTGTATGTGTATGCCTGAAGGAGGTTAGAAGCTCTGTTTCTTTCTTTCTTTCTTTCTTTCTTTCTTTCTTTCTTTCTTTCTTTCTTTCTAGCAGCTCTGTTTCTAAGAGCAGGGATGGGGTTATCTAAAGACCTAGGAACAGTAAGTGCTGATCGAAAGTGCCCAACACTGAGAGTCAGTGCAGGAGAAGTGAATTCTTACTGCAAAGAGAGAGATAGGGCCAGAATGGGGAGTGAGCCAAAAGGGTCAGGAGTTAGTTGGCCTGTCTTAGTCCATTCAAGCTGCTATAACAGAATAGCACACACTGGGTGGCTTCTAAACAACAGAAATGTATTTCTTATGGTTCTAGAGGAGGGAAAGTCCAAGAGCAAGGCACCAGCAGATTTGGTATCTGATGATACCTTGCTTCCTGGTTTATAGACATCTGTTTTTTAACGGTGTCCTTATAGGAGTCTCTAAAGGGCATAATCGCATTCATGAAGGCTCCACCCTCACAACCTAATCGCCTCCCGAAGGTCGCACCTCCAAATACCATCGCATTAGGGATGGTTTCAACATATCAGTTTTGGGGGACACAGACATTCCATCTACAGCCAAGCCTCTGGAACCACAAGTACCTGAGGAGTCTCCAAGGAAGAAAAAGGTCCTAAACAATTACCTAGAACTGAGGGAGAATGTCCTAGGGTCATCTATGGGACTTGAGTAGTCTTATTAAAAGGCACAGGTTTGGGATGCCTGGGTGGCTCAGTCTGTTAAGCAGATGCCTTTGGCTTGGGTCATGATCGCAGGGTCCTGGGATCAAGCCCTGCATCGGGCTCCTTGCTCAGCGGGGAGCCTGCTTCTCCCTCTGCCTGCCGCTCCCCCTGCTTGTGCTCTCTCACTCTCTCTCTCTTTTTGATAAATAAACAAAATATATTTTTTAAAAGTACCCAGCATCGTAATAATTAAGAATAGAATTTATGGGATCCCTGAGTGGTTCATTTGATTAAGCGTCTGACTTTAGCTCAGCTGGTGATCTCAGGGTCCTAGGATTAGCTCCCAGCTCAGAGGGGACTCTGCTTCCCCCTTTAACCTCCCTTTGCTCCTCCCCCAACCCATGTGCTAGGGTATCTCTGTGTGTGTGTGTAAATAAGTAAATTCTTAAAAAAAAAAAAAAAGAATAGAATTTATTTTATTTGCAGGTGTGACTTTAGCTTTGGGAAAATTGTAAACACAATGTAAATATTTAACAAAAGAGCAGTGTCAGCAAGGGTCCTCAGGACCTAGAGGAGCATGGTCCTAAAACCCCTTTTGCAAGCAGGTCTCAGTTAGCTTTTCTTGTCCACACTGGGGCCAGCCTGTGTTCTGAGCCCTCAGGTCTCTTTCTTCTTTATTGCCTGTATTCTCCTCCTCCTCCTCCTCTCCTTCTCCTCCTCCTCCTCCTCCTTCTTCTTCTTTTATCCAACTACATTGCAGTCAGTGACTGGAAAATTATGGCAAATTAAGTCATTTCCCACCATACATTCCAAAATTGTAGATTACAGAAGGGTGGAATCTGGAGGCAAAAACACTAGATTGGGAATATCTGCCATTGACCCTGTGTTTGATTCAAACAGGCCATTTAAAAGACACTGAAGCAGTCACTCTGTCCTAAGCAGGAGATGTGGAGAATGCAGAAAGGGGACTGCCCTGGGCAGGGAGGAAAATGTGCCTGTTTTCCCCAGTCTTGGCTAAGCTGAAGGAGCTGTTTCTTGCGGAGGACAGCCTTGGCTTACCAACCTGAATCCCTACCTTTCCCAGGACTTGAAGCTTTTATTTTAAAAATCTTCTGTCCACATCCTTTGCATTGCCCATCCTCTCAGCCACTGTGAAAAGCACCTGTTCATTGTTTGTTCATTCATACTTATCTTTTTTTTTAAAAAGATTTTATTTATTCATTTGACAGACAGAAATCACAAGTAGGCAGAGAAGCAGGCAGAGAGAGAGAGGAAGAAGCAGGCTCCCCGCTGAGCAGACAGCCCGAAGTGGGGCTCGATCCCAGGACCCTGGAATCATGACCCGAGCCGAAGGCAGAGGCTTTAACCCACTGAGCCACCCAGGCGCCCCCCATACTTATCTTTTAATGTATTTCTTATTTTTATTTTTTAAGATTTTATTTATTTATATTTCAGAGAGAGAGAGAGAGAGAGAGCGAGCACAGGCAGGCAGAGAGGCAGGCAGAGACAGAGGGAGAAGCAGGCTTCCCGAAGAGCAAGGAGTTGGATGCAGGACTCCATCCCAGGATGCTGGGATCATGAGACCCGAGCTGAAGGCAGCTGCTTAACCGACTGAGCACCCAGGCATCCTGATAATGATTTTTGGTTTTTGTTTTTTGTTTTTTTAATTCTAGTGTTTTTAGTGGAGTATCACTCCCCTTGAAGTATAAGGAATTAATAAAAGTGGCCTGTGTGGCCAGTTAATTATTTATGTAATTGCAGAAATAGCAGTAGCATTCTGTTTGAATTTAAGGCTTTGGAGGGTGGGGCTGCTTTATTTACTTATTTAGCTTAAATTTAAATTATTTATTTATTATTTTAAAATTCCAATGTAGTTAACATACAGCATTCTGTTATTTTCAGATGGACAATATAGTGATTCAACAATTCTATACATTTTTCAGCGCTCATCAGGGTAAGGGTACTCTTAGTCCCCTCTATCTAGTTCATCTGTCCCCCACCCACTGACTTCTTTCCCTTAGCATTTTACCCTGTAGGTCCATCTGTGTAAAACTTTTTTCTTTTTTGTGGTTAAAATCCACATAACATAAAATGTACCACTTTCATCAATTTTAAACGCATAGTACAGTTTTAATTATATGCATATCGTTGTGCAACAGATCTTTACAAAATTTTTTCATCTTGCAGAACTGAAACTCTATACCCATTGAACAACAACCCTTTCACCACTCCCTTCAACTCTTAGCAACCACCATTTGTGCTTTCTAAGAATTTGACTGCTTGAGATATTTCATATAAGTAGAATCATATGGTATTTGTTGTTTTGTGACCAGCTTATTTCACTTAGCCTGACATCAAGGTTCATCTGTGCTGTAGTATATGACAGGTTTTCCTCACTTTTTAAGGCTGAATATGATTGAGTTATATGTATATGTTGTATTTTGTTTATCTGTTTATCCACTGATGGATCCCTGGGTTGCTTCCACCCCCTGGATGCTCTGGACATGCAAACATCCCTTCGAGTCCCTGCTTTGAATCCTTTGGACATACACCCAGAAGTGGAATTGGGGGATCATATGGTAATTCCATGTTTAATTTTTTTGAGGAAACTCTTTACTGTTTTCCATAGTGGCTGTAACATTTTGCAGTTCCACCAGTAGTGCAAAAGTGTTTCAATTTCTTTTATTATTTATTTATTTATTTATTTATTTATTTATGTACATAATTTGAGAGAGAGAGAGATCATGGTGGGGGGGTGATGGGGCAGAGGCAGAGGGAGAAGCAGATTCTTCACTGAGCAGGGAGCCCTGATACAGGGCTCCATCCCAGGACCCTGACATCATGACCTGCTCAGGCGCCCCCTGGCTTGCTTATTTATTTATTTACCTCAGCTTTATGAGCTATAACTGACACATAACATTGTGTAAGTTTAAGGTATACAATGTGTTGATTTGATACATTTATATATTGTAAAATGGTTACCACCATAGTATTAGCTAAGCCCTCCATCCCTTCACGTAGGTTATCGTTACTTTTTTGGTGAGAACATTTAAGGTCTGTTGACTTAGCAACATTAAAGTATATGATATAGTATTATTAGCTATAATCACCATGCTATACATTAGATCCCCAGAACTTGCTGATCTTATAATTGGAAGTTTGTACGCTTTGACCAACATCTCATCGTTTCTCCCACCCCTGTTACCTGGTGACCACCATTCTACTGATTTTTAACTTTAGATTCCACATATAAATGAGATCATACAGTATTTGTCTTTTTGTGTTTCACTTATTTCACTTAGCATAGTTCGCTCAAGTTTCATCAATATCACAAATGGCAGCATTTCGTTTTCTTTCTTTCTTTCTTTCTTTTTTTTTAAAGATTTTATTTATTTATTTGACAGAGAGAGATCACAAGTAGACAGAGAGGCAGGCAGAGAGAGGGAGGGAAGCAGGCTCCCCGCCGAGCAGAGAGCCCGATGCGGGACTCGATCCCAGGACCCTGAGATCATGACTTGAGCCGAAGGCAGCGGCTTAAACCACTGAGCCACCCAGGCGCCCCTCGTTTTCTTTCTTATGGCTCAAAAATATTTCATTGTATTTCCATATATCATATTTTCTTTATCCATTCATCTGTTGACAAGTTGTTTCTGTATGTTGGTTATTGTGAGTAATGTTGTGATAAACATGAGCATGCAGATATCTATACAAGATCTTGATTTCATTTCCTTTGTACATATATCCAGAAGTGGAATTACTGGATCATATAGTAGTTCTATTTTTAATTTTTTGAGGAACCTGTGTATTTCCCATAGTGGCTTAACCAGTTTGCATTCCCACCAGCAGTACACAAGGGTTCCTTTTTCTTCACAATGTAGTCAACACTTGTTATCTTTTGTCTTTTTGATGATAACCCCTAATGGACTCATTTAACTATGTATCCCAGGTTGCTTTTCCTATTAGTAATGGTAGTTTTCAGCTAATTATGTATGTATACTTTTTTTTATCTGATACTTAAAAAAACCTGATACAGTATATATGTATTGGGTCTCTAGTTAGGGTTAAGAATATGATTTCTCGGGATACCTGGGTGGTTTGGTCAGTTAAGTGTCAGCCTTCATCTCAGATCCTGAAGTCCTGGGATTGAGTCCTACATCAGGCTCCATGCTCAGCCAGGAGCCTGCTTCTCTTTCTCTCTCTGTCTGCCCCTCCCCACTGCTTGTGTGCTCTCTCTCTCTCTCTCTCTTTCTCCCTCAAATAAAGAAAATCTTTAAAAAAAAAAATGAAAAAAAGGATATGATTTCTGTATGGGCAAGAGAACAAACTTACAAGCCCATCTAGGATTCCCTCACGATTTTGTTTGCATTAGCAAATACATTTCTAAATAATCCGTGGGTCAAAGAGGTGTCTCAGGGTAAATAAAACAATATGTTAGATTTTGAAGTGCTTGAATTAATAACTGATGAGTTGACTTTACAAGTGAGTTACCCAGGAAATAATGGACTATTTTCTACCTTGTTTTATAAAATCTTAAGATTACTTTTTGACTACTACAGTTAAACAGAGTGCTGGACATGACTTTTTGAAACACTGGCTAAGATTCTGGTTCCAGATGGTGAATATATGTCAGTACTCTTACCAACTCTAGTTGATTGGTTGCAGCTGCCTGGAGTTGGGTGGGTGTTGAGAAGAATTCAGAGGTCTTGCACTGGGCTCAGAGGGAAAGTGGGCTCTGGTAGATTTTCAGTGTTTGCATTGGATGAGAGAGAGGGAGTAGTAGTATGTATGCTTTATATGCCCCGTAGGGCTATTTGGAAACTGTTCTCAAGCAAGAAATCATTCCTACTGTATGCGCTCGCTATCTCCTCACTGTCAAATAAATTAAAAAAAAAAAAGAAAGAAAGAAATTGCCTTCATGATTCTTTTCCCTACTTCTCATATTACAGCTGAAAAACTTCATTCCTTTCCTTTTCTGGACCATCAGGAGACACAAAGAATAAGAACAGCATGAAATGAAGGGATATGTAGGTCTCTTCAGAATCTGTCAGTAGATTATTGTTGCCTGGTGAGCGGGATCTGATTACATGGCCCTGTCATACCCTTGGGCCACAATGCCAAAAGGAGACTATTTAAGGGCAGATAGCAGCCAAGGAAACAATTACAGTGCAGTCTAACAAAAGGACAAAGCTGGAAATCCTTTTTTGGTCTTGGTCTTCAGTCACTGTTACATTTTAGAAACAAAATATGTCTGAGACAAAAGGGATGACTGGAAATGGCACCAAATCCTTCATGTGGTAAAACAGATGCTCAAAAAAAAAAAAAAAAAGAGAGAGAAAAGTGCTACTCCTCTAAGTCTGTGTTCTGAGAAAACCATTTTGGTGTGGGAGATGGCAGTTGATATGGCAACCAGGGGCTGCAGCCCACTGACTCCCGCTCCGAAGGAAAATAAGAGTTGATGTTTATGGATGAGAACCAAGTGCCGCCCTCAAGAAGACTGAGCCCGGGATATGTTCATTTAAGTGCCAGCCCCTCATCTTGTGCCTCAGAGGAGATAGATTTTCTAATACCCCAGGATTGTTTGCCTTTTGGTTTAGGTCTTCCAGTTGTCCTTTACCAGGTAAAGCATCCCTGTCTGACATGAGGAAGAAAACACCTCAACAGGAACACTAAGTGGAAAACAAATGTTTTAAGGCAACAGTGAGCTTGAAATAGATTGTTCACTACTTCAGGGTAGGGGACCCTGTCTTGTTCTGGTATTCGTTCATATTCTTTTTTTTTAAGGATTTTATGTATTTATTTGACAGAGAGAAACACAGCAAGAGAGAGAACACAAGCAGGGGGAATGGGAGAAGGAGAAACAGCAGGCTTCCTGCAGAGCACGGAGCCTGATGTGGGGCTCGATCCCAGGATCCTGGGATCATGACCTGAGCAGAAGCCAGACGCTTAACCCACTGAGCCACCTACGCACACCCTACCCTCCGGTATTCATATTCTTTTTTTTTTTTTAAGGTTTTTATTTATTTATTTCACAGAGAGAGATCACAAGTAGGCAGAGAGGCAGCCAGAGGCAGAGGGAGAAGCAGGCTCCCCACTGAGGAGAGAGGCCCATTTGGGCCTCAGTCCCAGGACCCTGGGATCATGACCTGAGCCCAAGGCAGCTGCTTAACTGACTGAGCCACCCAGGTGCCCCAGGTATTCATATTCTTGAGGAAAGAATGGAAACAAGGATTTCTGACTCAGCAGTATTTCCTTGTCTCTGGTCTTTTCAGGCTTTAATTTTTTTCATCAATTTCACATTGATTACTCAAAGCAGCATTGCTTGTGTTGAACCTCGAAAGCTCTTCACCTGTAGGGGCAATTATTTACATCCAGATTCTGAATGTTTTTCGAGAAGAGGATAAACTAACTGAATAGTAGTCTCAAATATCCTATGTTTCTTAGAACAGAATCTTCCTCATCTCGGGAAATGACACGCATTGTCCATTCACTTGTTCAAGTCAGGAACCTAGGAGTTTTTGACTTTTTTCTTTTTCACTCTTCACCAATAATCCATCAGCAAGTAACTGTTGATTATGAGTCCATAGTGTGCCCCAAATCTACCACTTCTTCCTCTTTCAACTCCCACTGTGTTGGTTTTAGCCTTGTCATCTCTTGTCTGATGACTTTATGTTTACCTAATTGGTTTGTCTCTCGCTCTCCTACTTTTTACTATGCATCCTCTCCATAGCCAACAGGTTGAGATATATATATATATGTATATATACATATATATGTATGTTTTGAGGTAACTGTAGATTGGCATTCAGTTGTAAGAAATAATAAAGAGAAACTACATATCCCATTCCCCCCAGTGGTAATATCTTGCGTGGTTATAGTACAATATCACAACTAAGATATTGACATCAGTACATCAAGAAATGGAACATTTCCAGGTTTCCTGGGTGGCTCAGTCGGTAGAGCATCTGACTCTTGATTTTAGCTCAGGTTATGATCTCATGGGTTGTGAAATCAAGCCCTGCATGGGGCTCTTTGTTCAACAGGGAGTCTGCTTAAAGATTCTCTTCCTCTGTCCTTCCCTCTGCTCGCAGGTGCTCTCTCTCTAAAATAAATAAATCTTTGGGGAAAAAAAAGAACATTTCCATCACCATAAAGATATTTTATAATCGCACCTACTTCCCAGCCGCCTTCATCCCTCTATAACCCTTAGCAATCACTAATATGTTATCCATTTCCATAATTTTGTCTTTTCAAGAGTGTTATGTAGGTAGAATCATACAACATTTGTCTAGTACTTCTAGCATTGTTTTGAAAGAGCTATGATAGCGGAGACATCCTGGAATTGTTGCCAATTTTAGGGGAAGAGCATTCAGTCTTTTATCATTAAGTATAATGTTAGCAATAGATTTTTGGCAATTGTTTTTTATCAAGCTGAGGAAGTTCCCCTCTATTTTCATTTTTCTGAGAGTTTTTATAATGAATGGGTATTGAAATTTGTCACATTTTTTTTCTGCATTCATTGATAGAATTATGGTCTTTCTTCTTTAGCATGTTTTAATATATAGATTACATTGATTTTCAAATGTTGAACCAGCTTTGGGAATGGTGTATAATTATTTTCATATATTGGTGAATTCTATTTGCTAATATTTGTTACAGATTTTTGTGTATATATGTATGTATTAATGAGGAATATTGCTCTGTAGTGTCTTTTTGGCACTGTCTTTGTGTTTTTTTTTTTTTTAAAGATTTTGTTTATTTATTAGAATGAGAGAGAGAGCACACGAGTAGGGTGGGGGCTGAGGGAGACAGGGAAGCAGACTCTTGGCTGAGTGTGGAGCCCAACTCAGGGTTTGATCCTAGGACCTCGAGATCATGATCTGGGCTGCAGGCAGCTGCCCAACCTACTGAGCCACCCAGATGCCCCTGTACTTTCTTTGGTTTTGATATTAGGATAATAAAGCTTCATAAAATTAATTGTGAAATGTTTCTTTCTCTTCTGTATTCTGAAAGAGATTGTGTAGAATTGTTGTTAATTCTTTAAACATTGGTTAGAATTTTCCAGTGACACTGTCTGGGCTTGGAGATTTCTTTTTGGGGAAGTTTTAAAGTACAGCTAAATTTCCTTAATAGTTATAGGGCAGTTCAAATGATCTGTTTCATACAGCATTATTTCCTTATTATGCTTTTGATGCCTACAGGATCTGTATTCATATCCCCTATTTCATTCCTGGTATTAGTAACTTGTGCCTTCTCTGTTTCATATTGTTTGAGCTTGATATAATTTGTATTTTCTGGGGAGTTGGTTCATTTCATCTAAGTTGTCAAATTGAGATGTACAGAGTTATTTCCTTATTATGCTTTTGATGCCTACAGGGTCTATATTCATATCCCCTATTTCATTCCTGGTATTAGAAACTTGTGCTTTCTCTGTTAATTTTATTGATCTTTTCCAAGAAACAGCTCTTTTTTTTTAAGTTTTCAAGTTTTTACTTAAATTCTAGTTAACATATAATATAATATTAGTTTCAGTAGAATTTAGTGATCCATCACTTACATACAACACCCAGTCCTCATGACAGCAGGTGCGCTTCTTAATCCCCTTCATTCATATAACCCCTCCCCCCCACCTCCCCTCTAGGAACCTTTAGTTCTTTGTAATTAAGAATCTCCTGCCTCTCTGCCTACTTGTGATCTCTGTCTGTCAAATAAATTTTTAAAAAATTAAGGAAAAAAAAAAAAAGAATCTCCAGGTGCCTGGGTGGCTCAGTTGGTTGAGTGTCTGCCTTTGTTTCAGGTGGTGATCCTGGTGTCATGGGTTCGCGCTGCATCAGGCACTTGCTCAGTGGGGAGCATGCATCTCCTTCTCCTTCAGTCCTTTCTCCCCTCCCCTGCTCACGCTCTCTCTCTAATAAATAGATAAAATTTAAAAAAAAAAAGTCTCTTATGATTTGCCTCCCTCTCTTTTCTTTTGTTTTCTTTTTTTTTTAAACAGATGAACTTAGGGGAAAGGGGAAAAAATAACAAAAACTCCCAAAGAAGCAACTCTAATTTCACTGACTTTTCTATTGTTTTTCTGTTTTAATTTCATTGATTTCTGCTCTTATCTTTACTGTTTCCTTTCTTCTTGCTTTGGTTTTATCTTACCCTTCTTTTTTAGCTCTTGAGTTGGGAGCTTAGATTATTAATCTCAGACTTTTCCTCTTTTCTGATGTAAACACTTCCAGGCTATATTCTCTCAGCGCTGCTGCAAGTCAGATGCCTAACCAGCCGAACCACCCAGATGCCCCAATGTGGTCTATCTTGATATATTTTCATGAGCACTTGAAAAGAATGTATATTCTGCTATTGTTGGGTGGAGCGGTCTATAGATGTTGATTAGATCCTGTTGGTTGATGGTATTTGTTGAATGATTTTATATCCTTATGGATTTTCTGTCTAGTTACTCTATCAATTACTAGAAGGGAGGTGTTAAAGTCTCCAACTGTAATTGTACTTATAACTATATATATATCATGTACCTATAACTGTGTATATATCACAGTATATAGTTGAGTCATATTTTTTAATCCTCTCTGCCAATCTCTTTTAATTTGGTATGTTTGGACCATTTGTACTTAATGTAATTATTGATATCTTAGGGCTTAAGTCTGCCATTTTATTTTTTGTTTTCTGTTTATTCTGTCAGTTTTTTGTTTCTTTTTCCTGCTTTCCTAGAATTACTTGATCTTTTTTTTAGAATTCCATTTTTATTTATCTGAAAAAAATTTTTAAAGATTTTATTAATTTATATGACAGAGATTACAAGTAGGTAGAGAGGCAGGCAGAGACAGAGAGAGGGGGAAGCAGGCTCTCCTCTGAGCGGAGAGCCAATGCGGGGCTCAATCCCAGG
Source organism: Enhydra lutris kenyoni (assembly GCF_002288905.1). NCBI lineage: Eukaryota > Metazoa > Chordata > Mammalia > Carnivora > Mustelidae > Enhydra > Enhydra lutris. Next base: position 8,785,649 of record NW_019154088.1, on the reverse strand, counting down.
ATCCTGAGATCATGACCTGAGCCGAAGGCAGAGGCTTTAGCCCACTGAGCCACCCAGGCACCCCTGTTTACCTAAAATATTTTTGAATGTATCTCTTAATATAGCTTTTCAAACGGTTGCTCGAGGCATTACATAATATACATATATCTTATCATAGTCTACTGGTGCCATCATTTTACCATCTCATGGTATAGAAACTTTATCTCCCTTTGCCCTTCCCCATTTATAATACAATCCTTATAAATGTTTCCTCTGTATACATTTAGAACCATATCAGACAATGTCATAACTTTTACTTTAGTCATCAGACTTAATTTAGAAATCCCAAGAGAAAAAAATGTATTTTCCTTTTCCTTTTCTTTTTTTTTTTTTTTTTTTTTTTTTTTTTTTTACTGTCTTCCTGATATTTCAAGATTCCTCCTTTTATCATTTTCTTTTCATTTAAGAGAAATTTCTTTAGACATTCTTTTAGGGTAAGCCTGCTTGCCCTTCATTTCTGAAGGGTATTTTCACTAGGTATACAATTCTGGTTTGATAGTACTTTACTTTCAGCACTTGAAAAATATTGTGCCCCTTCTTTCTGCTTGCATGATTTCTGGTGAAAAATTCACTGTCCTTCTCATTGTTTTTCTAAGTTTGATGTTATTTCTCTTTTGCTTACTGTTTTCAAGATTTTTGTCCTTGTCTTTTTGTTTTTAGTTTTCAGAAGGTTGACTATGATGTGTCTTTGTGTGGACTTCTTTGAGATTATCCCCTTTTGGGTTTACCCAGCTTCTTGAGTCAGTATGTTTGTCTTTTACAAAGTCTGTGAAATTTTCAATTGTTACTTACTCAAGTGCTTTTTGGCCTTGCTGTCTTTTCCCTCTGCTTTCAGAATTTCAATGGTATGAAAATTAGATCTTTTGTTGTAGTTTTATAGATCTCTGAGCTTTGATTCACTGTTTGCAATCTGTTTTTCTCTCTTATGTTCAGATTGGATAATTTCTGTTGTTCCATGTTCTAGTTCACTATTTCTTTCTTCTTCCCCTCTCCATTATGGTTTTGAGCCCATTCATTGACTTTTAAATTTTGGTAATTGATTTTTTAGTTATAAAAGTTCCATCTCTGTTTCTTTGCTGAGACTTTCTGTGTTATCTGTTTATAGAATGTTTATAGAATCTGTTCATAGAATGTTTATAATTGCTTATTGGAGCATTTTTATCATGGTTGCTTTACACTCCTTGTCAAGTAATTCTGTCATCTTTCATCTTGGTATTAACATCTATTGATTGTTGTCATTCAGTTTGGAGATTTTCATGGTTCTTGGTAGAATGAATGATTTTTGGTTGAACCCTAGACATTTGGACATTTGGAAAACATGTTATGAGACTCTGGATCTTTTTATCCCCTCTGTTTTTGTTGGTGCTTTCTGACATTGCTGTGGCAGGGAAAGTGGGGGGCACCAAGTTCATCACTGTCAGGTGATGATAGATACCCAGGTTCCCCACTCAGAGAGTTGGGTAGGGTGGTAGCCCTGGTTCTCCACTAGGCCTTGCCTCATACCTCCCTGGGTATGAGTAGAAGTGCTGTTTTCACACTTCCTGTATGACTCCCCAGACGCTATGGGAGGCGTGGGCCTTCCTATTGCTGGGCAGTGGTGAGAGTCCTGACTGTATTGTGCCTTGTCTGACACTGTTCTGAAGGGGAGGTGGGGTGCCCATTATAGCCTGGTGAGGCTAGAGGTCTGGGTTCTCCACTTGGCCTCTCTTGACATGGGTGTGGGTGGAGTCACAGTGTTTTCTGTTCTCTTTGGCTGGAGTAATTGTCTAAAAGTTTTCTGTCTTGTTAGGCTGCCGTTTTACTTGTCTTTTGCTCAGAGGTGCAGGAGCAGACTTTTGTTTGTATTTTAAATCTGGTGCCCTTGACATTTCCAGGTTGCTGGCTTTTTCAGCTCCAAGTCTGGGATGTGTGAGGCAAAAGGTAAACTCAGAGAATTCACCACTGTATTGTTCCCTGGATCCCAGGGTCTCGAGCCAGTCTGCCTTCTCTCTACTTTCAGTCTTCTTATGTTTATTTTATATATAATGCACAAGGTTTTTAATTATACTTAGAAGGAAGAGTAGGGAAAAGTGCATCTACTCCATTTTCTCAGAAATAGAAGGCCAGGGTGATCTTTTTAAAAAATAAATCATGTCACTTTCTTGTTTGTAACTCTCCAGGGGCTTCCATTATACCCCAAATTGAGGCTCAGCCCGGGCCTACGGCACGTGATCCTGCCATGTCTACTTTTCCATCCTTTGCCTTAGACCTTTTCCCCCTCTTTCCCATACTGCTTCAGGCATATTGGCCTTTTAAAATTAATTTTATCAGTAAATCTGTTTTAAGCCTCTATTCTATTCCAGGCACTGGTCTGAGCATCGTGTTCCAGGCCTCTTGGAGCTTACGTTGTTTCTGCCCCGGGAACACCCAGCTTATTTCTGCTCTAGAGACTTGCACTTTTCTGGATGCTCTTTCCCCAGCTCCCTCCTGTTCACTCAAATGTTTTCTTCTCAGATAGACCTTCACGTTCTGTCTGAAGCAGACGATTTCTACCTTGGCTGCATGTTGGGATCACCAGGGGAATGTTTAAAAAAAAGAAAAACAAAAAACACTCAAAGCCCAGGTTTCATCCTGGACTAATCAAATCCAAGCCTCTGGGTGTGGCCCAGGCATCAGTGTTCCTACAGCTTTCAGGGGGACGTCTGTTTGTAGCCAAGGCTGAAACCACTTAGAATTATTGAATAGTACCTCCCTCCTGCTTATTGCTGTAGGAAATGATCTTCTTTATATGCTAACTTGTGAGTTTTTCCCAAACTTATCTAGTAAGTAAAGTAAGTTTCAAGTCAATGAATGGGAAACTCAGTTTCTTACACAATAATAATTCTGATTCCGGAGACGAGACTCACATGACTGCAAGGACTTGTGACGTGATCTGTCTGAGCTCTCTGGCTAGACTGCACAGTCAGGAATTTTCTACTTTGGAATCTGCAGTTGTGGGCCTACGCCTGGTATAGAAGTGGCCTTTCAGCAAGTGGTGTCCTGACCAGAATTCCTTCTCTGAAAGCCTTTTGTCTGGCCACACCAGACTTTCTCTGAGGTTCCCTAGCAGTTGCCTTCCTTGTGCTGTCAGTAGGTATGCTCTGGGGAGCTGGCCTGGGGGTACAGTTGAAACTGAGGGAGAGCAGGGAGACCAACTCATCTCAGCTTGCCTAGGATTTCCCTACTCTGAGCCATGAAAGTCCTGAATTCCATAAACTCCCTCAGCCCTGGGACAACTGGACTGGTTGATTGCCTGAGAAGAATCTGAGTCATCTCAGCACCTTTCCTGGTTGGGGAGGGAAGAGATTGAGAGGGCATTGATGTGGTTTGAGACCATCACTGGGCTGTCCAAATTCAATTTTTCAAAGCTTTGTACTGCTGAGGGCTTGCTAGAATATATTCTCCTTAAGGCAACAAACCAAGGAAAAATACGGGCCCCTTCTGGGCCAGAATCTATGTATCCTATAGGCTCTAACTCCAAATTCTCACTCTGTGTATATTTTTTTCAGTGGGGTAGATGGGGTGGAGGGACTCCCATTGGGTTACCAGGAACTATTTGAAAGAAATTTCTTTGATCTCTGTTTGTTGGCCCCCTGTCTGATTCTGTGTCTATGGTGAGGACCATGGAGCACTGTCTAGTTGTGGTTTAGATGCTGGGGTAGGTGACTAGCTAACCTAACAGCTATATAATGCAGGTTGAAGTTTAATACATGTTTTATAGCAGTGTTTCCCAGAGGATGGTCTGAAACTACCTTTTTTAAGATCACCTGGGGGCTTATTAAATACAGATTCTTGGGCCCAACTCCACAGCAGGTTTATGGAGGGGACCAGAAAACTATTAATTTATTTTTAAATATTTTATTTATTTATTTGTCAGACAGAGAGCACACAAGCAGGAGGAGTGGCAGGCAGAGGGAGAAGCAGGCTCCCTACTGAGCAAGGAGCCCAGGGTAGGACTTGATCCCACGACCCTGGGATCACGACCTGAGCTAAAGGCAGACACTTAACCAACTGAGCTACCCAGGCACTCTGGAAACATTTTTAGAAGCACCTCTTGTAATATTCATGGATCCTGACATTTGAGGACGAGTCTGCTGTTGCTCCATACTATTTAGGCAATGTCCAGAGACTATCAGGGGAAATCTGCTCCTGATTTTACTTCACATTGAAGGGTCATGACAAAAAATGTGGGACTTTGAGGGGCTTTGTGACATACTTTTTCTTTTCTGCTAGTTGTGTGGAATTAAGGCTCGGGTAGAACTTAGCAGAGCAATAGTAGAAATCCTCCGGATACTTTACTAATGCTATTCTTTCTACTTTTCGCAGGGGAAAGAGAACTTTGGTGGAAAGTGATAGAATAATATCTTTATAACAGTTTAACAGCTTTTGCTCTCAGCTTTATAGGCCTCCTCTAGGATTGACAGGAAAGTTAAATGAGGAAAATGAGTCCAAATCACACAGAAAAGAAGATAGAACTTGCTGCCCTGTGTTCTGAAACTGGGCTCGATTCCCAGGAGATCTTTAAGCTATTTTTTGGTTGAAGTCAGCAATTTTTTCCCCTGTTAACTGCACCTGCTGCCATCAGATGTCTAGTACTTTAAAAATAATATCTACACTAGGGAGAGATTTATTGCAGTATAAATCCAGATTACATCTTAGCCGGGAATTTGATTCCCCCCTCACCTCATTCAGGCAGAGTCACATTTATGTAATAATAATCTTTTGCACTAGCAGAGAGTGCCATCGATCTGTCAGTCCATTGGCAGGTTCACACTCTGGATGTGGACTCACTTGGAAAATGTGATTCTGGGAGTTGCTTTTGGATTCCCTGTAACTGGGGCTGACCTGGAACTTCCGAAGGCTCTGGTTTAGTTGATGACAACTTTCATTGTGGCCATGGTGAATGGTGTGGAAGTGGCTGGACACCAGCCTCTTAATATTTGGGGTTCCATTGAATCCCTAGGTTGGTCTGATAATGGTCCAAACCAAGGAGAATAAAAACAATGATTTAAAAGTGTGAATGCTTTTCCTTGATTATGAATTACCTTATAAATCCATACAGGTGAGGCCATTTTGAGCTAGCTTTTGGGCTAGCTTTTGTCACCAGCTTGCAGGGCACTAGCCCTCTTGAAATTCTTCTCCCCAATCCATGTTTTTCTAGGATTCAAATGGAGGCACTTCATACATGCTCTCAAAAGTCTAGATGTCTCTATGACAGTCACCTTATTTTCTCTTTCATTTCAGCCCTCAGGCTCTGATTTCACATCTGTGGGTGCCTTCTTCGTTTCAGTTGGATCACCTCTATTCTTCTAGACTGAGATGACCTCCTTCTTTCCCCAGATTCCCAGAAGTTTGCCTTTTTTCATCTCCCTCTGTTCAAGGCACTGGTTAAAGTTTCTCATCAAGTGTCTGAATTTTTCTTTTTTTTGAACAAAAGGGCTTGGGTGAGACTATGGGACTGGAGTGCTCCTAATATAGGGTGGTCTGAGGTCCTGTATCATATGGTGAGTCAGGAACACTGTTCTCAGTCAGGTGATATGACCATACATTCACACATCACAATGGAGGAGACAACACAGGTAAAAATGTGTTCCAAGGGTATCAGGATCTGGTGGGGAGCTGATGGCTCCAGTTACCACCTTCCAGCAGAACATGGCAGATACATGTGCATTGTCTTAATTAGCCTGTGTAGTTAGGCCGATTTCACATATTTTGCTTCAGTTGACTTTGGTAAGAAACTAAATGATAATCTTCTCATATAAAATAATTCCACCGTGACTGTTTAGGTATCATGATATATGGTTGTTTAAAGTAGTGTCCTTTTTTTTTTTTTTAAGATTTTATTTATTTATTTGACAGACAGAGATCACAAGTAGGCAGAGAGGCAGGCAGAGAGAGAGGAAGGGAAGCAGGCTCCCTGCTGAGCAGAGAGCCCAGTGCCACTGGGGGCTTGATCCCAGGACCCTGGGATCATGACCTGAGCTGAAGGCAGAGGTTTTAACCCACTGAGCCACCCAGGTGCCCTGGAATTAAAATTTTTTAAAAAATTTAAAAATAAGTGTGGATCTTCTCAAAAGAAAATCCGTATTTGTCTCTGGTATCAAATATTTGTTAGAAATTATTATTATTATTATTAAAACCTATTTATTGAATAAAATAAAAGTAAAATTATTATAAACCTTTATTATTTATAACAATTATTTACCTAATCTGTTTACTATATAAAGAAAGCACCTGATACATTATTTAAAACAGCTTAGTTTAAGCCAAATCACACTCATCTAAAACCTACGAAGCTTGTGAACAGTCCACTTTCTCTACTGTGCCTGGAGATTATTTGATTGTCTGGACCTACTTAGGTTATTGCAGATGGAAACAAATCCTCTGCAAGGGCTGGTTCTGTGCAGGGAGTTGTGGAACCCACCAGATTCAGCATAGTAGCTCATTTAAGCATTGTTCGATGTCTCTTGTGGACTGCTTCACACATACCCTAAGTGTAGGGACTCGTTGGCAGTAAGAATTGTTTTGCTTACGCATTTAGTTTTTTGCTTAATTATTTCTTCTTACAGTTTTATTTATTGGCTCTTTATCCTGTGCTTGATAACATTCTGGCTGTTGGTAGGCCTGGACAAGGGCATCCTTTCCAAACCTAAAGCAGAAGAACAAAGGTAAAAATGTACCCCAAAGTCTAGATGACAGGGACAAACTTTAGTGGGCCTACATGTGCACAGCGTGAAAAATCCCACTTTCTCTGTCTTCTGATACATTTTGTTAAAAGAAATGCCTTGGGGGCAGCTGCCTGGCTCATTCGGTAGAATGTGGAATGCTTGACCTTGGGGTTGTGAGTTCAAGCCCCACGTTGGGCATGAAGCTTACTTAAAAAAAAAAAAAAAAAAAAAAAGTGCCTTGAAGGGTCCGACCAGAGTAAAAGATATGAGTGTTGTTAACTGTGGCAGAGACTGTGGGATGTTCTCCAGCAGCCTTTCCTACTCTTTCCATAACAGTAGAAACCCTGATTTTTAGATGGGCGCTGGGCTGCCCAGAATAAAGATAGGCTCTGTGACAGCCTGTGTGGTCACGTGACCAGTGTAATGTGTCACATGATAGTTTCCTGGAATTTCCCTTGAAGACAGTTGGCACATGCTGATGGGAAAATTAAATGAGGGAAATAAGTCCAAAGTGCATAGAAAAGAAGATAGCAATTGCTGGGTTTTGTCAGCCTCTCTGTCCTTCCTTCTGTCCTGCTCCCTGAAATACAGATATGTTGGGGGGAGCGTTGGTTGCCACCTTGAGCTGTGAGGATGGGGGCCCTGTGTTTGGGATTGTAGGAGAGTGAGCTAGAAAGATGTTGAGAATTTACGAGGCAGAACCCCTGTAACCCATCCTCGCTTTTCATATGAGCCTAAAAGACATCTTTGTCTTGCATTTCCTATTTGGCCAAATCCAATCTTAAGTGATACAGAGATGCTATCCTTTAGGAAGAGAGATTTCATAACTTAGTTCCTGGAAACTTATTATAGGGCATAATCATCCTGAAGGACAAAGTGCTCCTTTTTGCTTTTTAAAGAGTATCTTTGAATCGGTCTATTCCTGTTTTCTCTTGTTTGGGTCTCTGAAAATGGAGAACCGTTGGTTGACTCCTTATAATTCACGTTTGTGTTAGAAGATTTTTGTTTTGCCTTGATTTTGTAGCTTTTTGTCAGTAAGTGAATTTAGAACTTGAAATAGTGATCATTTTACTTTTTGAAAAATATTCATAGTAAATTTTTTTTTAGTGAGAAAATTGGCTGTGCTAGGCTTAGGGGTTCTAATTATGCTCATGATTGGTTATTAGAGATTACAGCAAGCTGGCTCTTAGGGAAATGAATAAGCCGTTAGCTGAATGGTGAGGGGAGGAGGCACAGAGAGAACGTATTGACCCCATAATATCTGGAGGAGAGTTAGGAGAAAAGGACTTTGTGTGTGCTTGTGAGTGAGAGAAAGAAGAGAGAGGATCTTCAAAACAGAAACACTTGCTGTGTTTAATTGCTGCTCTGTCTTGCGGCTTCATGGGGAGCAGAAGGCTCACACCAGCAGGCAGCCATGTCAGATGCCTCTGGTGCATGAAATTGGGGCCTGTGTCTGAGATGCCAGACGCATTTCTGTGCCAGTCTTTATACTCTGACTCATTCCAGAGACTACGTTTCCAGCAGAAGTCACTAAAAGCATCCTTTAAAGGAAATGTAATTATATACATATTAAGACTTCCCTCATTCATGTGCCCTACACCTTCAGACACACACTGACTCACCTTTTTTTTTCCCCTAAATAACAGCTTTATGGAGATATAATTTTAGCACATTTAGAGTTGTGTACCTATTACCACAATCAGCTCGAGAACATTTTCATCACTCCAGAAAGAAACCCTGTACTCACTGCCACCCCTCTTTTTCCCAGCCCCCTTTCTCTTCAGCTCTAGGCAACCACCCACTTCCTGTCTCCAAGAACTTTCGTGTTCTGGATCTGTCTGACAAATGGAATCATACAACATGTGCTCTTTTGTGACTGGCTGCTTCTCGCAGCATATGTTTTTGAGATTTGTGCACATACTAGTGTGCACTGGAAACTCATTTCTGATATGGCTGAACGGTATTGCATTGTGTGGACAGAGCACATTGTCTTGATCTGTTCCTCAGGTGATGAACATTTGGGTTGTTTCCACTTATTGGCTCTACTGAGTAGTGCTGGTATGTACAAGTTCTTGGGTAGACCCGTGTTTTCATTTCTCCTGGGTAGACCCCTGGCGTGGAATTGCTGGATGGGGTATGCAGCAGAGTGATCCCCTGCAAAGAGATCAGGACAGAGGAATGGGTCAGCTTTGTCCTGGAGGACAGCTTTGTCTTCAGGGGGCACCTGGGTGGCTCAGGTCGTGATCTCAGGGTCCTGTGTTAAGCTCTACACTTAGCGGCTAATCTGCTTGTCCCTCTGCCCCTCCCCCTGCTCATGCTCTCTCTCTCTCTCTCAAATAAATAAATACAGTCTTTAAAGAAAAATGAAAAAAGAAGTGTTCACATTGGAGCTGTAGAGCCAGGTTGTTAAGTTTTCAGGTGAGGTTGAGGATGGTGCTAGTAAAGTGAAAGTATGTGTTATTTATTTTTTTTAAAGATTTTATTTATTTATTTGACACAGAGAGAGCACAAGCAGGTGGAATGGCAGGCAGGCGGATAGAGAGGTAGAAGCAGGCTCCCTGCTCAGCAGAGAGCCCAAGGTGGGACTCGATCCCAGGGTCATGAGCTGAATTGAAGGCAGACGCTTAACCCACTGAGCCACCCAGCTGTCTCCATAAACACGTTTTATAACAGAAAAAGTAGTCAGTGCGAATTCGATCATACTGATTTGTCTTAAGGAGCTACTCTCATTTTAATTTTTATTTTTAAAGATTATATTTGAGAGAGAGAACATGAGCAGTTGGAGGGGCAGAGGATGAGCAGACTCCCTGCCGAGCACGGAGCCTGATGTGGTGTTTGATGTGGGGCTTGACTTGGACCTTGATCCCAAGACATGACCGGAGCCCAAATCAGATGCTTAACTGACTGAGCCACCCCGGCACCCCTTCATTTTAATTTTTGATCAGAGTCTTATCAAGTAACATAGGCTCTCAAGTCCTTTTGGGGTGTGTCCTAAGCCCACCCTTCCAGCAAGGGTGAGTCACTTTTCCCTGCAGACACCTGTAACCTCACTCCCCAAGGGCTAGATTGCACCCCAGAGCGTGGGTTATGGTGGTAAACTCCTCACTTCCTGTGTGTGCATCCTGCCTGGATCCTTGGCATTCTTTCTAATCTCATCGTTTCCATACTTGTGCCACGCTTTTTCGTAGATCCAAGCTGCCGGAGTTGAAATAGTTTCCGGGGACACGAATTTGTCTTTGTTCTCTGCATCTAGGGGTGCACTGCCACATGTTGGCTCTTTCTGCAGAGGTGGGGTGGTATAGCGATGGCATCCTGGGCTTGGCACTCTCCTACTTAGCCTGGGTCTAAATTCCAGCCCCGTCACTTCTTATTTCTGTAGACTTGGGCAAATCATTTAACCTCTCAGTGCCCTCATCTGTACAATGGGCTTAACGAGGACCCATCTCATGGAGTTCTGTAAAGCTCACGCGATACACATAAAGATGCAGGCAATTAGTGAGTACTCACTAAGTCCTGTCGGGTAGTACCATTCTTTCTAGTGTCGGCACTCTCTGCTCACATTCCAGCTACTCCAGCCTGGACACACAGGTCTACACACAATATGTGGGAAGGCAGTTTTGCTGCACACTCACCAGGGCTGAAGAGACTCTACCCTCAGGTTCGCATCCCGGTGGCAGCAGATTTTTTTGCCCGGGGGGGCGTGCCAGTGTGTCTTTCAACTCCTTGTTGATTCTCCCAGTTCTTTATAACAAGGGCAGGTCTTTTCCTTTTATTGGAGCAGGAAGGGATCACACTTTTCTGATTACTTGTCCTATTCCCTGAGTTAATTGCAAGAAACCATGTCTGGCACCTTCGATCTCCACTGTACTCTCAACTGATGCTAAATATGTGACCCCTCGCAATCCCTGTTGGCCACCTTTCCCCTGTCAGAGGGCCAGTTCCAGGCTTGTGCTCACTCCCCCCACCCCAAAGAACCAGCAGGGAGACTGGAGTGGCACCCGAAATAGTACTGGCTTCGGGCAAAGCCAGCAGGTGCCTGGGCCCTATCAGCCCTTCTGTTCAGTGTTCTTTTCTCTTGTTTGGTTCTTTCTCCCCAGACAAGATGTCCGTGTCAGCAAGGTGCATGTCAGGCAGTCCAGGAGCCTGGGGCCTTCTCTTTGATCTTCTCTGTATACATAACTACGTGTACTAGTTCAGGATGGTCTCTCGGCCTCCTGTCACTGCTGGAAAGCAGTCAAACATTATCTCCCCCATACCACCCCAGGTGTTGAGGGCCAAAAAACAACTTAAGGAATATTTGTTTTTAACAGCAGAAATTTGGACATAGACAAACTAGCCCTTAAAGGTGACATTTTCCTGTATCATACCAGCCTGGCTAGAAATAGAGGGTTGTGTGTGTGTGAGCACATGAGTGAGAGAGAGTGAGAGCACATGTGCACCTTAGTTGAGAAACAAATTTAAGTTGCACACATTTATTATGCTGTCCCTTAATTCCACTTTACTTAAGGTAGTCAGTGTTGACAGCCTGGGATGTCATTTCCCATATTTACATTTCCACATATTTACATATTTCTCTGTGTTCCTGTAGACGTGCTACACCCAATTTTTCCTCAGGATGGACATTCAGGTTGTTTTCAGTTTTGGGGTCACTGTCAACAGCCCTTCAGTGAACACATGTGAACATGTAGCCTTGTATATCGATTCTGGTTTTTTTTTTTTTAAAGATTCTATTTATTTATTTGACAGAGAGAGACACAGGAACAGGTGGAACACAAGCAAGGGGACTGGGCGAGGGAGAAGCAGGCTTCCCGCTCGGCAGAGAGCCTGATGTGGGGCTCGATCCCAGGGCTCTGAGACCATGACCTGAGCTAAAGGCAGACACTTAGTGACTGAGCCACCCAGGCGTCCCATTATTGATTCTTGTTTGTAGGATAGTTCCACAAAAATAGGGCTGCTCCTGGATATTTACCCCAAAGATACAAATGTAGTGATCCAAAGGGGATGTGCACCTGAATGTTTATAGAAGCAATGTCCACAATAGCCAAATACTATGCAGCCATCAAAAGAAATGAAACCATGAGAGACTGTGGACTCTGAAAAACAATCTGAGGGGTTTGAAGCAGCGGGGAGGGTGGGAGGTTGGGGGAACCAGGTGGTGGGTATTAGAGAGGGCACGGATTGCATGGAGCACTGGGTGTGGTGCAAAAACAAGGAATACTGTTATGCTGAAAATATAAATACATACATACATACATACATAATTTTAAAAAAGAAATGAAATCTTGCCATTTGCAACGGGGTGGTTGGAACTAGAGGGTATTATGCTGAGCGAAATAAGTCAATCAGAGAAAGACAATTATATGATCTCTCTGATAGAGGAATTTGAGAGGCAACGTGGGGGTTTGGGGGATAGGGGAGGAAAAAATGAAACCAGATGGGATCGGGAGGGAGACAAACCATAAAAGACTCTTAATCTCACAAAACAAACTGAAGGTTGCTGGGGGGTAGGGGGGTATGGAGAAGAGGTTGGGTTATGGACATTGGGGAGGGTATGTGCTATGGTGAGTGCTGTGAAATGTGTAAGCCTGAGGATTCACAGACCTGTACCCCTGGAACAAATAATACATTATATGTTAATAAAAATAATTTTTAAAAAAGAAGTAAAAAAAGAATAGGGCTGCTCAAGGTACATTAAATAATGATAGTACAGGTTGCTTTCTAGATATCTATAGCCATCTGCTTGCCCACCAGAAAAACGAAAAGAGGTTTATAGCTCCATATGCTTTAATGCTGGATCTTAAAGTTTTATTTTATTTTTGCCGAACAATGGTGGAAAAGGTTTTCTTTTTATTCTAATCTGCCTTTCTGCCATACCCTTAGGATGTACCAGGTCAGTGGTCAGGATTCTTCCTTGGAAACTGGCCCTGATGGCCCCTTTGGGCCTGCTTTCAGGTGCCCACTCGCTTCCATGTTTTCCGGGCAGGGGCTGAAGAAGCAACTTCAGTGATCTCAGTGGATTTTAATCACAGCAGCTGACGTATACTGTATGAATTGAAAACTATCACAAAGATGGATTTCATGTACATGCTATTGGAAAGATTACAGGAACAAGGAAGAAAGAGAAGATAAAGTGTGTGCACAGCTACTGGGAGTGTTTTGGCTTCCTTCCAGGTCTGTGCAGTGGTCACCTTGTGGGTGTGCTGCCCTGCTCTGCCCTGGTCTCTGCTGAACACACAGGATCCTTTGCAGGAGAGCAGAACTTTTCAGTGGCTGGCTTACTGGGTTTAGAAAGGAGCATTTGGAATGTGAAAGACTCCCGAAAGCCAGCAATGTCCCAAGTTTTTCTCACATTTACTTTCCTGCTAAAGCCAGGCCCATCTTCTTGGGTGGTCCCCCTTTCCTGAGGTTTTTCTAGCTTATAAGCACTGTGATTACTCAAGCTATGGAAACCTCTTAGTACTTTTCCAGAAGTGTGCCCCCCTCAATGTTCTTTACTGCATAGTGAGTGGATTTTTCTAAAAGTGACTCTCCATCTCCAGAGCCAGCACCCCTAATTGACTCATCTCCTACTCTGCTCCGGCTTGCTCAGATGGGATGTCTATTGGACCAGGGTTGTACGACGGGCCTGGGGATTTGCTTGTTGTGGATTGTAGCTTCCTCGGAGGCACAAGGTTTCCTTCTTTTTCCATCTCCTGCCACTCTGTCTTTCTCATCCAGCATGCTATGAAGTAGGCACCCCAGTGCCATGCATACTAACACTCTCTTGGGAATGTTTCCCCCCCCCAGCAGAGAATGTGACCTGGGTGACAGAGCACTGATGTAGGAGGGTCTGCCTGACCCAAATGGATCAATTAGTGAGCTCCTGGCAGATGAGAGCAGTGTTCAACCTCAGACTGGCTGGATTACCTTCCAGAAATGTTAAAGCAATCTACTCTGAAAAGTATATGCCCCACGTCTGATGTCTCATTCCTGAAGCACAGGCACTGGACATAAGGACTACTGTTCTGGGTCTTTGTGTAATGTCTCTCCCAGGGATTGGCTAAAATCTGTGAGAAGTGATAGCACCTGCTGCAGGAGGGAATTTTGGAAGAGGTCCTTACATGCATTGCTGGTAGAAAGGAGAAATCAGTATCGTAGAAAGAAAAATACCAGGAAATAAACATAGAGGAACAATAATATGTATTGCAATATTGTTTAAAATGGCAAAAGCCCATAAGCCAGGTGAATGCCCATTTGGAAGACAGAGGCTGAATAAACTATAATATTTTCATACATGGGGCGCCTGGGTCATTAAGCGTCTGCCTTTGGTTCAGGTCATGATCCCAGGGTCCTGGGATCAAGTTCCACATTGGGCTCCTTGCTCAGTGGGAAGCCTGCTTCTCCCTCTCTCTCTCTGCCCCTCCCCCCTGCTCATTCTCTCTCCCCCTCTCTCTCTGACAAATAAAAAATAAAATCTTATAATATATTCATACCATAGAACAGGGGGATTTTCCCACTCTGTTGCATATTTGTAAAATAAATGATATATTTATAAAAAATAATGACAAAGCACCATATATGTCTGTAAATAGACTGTATATATGTTTATATATATGATTAATGAAATTGAAGAAAGGTATGTTTACATTGGCTACTTAAGATGGTATCCACAAAAAGGAACAGAATTGCAAATGATATACCATTTACATAAAATGATGTGTTTATGTATTTATGCATGAAGAAATGTATTAAAGGATGATGACCAGAATATTAATCATGTTTATCTTGAACTGTGGGATTTCAGGTGATATTTCTTCCTTCCTGTACTTTTCTGAACCATTTGAATTTGTAACAGTGAATATGTGTTAGTTAAAAGGACCAACTCAGAAACAAGCTAAGACTAATTTGAAAAAGCAAGGAGGTAGAAGAAGGAAATGCAGAGCCTGTGGTCTGTAGCTTACAATTGTACTTCTAGGCTTGCCTCACATTTGGGGTCCAAATGAGATCCTACATGACTAGTAAGCGTAGAACTAGTGGATCCCCTATGTTCATTTATTTCTCCATGTATTTTTTTTCAGTCGACAGATTTATATTTAGTATTTTTTAAAAAGATTTATTTATTTGAGAGACAGCGACAGAGCTAGCAAGAGAGAGCATGAGAGGGGAGGGAGGGAGAAGTGGGCTCCCTGTTTAGCAATGCAGGGCTCGATGCAGGACTTGATCCCAGGACCCAGGATCATGACCTGAGCTGAAGGCCATTGCTTAACTGACTGAGTCACCCAGGCGGTCCTATATTTAGCATTTATGATTTCTAGGTATTATTCTGAGCACTGGGGCTATAGTGATAGGAATATGTAATAATAATACATAGTAGAGTTGCAGCCCCTGCCCTCATGAAGTTTTGTGATTTAGTGGAGATCGGCTCATACGGTTAACTAATTCCCATTGTAACAGATGCTGTGACACGATTTACATGGTGAGAAATACCCAGGGGGTCTGCTTTAGATAGGAGGTGGCAGGAGTGAGGGAAGGTTTTATTGAAAAATAAGGTCAGCTTACAGAAGGTGAGGTGGAGGGCAGAAGGACAATCCCATGAAGTCCCCAGGGCAGAGGAGAGCTTTGAAGTTTCAGGGATTCAAGAGAAAGTCCGTAGGGGTTGCAACACCACCTTGTCCATAGCCCTCTAGGGGGCAGGGGTTTTTTTTGTTTGTTTTTTGTTTTTTTAAAGATTTTATTTATTTATTTGACAGGGAGTGAGAGAGAGAGAGTGACTGAGAGAGCACAAGAGGGGGGTGGGGGGCTGGTCAGGGGGAGAAGCAGGCTCTCTGCTGAGCAGGTAGCCTGATGGCGAGACTCGATCCTGAAATTCCAGGATCATGACCTGAGCCCAACCAACTGAGCCACCTAGGCACCTCTAGGGGACAGTTGTGACTCAAAGTCGTAGTCCTATGTCTATTACAATTAAATAACAGGTGACAGCAAAGGGGTGGTTTTTGTGATTCCAAGAATCAGTGGGTGGGGCAGGCTAGACTTTTAAGTTTTTCCTTATGAACAGTGGGAAAGCGATAGAGGTTTTCAAGAAGGGGAGCACTGTTCCTGATTGCTTTAAAAATGACTATTTTTCCAAGATGGGTAAAACAGGAAGAGGGAGAACTTTGGGGAATGAAGGCCCAAAGTTTGGTTTTGGACACGTTTAGTTTGGGATACTCATGAGAATCCTCATGTTGGGTGGACGTGTGGCTATCTGGGATTAGGGCTCAGAGAAAAGGTGAGGTGGGCGAAAACAGAGCCATTAAAGCTTAGGGAAGAGGGTCAGTAGTCTGAAATAGTCTAGAGGGGAAGATGGCAAGCAGAGGGTTGAGACAGCCCTGACGTAGGAGGAGATGCCAGGAAGCCAGCAAAAGATAACTGAGAAGTGGCCAACGTAGTGGCAGGAAATCCGGGGAAAGTATTCTGGACCTGTGTTGCCCGCAGTTCCTAATGTCCATGGCCTTTGAATGATGGGGCTAGTCATCCCATAAGGTACAAGTGGATCTCACAGCTCTCCTCTCCAGGATTAGTGACCAATAGCTTGACTATAGCTTTTATGTTCTTTTGGATAGCTTACCAGAGCAAATTGCATTTTGCCAATCGAGTGGCTGCATTTCCTGATTTCCTTAATTTAACTATTATTGGAAAGAAGGCAAACTGATAAACTTATTTTAAGCACTACTAATTTTGGGGGTTTGGTGTTCATTGTTCTTCCAAGAACGTCAAAGAGTCAACAGTAGATTTACTCTCAGGAGTTAATAGAGCTGCATCAAAGGGAAAAATTTAAAGGTTTTGATTTTTTTCTTTTAATTTCTTAAAAGCTAAAGAATATAAAACTCTGAAAAAACATTATTTTGTGGCTGCTTAGTGAGTACTGTGATGCCTTCTGTGACTTCTAGAAATGGCTCACAAATTTATAGTTAAATGATGGTCCATAAAGGAAAGTTTTAAAATAATGATATTAATAGGGGTGTCTGGGTGGCTCGTATGGTTAAGTGTCTGCCTTCGGCTCAGGTCGTGATCTGGGGGTCTTGGGACTGAGCCTGGCATTGGGCTCCCTGCTCAGTTAGGAGTCTGTTTCTCCCGCTCCCTCTGACCCCCTGTCTCTTTCACAAATAAATAAATAAAATCTTAAAAAAAAATGAAATTAACATAACATTAAAGTTGTTTAACACTATGGATGAGGCACTGTTGGCACTTTTTATACATTTATTTACTACAATAGCCCAGCCAGGTAAATTTTATCTTTTCCATTCTGTAGATGAAAGAATCAGGATAGTCTATGCAGTGTGTCTAAATGGTGGAACCGAACACATAGGAGCTTAAAACAAAATTGTGTTATCTCACTGCTTCTGTGAGACAGGAATTTCTGTAGACCAGGAATTTGGGAGTAGCTTAGCTGGGTGTCTCCAGCTGTGGGTCTCTCACAAGGTCACAGCTAGGATGTTGGGCAGACCTGCATTCCCCGGAAGGCTGGAGTGCTGCTAGAGGATCTCCTTCCAGGTTGGCTCACTCACAGGGCTGTTGGCAGGAGGCCTCAGTTTCTCCCCATGTGGAATTCTCCGTGAGACTGCTTGAGATTCTGTACGATGTGTCAGCTGGCTTTCCCCAGAACAAGTGATTCAGAAGAGGTAAGGACGATAGTGGTAATGTCTCTTTGGAAGTCTCACTGTCGTGTATGCTATTGTCCTGTTGTTCACACAAGTTGGCCCTAATCATTGTGGGAGGAGTCTACACAAGGATGTGAGTCTTGGGAGGCTGGGATCATTGGCCATCTTGGAAGCTGCCTACGTTAGGATACTGCTTTTCCCAGAACACCTAGCAATCAGCAAAAAAAACTTTCTGTGTACAAAACTTACATAGTCTTACTTGGAAACAAGGAAAGTGTCTGTGACATCCCAGGTTCCTTCTGTTCATATGAGCATGTAAGGTCTATTTAGTGTTGTAGATTACCTTCTTACTCCTGTTAAAGAATTTCAGAGTTCTTCATTAGAAAAATGATTATTTTTTTTATCTTATTTATTTATTTGAGGTATATTTAACAGACAGTGCTGTATTAGTTTCAGGTGTACAGTATAATAATTCAACAACTCAGGGGCGCCCGGGTGGCTCAGGGGTTAAAGCCTCTGCCTTCAGCTTGGGTATGATTCCAGGGTCCTGGGATCGAGCCCCGCATCAGGTTCTCTGCTCATCGGGGAGCCTGCTTCCCCTTCTCTCTCTACCTGCCTCTCTGCCTACTTGTGATCTCTGCCTGTCAAATAAATAAAATCTTTTAAAAAAAATTCAGCAATTCAGTACCTAACTCAGTGTTCATCACCGTAAGTATAGTCACCATCTGTCACCAAGCAACATTATTTTACCATCTTACAGACCATATTCCATATGCTATACTTTTCATCTCTGTGACTCATTTATTTTGTAACTGGAAGTTTGTACTTCTTAATCACAAAATTTTATTGATTTCACCCATCCCTCTACCCATGTCTCCTCTTTTGTTTGTCTCTTTTTTCCCTTGTTCCTTTGTTTTGTTCCTTAAGTTCTACATGTGAGTGAAATCGTGATATTTGTCTTTTTCTGTCTGACTGACTTCACTTAGCATTATATCCTCTAGGTCCATCCATGTTGTTGCAGATGGAAAGGTCTCATTCTTTTTTTTTTTTTTTTTTTAAAGATTTTATTTATTTATTTGACAGAGAGAGATCACAAGTAGACAGAGAGGCAGGCAGAGAGAGGGAGGGAAGCAGGCTCCCTGCCAAGCAGAGAGCCCGATGCGGGACTCGATCCCAGGACCCTGAGATCATGACCTGAGCCGAAGGCAGCGGCTTAACCCACTGAGCCACCCAGGCGCCCGGTCTCATTCTTTTTTATGGCTGATATTCCATCGTATAGATGCCACATCTGTATTCACCTGTGGATGGATACCTGCGCTGCCTCCATACCTTGACTATTTTAAGTGCTGCAGTAAGCATCAGGGTGCATGTTTCTTTCTGAATTAGTGTTTTGTTTTCTGAATACCCAGTAGTGGACTTAGTGAATCATATGGTAGTTCTATTTTTAATTTTTTGAGGAATCTCTGTGCTGTTTTCTGCATTGACTGTACCAATTTGCATTCCCACCAACGGTGTGCAAGGGTTCCCTTTTCTCCACATCCTCATCAGCACTTGTTATTTCTTGTCTTTTTGATTTTAACCATTCTGACAGGTGTGAGGTGATATCTCATTGTGGTTTTGATTTGCATTTCCCTGATGATGATGTTAATCATCTTTTCATGTGTCTGTAGGCCATTTATGATTTGTGGGGTTTTTTGGTGTTGAGTTTTATAAGTTCTTTATATATTTGGATGTTAACCCCTTATCAGATAAATTATCTGAAAATGTCTTCTCCCATTCACTAGGTTGTCTTTTATTTTATTAATGGTGTCCTTTGCTGTGCAAAAGCTTTTTATTTTGATGTAGTCTTAATGCCTTTTTTTGTTTGTTTGTTTTTCTTTCCAGAGGAGACATACCTAGAAAAGTTCTGCGGTCGGTGTCAGAGAAATTACTGCCTATATTTTCTTCTAGGACTTTATGTTTTCAGGTCTCCCATTTAGGTCTTTAATCCGTTTTGAGCTTAGATTTGGGTATGGTGTTAGTAAGTGGTCCACTCCCATACTTTTGCACATAGCTGTCCAGTTTTCCCAGCACCATTTATTGAAGAGACTGTGTTTTCCCATTATGTAGTCTTGCCTCCTTTGTTGTACATCAATTGACCGTATAAGCAATGGGTTTATTTCTGGGCTGTCTGTTCTGTTCTGTTAATGTCTGTGTCTGTTTTTGTGCCCACACTATGCTGTTTAGATTATTACAGCTTTGTAGTACATCTGGAAATCTGGGATTGTGATACCTGCAGCTTTGCCCTCCTTTCTCAGGATTGCTTTGGCTCTATGGGGTCTTTGTGGTTCCATAGAAATTTTAGGATTATTTTTTCTAGTTCTGTTCAAAATGCTATTAGTATTTTGATAAGGATTGCATTGAATGTATAAATTGTTTTGGGTTATGTGGACATTTTATTTATTTATTTTTTAAAAGAT
The DNA here is from genome assembly GCF_002288905.1 of Enhydra lutris kenyoni. Lineage (NCBI taxonomy): Eukaryota > Metazoa > Chordata > Mammalia > Carnivora > Mustelidae > Enhydra > Enhydra lutris. The sequence goes on along the minus strand of NW_019154088.1, from coordinate 8,765,846 downwards.
TTTATTTATTTATTTGAGAGACAGAGATCACAAGTAGGCAGAGAGACAAGCAGAGAGAGAAAGAAGAAAGCAGGCTCCCCGCAGAGCAGAGAGCCTGATGTGGGCCTCGATCCCAGGACCCTGGGATCATGACCCGAGCTAAAGGCAGAGGCTTTAACCCACTGAGCCACCCAGGCGCCCCATGTGGACATTTTAACAGTATTTGTTCTTCTAATTCATGAGCATGGAATGTCTTTCTATTTGGTTGTGTCATCGTCAATTTCTTTCATCAATGTTGTGTAGTTTTTGGAGTACAGGTCTTTTATCTCCTTGGCTAATTTGATTCCTTGGTACCTTATTCTTTTTGGTACATTTGTAAATGGGATTATCTTCTTAATTATTGTCTCTGCTACTTCATTATTGTGTATAGAAATATAACAGACTTCTGTATATTAATTTTGTATCCTGTGACTTTACTGAATTCATTTATCAGTTCTGATAGTTTTTTGGTGATGTCTTTAGGGATTTCTGTCTATAGTCTCATGTCATCTGCAAATAGTGACAGTCTTACTTCTTCACCAGTTTGGATGCCTTTTATTTGTATTTCTTGTCGAGATTTTTGTGACTTGGACTTCAAGTACCATGTTACCAAGTGGTGAGAGTGGATATCTTTTTCTTTTTCCTGATTGCAGAGAGAAAAGCTCTCAGTTTTTCACCATTGAGTATGATATTAGCTGTGAGGCTTTCATACATGGCCTTTATTATGTTGAGGTGTGTTTTCTCTAATCCCACTTTGTTGAGAGTTTTTGTCTTGAATGGATGTTGTACTTTGTCAAATACCTTTTTCTGCATCTGTTGAAATGATCATATGGTTTCTGTTCTTTCTGTTATTAATGTGATGTATCGTGGCTTAATTTGTGAATATTGAACTACCCTTGCATACCTGGAAAAAGCCTCACTTGATTGTGGTCAGTGATTTTTAAAAATATATTGTTGAATTTAATTTGCTAATATTTTGTTGAGGATTTTTGTATCTATGTTCATCAGAGATACTGTCCTGATCATATAGTTTTGGAGACATATTGGCAAAGATACAATTTTCTTTTTTCATAGTGTCTGGTTTTGGTATCAGGTCAATGTTCATTTTGTAGAATGAATTTGGAAGTGTTCCTTCCACTTCTATTTTTAAAATAGTTTGAGGAGAATAGGTATTAACCTTTTTAAAAGGATTTTATTTATTTATTTGACAGAGAGAGAGAGATCACAAGTAGGCAGAGAGGCAGGCAGAGATAAAGGGGGAAGCAGACTCCCCGCCAAGCAGAGAGCCCAACATGGGGCTCGATCCCAGGACCCTGAGATCATGACCTGAGCTGAAGACAGAGGCTTAACTCACTGAGTCACGCAGACGCCCCAGGTATTAACTCTTTAAATGTTTGGTAGAATTCACCTGTGAAGCCATCTGGTCCTGGACTTTTGGTTTGTGGGAGGTTTTTTGTTTTTTCTTTTTTTTAAAGATTTTATTTATTTACTTGACAGCACAAGTAGGGGGAACGGCAGGCAGAAGAGAGGGGGAAGCAGACTCCCCACTGAGCAAGGAGCTGGATGTGAGGCTCTATTCTAGGACTCCAGGATCATGACTGAGCCACCCAGGTACCTGGGATTTTTTTGATTACTGATTAAATTTTCATTGCTATAATCTGTCAGTTCAAATTTGTACTTTTTCCTGCTTCAGTTTTAGAAAGTTACATGTTTCTACAAATTTATCCATTTCTTCTGGGTCGTCTAATTTGTTGTCATATCGTTTTTGGTAGTGTTCTTTTATAATCCTTTATATTTCTGTGGTGTCAGTTGTTATTTCTCCTTCATTTCTGATTTTATTATTGGAGTCCTATCCCTGAGTTTGAACAAATGTTAATCAATTTTGTTGATCTTTTCCAAGAGTTAGCTTCTGACTTTATTGATCTTTTCTTCTTCTTTTAAAGTCCCTAGTTCATTTATTTCTGCTCTAAATTTTTTTAGATTTATTTTATTTGTCAGAGAGAGAATGAGAGAGAGGGAGCACATAAGAGGGGAAGCAGCAGGCAGAGGGAGAAGCAGGCTCCCCGCTGAGCAAGGAGCCCGATGTAGGACTCGATCCCAGGAGCCTGGGATCATGACCTGAGCCAAAGGCAGATGCTTAACCCACTGAGCCACCCAGTCTTCCCTGTTTATTCTGCTCTAATTTTTATTACTCCCTTCCTGTTACTAGCTTTGTTCTTCCTTTTCTAGCTCTTTTAGGTATAAGTTTATATTGTCTATTTGAAATATTTCTTGTTTCTTGAGGTAGACCTGGATTGCTGTGAATTTCCTTTAGAGCTAATTTTGGTATATACAAAAGATTTGGAGGATCTGTCTATTACTGAGAGTGGCGTGTTAAGATCCCCTACTGTTAGTGTTTTCATATCAATATGACTCTATCTTGGTTAATAGTTGGCTTATGTAGTTGGCTGCTTCCGTATTGGGGGCATAAATATTTACAATTTTTAGATCTTCTTGGTGGATGGACCCCTTAAGAATGATGTAGTGTCCTTCTTTAGCTCTGACTATAGTCTTTAAAGTCTAATTTATCTGATATGAGAATCGCTACCCCAGCTTTCTTTTTGAGGCCCATTGCATGAAAGATGCTTCTCCATCCCTTCACTTTCAGTCTGGATGTATCTTTACGTTCCAAATGGGTCTCTTATAGACAGCAGATGGACAGGTCCTGCCGTTTTATCCAACCTGCAACCCTGTGCCATTTTATGGGAGTGTTTAGGCCGTTCACTTTGAGAATGATTATTGAAAGATACGTTTTTATTGACATCATGTAGCCTGTAAAGTTCTTGTTTCTATAGATTGTCTCTGTAAATTTCTGTTCTCTGTCACTCTTGGGTTCTTTCTTCTTTTGTAGGACCCTCCCTTAATATTTCTTGTAGTGCCAGCTTGGTGGTCACATACTGTTTTAAACCTTGCCTGTCTTGGAAGCTCTTTATCTCTCCATCCATTCTGAATGTCAGCCTTGCCGGATAAAGTATTCTTGGCTGCATGTTCTTCTTATTTAGTGCTCTGAATATGTCTTGCCAGCCCTTTCTGGCTTGACAGGTTTCTGTGGACAGGTCTGACGTTATCCTCATGCACTCCTCTGTATCTAAGGAATTGCTTCCCCCAGCTGCTCTCAGAAACTCTTGTCTAAAATTATGATTCGTCAGTTTCACAATCAAGTGCCTTAAGGTCTTTCTAGATTCTTTGATCATTGTGCTTTCATTTTCATTTGTTTCCATGTATTTTTTTTAAGATTTTCTTTATTTATTTGACAAAGAAAGAGAGAGTACCCACAAGCGGGAGGAGTGGCAGGGAGAGGGAGAGAGAGAAGCAGACTCCCCGTAGAGCAGGGAGCCTAATGCGGGGCTCAGTCCCAGGACCCTGGGATCATGACCTGAACCAAAGGCAGATGCTTAACTGACTGAGCCACCCAGGAGCCCCTCCATGTATTTTTTTTTTTTTAATCTCCTGTTTGGTTTCTTGGTGACCCATTCATTGTTTAGTAGCATGTTATTTAGCCTCCATGTGTTTGTGTTCATTCCAAATTTTTTCTTGTGATCTATTTCTAGTTTCATACTATTGTCAAAATAGATGTGCTTTTAGTTTTCTTGAATTTATGAGACTTGTGGCTAACATGTGATCTATCCTGGAGAATGTTTCATGTGCACTTGGAAATAATGTGTATTCTGTTGTTTTGTCATGGAATGTTCTGTATATATCTCTTAAATCCATCTGGTTTAGTGTGTCATTCAAAGCCACTATTTCCTTGTTTCTTTTCTTTTTTTTTTTAAGATTTTATTTATTTATTTGACACAGAGAGAGAGATCACAAGTAGGCAGAGCAGCTGGCCGGGAGAGAGGGGTAAGCAGGCTTCCTGCTGAGCAGAGAGCCTGATGCCAGGCTTGATCTCAAGACCCTGAGATCATGACCCGAGCTGAAGGCAGAGGCTTAACCCACTGAGCCACCCAGGCGCCCCAAGTTTGGACACATTCTAACAGCACTAAATTTTTACTCTTCCTGCCATGTTTTATGTATACGATGTCATATTTTACACTTTTTTCTTTTTGTAAATAACTTGACTGACTTTTATAGATATAATTATTTCACTGCTTTTGTGCTTTAATTTCCATTGGGTTTTTTAACTACTTTTTTTAAACTACCTTTTTTTTTTTTTTTTTACATTTTACGGGTTTTTTTTTTTTTACATTTTTTTAAACTACTACCTTTATCACATGTTTACATTTACCTGGGAAATTTTTTCCTTCAGTTACGGCCTTTTCTTTCCACTCAAAGAATTACTTTAACATTTGTTGTAAGGCTGTTTTAGTGGTGATGAACTCCTTTAACTTCGGTCTGGCGAACTGTCTCTCCTTCTGCTCTGAATGATAGCCTTGCTAGGTAGAGTATTCTTGGTTGCAGTTTCTTTCCTTTCAGTACTTTGACTATATCATACCACTCATTTCTGACCCACAGAGATTCTGCTGAAAAATCAGCTGATAGTTTTATAGGGTTTCTCTTGTGTGCTACAGTTTTCTCTTCTCTCAGGGCTTTTAAAATTCTCTCTTTATCATTGCTTTTTGCCATTTTAATTATGTTGGACCTACTCAGGTAATTTTGTTGGGGACTCTCTGTGCCTTTTGGATCTGAATGTGTTTCCTCATATTAGGTAACTTTTCATTTATTATTTCTTCAAATAATTGTGTGTGTGTTGTGTAAAATGGTGTTTTATTAAAGCATGGTGACAGGACCCATGGGCAGAAAAAGCTGCTGAGCTGGGGTCTTGAGGAGTGGCTCTCAGATAAATTTTCTGTCCTCTTCTTTCTTCTCCTTCTTGGATCCCCTTAGTGCAAATGCTATTATACTTGATGATGTCAGTGAGTTTCCTTAACCTGTTTTCATTTTTTATTATTATTTTTTCTTTTTGATGCTCAGCTTTGTTGCTTCCATTATCCTGTCTTTCAGATTGCTAATCCATTCTTCTGCATCCTCTAATCTGCTGTTGATTCCCTCTCAGGTATTTTTTATTTTAATTGTTGAGTTCTTCATCTCTGACCAGTTCTCTTTTATATTTTCTATCTCTTTGATGAAAGATCCTCCACTCTTTTCTCAAGTCCAGTGAGTATCTTTATGAACATTACTTTGAATTCTTTATCAAGCCTATGACTTACCTCCATTTTATTTGCTCCTCTCTGATTTTGTCCTGTTTTTTTTCATTTGGGACATACTTTTCTGTCTCCCCATTTTTCAAGTCTCTGTTTCTGTCTGTTAGGAAGAAGAAAATGACAGTTCCAAAATATAATATGTCACTCTTTCCTTGATCATTATGTAGATGCTTATCTTTATTTCCATATTTGGGGTAATACTAAAATTTGTTGGCCAGTACTTATTGGCCAGTGTTCTGCCTTTATCCATGGTATTTGCATGCTTGAACCTGGATAAGAATAATGTCGGGGCAAGACTAATGGAAACTGGGGCTTAATGAAAGTGAACAGATTTTGTATTTTATCTTATTTATTTCATCCACATTGAATCAGTGACATTTGATTGCACTGTGAAAGCCAGTAATTTACAAACCCACAGAATGGAAAATCAATATTTCACAGAATAGAAAAATCTTCCCCATGCCTTTTGTTTTATAATGGGAAAATAAGAGGTCACAACTCATTGATCTTAGTGCTTTAACAAACTAATAGCATTTCATGCTGATTTTATTTTGAACCAGCAGGAAAATTACATCATAAATAACTCAGCGTTATTCAAAGCAATTAGTATTAAAGGGAAAATGCAGGAATTGGAAGCTGATTATCTATGAAATATTCAAATATTAGGAGAATTCTTCTTTGTTTATCTGTGTCAGTGTGGTCACCATAATTATGACTCTTGGATTTGTAGAACATGATACAAAGCAAAGAAACCTTTCATCCAGTTTTCAGCAATGTGGCTAATGAAGATTCAGGCACAGAAGGCCTGGGTTGCCTTAGTCACTGGGAAATGCACATATAAAATAGGGCTCAGCATGAGAGATAAATGGAATTGAAAATCATTCTCCCTATTACTTTACTCTCGATTTTTGCTTTCTTCTCCTCTTTCTCCATCCTCACTTACTACTTGAGGGAAATGGAAGAGGAAAGGATAAAAAGAGAAGTGTTAGGATTTGCTTTCTGGAAGGTGTTGTTATTATTATATTTTAAAGATTTTATTTATTTAATTGCCAGAGAGAGAGAAAGACAGCTAAAGAAGGAACACAAGCAGGGGGAGTGGGAAAGAGACTGGTAGGCTTCCCGCTGAGCAGGGAGCCTGATGCAGGGCTTGATTCCAGGACCCTGGGATCATGACCTGAGCCAAAGGCAGACACTTAATGCCTGAGCCACCCAGGCACCCTTGAAAGGTATTATTTTTGCCCATGTACACTTCATTACGAGTACTTCCAAAATCACATTACACCTGCAAGTCTCTTAAATGCCGCCTGCTGGTTTCTGTCTTGTGTTGCAAGGAACCATATCAAAGTTCAGGGTCTAGATTGAGGTGGTTTCAGTTATCAAGCTCCTTTCTTGTTACCCATGTACCAATCTAATTTTGTCTTACTTACTCCTTCCCTCCTTCCTATGGACCTCTTCATTTCTAGCATTTTGTCTGAACATGTATTTCGTTTTCTTACGTTGTCAGTTGGCCTGATGGGCTTTGTGTAGTAACTCATCTTTTCAATGCCTCTTGTGATCTGTTCTCAGTGTTGCTGTGATTTTAGATCCATCACTTCCTCATAGAGCCTTCCTGGCCTTGGCTATCTGTTTTTGACCTTGTCCTGGATTTGGCCGCTTCCAGCTTTTGTCCCATCTGCTGCCCTGGCTCTCCTAGTTCTAGCTCCTCACTCTACAAACAGCCCTCTGTTGTTGACCTTCTCTTTCGCGGAGATGGGAGAAAGTAGTGAAGGGAATAGGGCAAGTCTACTGTAGAGCACATTTAACCTCTACAGTAGTGGGATTGTGGCCCCAGATCTGTTAGAATTAAAATACTATTCCTTGCGCTTCATCCTCCAGTCTCTCTCCTCCCCAAATTCAGCTACAGAGAAAGGAATGGAATTTTCAACTTTCAATCAATGTCATTGTCAGACTGTGTCAGATCATAAGGAGTAAAAGACTCCCCATTTCCGAAATCGTATTCCTCCATCTCACATCAGACATGCTGGGTCCCCACGGCCTGAAGCAGAGTCAGGCTCACTTTCCTTTCTTAGCCCTCTAATTATCTTGCCCTTGTGTTCTTTGGAAATATTTCCAACATAATTTTCTCTTTCAGACTGCTTAATTATAGTTACTGGAACAGAGGGAGAATAGAGTGATGAGTATTCTGTGTACATTCACTAGACTAATTATAGTATGGCATGCTGTATCATTGTCAATTGCATCTCTCCCAAGCCTCTCTGATGCTGTGCATTGGCAGTGGGGACATAGTAAACATTCAGCTTGTTGATCAGAGGCAGCTGACTTCAATAGGTGTACCTACAAAATTTGGTACACAGGAAGCAAGATTCTGGTGATTCTGATAAAGTAATAACAAACTTCAAGCTTTTATTTATTCATTTATATTAACTATTAATGAAGAAACTCCTAGGTAAGAAAGTATGATTGGTACTCAAGAGGGTCAACGGAATTTTCAGATAAGGTTCTTTTTTTCGGGCTTCATAATCTTCCAGTATTTTAGGGGAGGCATAACCCCTCTAGGCTGAATGCAATATGAGTGGTACAGAAGATGTGGACCCTGCCTTCCTAGATTACAGGCACAACCCAATAGAGGCAAGGATTTCTTAGTGAGGTAGCCTGTGTAGTAGCTGCTCAGGGCAGTGAACTACTTCTCCTCCCACCCAGTCAAGAATGGCTTGTTTGGATGCAGATGCTTAATGATATTAGGTAATTTGTTTTGTGCTCTTTCTGGAAGCTTTCTCCATATACGTGTGGAGGAGGAAAAGGAGCTTGGGCTTCTTAAAGGGTTGTATGCCATTGTCACAGTTAAATGGACCAATGACAGACCCTTGGCATGACTTTTTAGGGAGGTTAAATCACATAATGTGAAAGATCAGAGAGCAAGGTATTTTGTGAGGCTGTGAACATTTTCTAGTTGATTTATGTGGAAAGAGTTTGAGTAGTTAAAAAAAAAAAGTTACCAACTTCAGATTCTGTATGTTTCTTCTTCTTTTGTACTTCCGTGTGTATCTTGCTGTGTGTTAAGAGATGTGAGGGACAGAGCTTATTTCAGGGGCTTTGTGACTCTCCAGCAAGAAGAGAGTCCCTAGGACCATCTTGTCTTAATTGGGCACTACGGTTTGCCTTACCATTTTGGGTACCACAGTTGCTAAGACCTTTGTGCATTTGCTGTAGACTCACCTAAAATCCTTTATGCGACTCCCCAGGAGCTGACTGGAAGAGGCCATCCCTGAAGTCTTTTTATCTATTCCTATGTATTACTAAAGTGAATCTTGTTAATATTTTATCTGAATTATTCATTGTGGACAAGTATTCCAAGGAGAAATCATTCAAGGTTAGATTGGGGATATATATTTCATGAGATGCTTTTCATTCAAAGTGATTATTTAAAATTCACCATGAATTTTAATAAACTTACTGCATAGCTTCTTCCTGCTAATTCAATTCCTACTTAATTTGAGCCTCCCTTATCATTTCAGAAAAACCTCTGGAATCAAATTAATTGTAACTAAAGTAACAATTTTTTCATGCTAATAGAGATCAGCTTAAATAGAGTTGGGCAGATATTTGATGGTTTAATCATAAGTTATAGCAAATTGACTCTTCATTAGTGAGGGAGAGGCTCAAATTTTTAGTTGGGGAGGAAGAGCAAATTGTATTGAAAATCACCAGACTCAGTGCTCTGGTATAAGCTGGTTTCTCTCTGACATTCTTGTTGGCCATAATTCTGATACTAGTGGCAAAAAAAAAAAAAAAAAAAAAAATTATTACCAGCCACTGCTGCCTCTCTGGGTAGCTGGGAAATTTACACATGTAGGGGCGCCTGGGTGGCTGAGTGGGTTAAAGCCTCTGCCTTCGGCTCAGGTCATGATCCTAGGTTCCTGGGATCGAGCCCCGCATCGGGCTCTCTGCTCAGCGGGGAGCCTGCTTCCCTCTCTCTCTCTCTGCTTGCCTCTCTGCCCACTTGTGATCTCTGTCAAATAAATAAATAAAATCTTTAAAAAAAATTTACACATGTAGATTAAAGAAAAATTTTTTTTCCTTTTAAATCAGAATAAAATAGAATCTTTTATTCTTTTAAACTCTCCTGTGGAAGTGTGAACTTTCACAGTGCTTAACGGTGTCTTGTTCTGAACAGTTTGCCTTCTCTCCACTGAGGAGTCTTTATTCCCCTCTGGGCTTTCCCTCCCTCTCCCTTGCTCTCTCTCAGTCTTTCTTAGGAAAGGGAATTCTCAAACCTAAGGGTTTTGCTTGGGCAGCAGATTGCAGGGTTCAGAGAAAAACATGGATTTGACCTTAGATTTCCAGGCTCATTCCATTCTGTCACGATGCTACAACTTTGGGTATTAGGTGTCCGGCCACCAGAGGTTGTATCTTAAAGGTCTTAAAGGCTAATATATGATGTTGGGAAGTTTGGATTTTTTCTTAATAGAAACACTTGAATGCTTTTGGTAAAATGAATCAAGTTACTTTTGTACCTCTGCTCTTCTTTAAGATTTTATTTATTTGAGAGAGAGAGAGAGAGAGAGCCGGGGGAGGGGCAGAGGGAGAGGGGAGAGAATCTCAAGCAGACTCCCAACTGAGCGGGGAACCCAACTCAGGACTCTATCCCAGGACCCTGAGGTCATGACCTGAGTGAAGGCAGACACTTAACCAACTGAGCCACTCAGGCACCCGTACATAGCTTTTTAGTACTCATTATTTTAATGCCTACAATATTTTATCAAGTTTTATCATAAATTTACATAGCTATTATCTTAGTGAACACTTGGGTTTCCAGCTCTTTGCCATTATAAAAACATTGTAATTAGCATCTTTTTGAATATAACTTTTCTTGTATTCAATGAATTTGTTAGGATGAATTTGCACATGAGATAACTATGTCAAAGAGGATGTGTATATTTTATTTTATTTTATTTTTTATTTGAGTATAGTTGATGGTATTAATTAGCTTCAGGTATACAGCTTAGTGATTTGACAAGTTTATGCATTATGCTATGTTCACGGCAATTGTTGCTACCATATGTCATCATACAGTGCTAGTACAATATCATTGACTGCATTCCTTTTTTATTTTATTTATTTTCCTTTTATTCCCGTGACTCATTAATTCCAAAACTGGGAGCCTGTTCCAGTTCCCTCTCCCCCTTGCCCATGCCCAACCTTCCACCCTCCTCCCTTCTGACAACCATCAGTTTGTTCTATTTATAGGTCTGATTCCTGTTTTTGTTTGTTCGTTTTTTGTTTTTTTTTTTAAATTCCACGTGAGTAGAACCATATGGTATTTGTCTTTCTCAGGCTGAATTATTTCACTTAGCTTAGTATCCTCTTGGTCCATCCATGTTACTACAAATGGCATGATCTTATCTTTTTTTTTTTTACGATTTTATTTATTTGACAGACAGAGGTCACAAGTAGGCAGAGAGGCAGGCAGAGAGGAGGAAGCAGGCTCTATGTGGAGCAGAGAGCCCGATGCAGGGCTCGATCCCAGGATGCTGGGATCATGGCCTGAGCTGAAGGCAGAGGCTTTAACCCACTCAGCCAACCAGGTGCCCTGATCTTATCTTTTTTATGAGTATGTAGTATTCGTGTGTGTGTGTGTGTGTGTGTGTGTGTGTGTGTGTACACACCACATTTTCCTTAATCATTCATCTATTGATGGACACTTAGGTTGCTTCCATATCTTGGCTATTGTAGATAATGCTGCAGTAAACGTAGGGATGCATATATTTTTTTCAAAGTAATGTTTTCATTTTCTTTGGGTAAATATGCAATAGTGGAATTATTGGATCATACGGTAATTCTATTTTTAATTAATTTTTTTAAAGGCTTTATTTATTTATTTGTTTGAGAGAGAGAGAGAGAGAATGAGAGAGCATGGGGAGGGAAGGGTCAGATGGAGAAGCAGACTCCCTGCAGAGCAGGGAGCTGGATGCGGGACTGGATCCTGGGATTCTAGAATCACGACCTGGGCCAACGGCAGTTGCTTAACCAACTGACCCACCAGGCGCCCCTGTTTTTAATTTATTGAGGAACCTTCACACCTTTTCCTATGGTGGCTGTACCAAGTTACAATTCCCACGAACAGTGTATGAGGGTTTCTTTTTCTCCACATCCTTGTCAACACGTTATTTGTCTTTCTTATTTTAGCCATTCTAACTGATACAAGGTGGTTTCTCATATGGTTTTGATTTGCATTTTCCTGATGTGAGTGATGTTGAGCATCTTTTCATGTGTCTCTTGGCCATTTGGATGGTGGATTTTTTAGTTGGATTTTTTATGGGTTTTTTTGGTGTTGAGTTTTGTAAGTTCTTTATATATTTTGAATGTGAACCCCTTATCAGATATATTATCTAAAGATGTCTTCTCCCATTCACTAGGTTGTCTTTTATTTTGTTAATGGTATCCTTTGCTGTGCGAAAGCTTTTTATTTTGATGTAGTCTTAATACTTTATTTTTTATTTTGTTTTTATTGCCAGAGGAGACATATCTAGAAAAGTTCTGCAGCCGGTGTCAGAGAAATTACTGCCTATGTTTTCTTCTAGGACTTTATGTTTTCAGGTCTCCCATTTAGGTCTTTAATCCGTTTTGAGCTTAGTTTTGGGTATGGTGTTAGTAAGTAGTCCACTCCCATTCTTTCACACATAGCTGTCCAGTTTTCCCAGCACCATTTATTGAAGAGACTGTGTTTTCCCATTGTATAGTCTTGCCTCCTTTGTCATAGAATAATTGACCATATAAGCAAGGGTTTATTTATGGGCTGTCTATTCTGGTCTGTTGATGTCTGTGTCTGTTTTTGTGCCCACACTATGCTGTTTAGATATTGCAGCTTTGTAGTACATCTGGAAATCTGGGGTTATGATACCTGCAGCTTTGTCCTCCTTTCTCAGGATTGCTTTGGTTCTATGGGTGTTTAGTGGTTCCATAGAACCATAAAATTTCATAGAAATTTTAGGATTATTTTTTCTAGTTCTGTTCAAAATGCTATTGGTATTTTGATAGGGATTGCATTGAATGTGTAAATTGTTTTGGGTTATGTGGACATTTTAACAGTATTTGTTCTTCTAGTTCACGAGCATGTAATGTCTTTCTGTTTGTGTCATCTTCATTTTCTTTCATCAGTGTTTTACAGTTTTTATAGAGCACAGGTCTTTCACCTCTTTGGTTAAATTTATTTCTGGGTTTCCTGTTCTTTTTGGGTACAGTTGTAAATGGGTGTTTTAAAAATTTATCTTTTTGCTCTTCCGCTGTTACTATATAGAAATGCTACTGATTCTGAGTATTAATTTTGTATCCTGCCACTTTTCTGAATTCATTACTACTTCTACTAGTTTTTTGGGGGAGTCTTCAGAATTTTCTATGTTTTTTTTCTTGCTATAAATTACTGTTTGCACAAATTCATGTTTTTTTTTTTTCTTTTGTGGGTTTTGAAACAAATTCATTCTAAAATTTCTGAGATTCCACTTTTGATCTTTAGTAACTTTGCAGTTTCATATAGCTCCCAGCTCATAATAAAATGTTGGCTAATATTTGAGTGCTTACCGACATTGTCTTAAAGTCATTTTATGGATTTTGCTTTCATAACAACCATGTAAGTATTATTACTATTTCTACCCCTGTTTATAAAAACGAGGAAACTGGGGTTTAACAAAGTTAAATAACTTGGCAGAGAATACAGAGTTGGTAAAGGTCTTCTGACTCTAAAGCCTGTGCCCTGAATAATGTCTTGCTGACTTCAAGCTGTTTAGATAATTGGATTTAAAGCATTATCAGGCAGTGACCATTACTTTTGAGATTTTTTATTTTTCTTAACAAAACCATGCCAAGATCATTGATTCCTTTTTTAATTTTCTTGACCCTTTGTGGTTTTTAATTCACTTTGGTGCTCTATTAAGATATATCATGGTGGGGGGCGCCTGGGTGGCTTAGTCAGTTAAGCGTCTGCCTTCAACTTAGGTCACGACCCCAGGGTCCTGGGATCCAGTCTTGCATCAGGCTCTCTGCTCAACAGGAGTCTGCTTCTCTCTCTCCCTTTGTGCTCTCTCTCTCTCTCAAATAAAAGAATCAAATCTTTTTTATAAGAAAAGATCTGTCATGTTTGTGTGCTGCTGCAAGATTTCTATGGGGTGTTTGGAATGTTCTCTTATGGCTTTGATGGATTCTAGAAGCAGGACTCCATCTGGAGAAGACACATCCTTGATCTGAGACCTCTCATGTGCAGCACAAGTAGAGGCTGGACGTTCCACAAAGTGGCAGATCTTGGAGCAGCTCCTGCCCATCTCACCCTCCAGCCCCCACCAGGGCAACAAGGCTTTAATGACATCGCTGACTCCAGATGATGGCAAGGAGAGTGGAGACAAGCTGTGTGTCCTGCAGGCCTGAGGCGACAGCTTGGAGTTTGCTACAGCTGCCTAGAGGCGATCGAACCAGGCTCCCATCCTAACCCCACGAGACAGCCTGCTGTGATTCTGCTGAGAAGCACTGCCCAGGAGACCTCCATGAGTTAAACCGGGTGATTCTTCTTGGCATACTCCATCCTTCCTTTTGGAACTCGAAGGCCCAGCAGTCTGGCTTTGTTTCTCAGTCCTGATTACTTCCGAGTCCCTCTGGTGACCTGCCCTCTTGCATCTTTATACAGGACCCCAGGTTTCTTTTCCTCTGGGCCAGGCTCTTACTCTTTCTCCGTTTGTCAGACCTCTCCTTTGTGCAGCTCATGATAACTGTAACATAGAACATTAGAATATAGAATATAGAACACTTACCTACCACATATTATGGGCTATGAGCTGTTCTCAGTGCTGTTTGTTTATTACTTGTATTGTTTCATTTAATGCTCATGTTGTCCGGGGGATGTAGGCATTGTTAGTGTGCTCACTTCACACATGAAGCTGAGGCACAATCAGTTTAATTTATCCAGTAACACACAGTTCCTAAATAGTAGAGGTGGGGCTTGAATCCAGAAGTCAGGTTTCAGGGTCCATCCTCTTGTGCTCTTAGTCATTAAAATATCCTGCCTCTCCCTAGGATAAAAATTTCCTTACACATACTTAATCTTTCTCAGAATGGACCTTCAACCTTACTGTCTTTTATTTGCATATGAAGTGCAACAAAGTACTAAATGTGTGCCTGACTAGCCACTTGGAATAATTTCTGTTGTTGTTAAAGATTTTATTTATTTATTTATCAGAGAATGGGAGAAGGAAAGCACAAACAGGGGGAACAGCAGGCAGGGGGAGAAGCAGGCTCGCTGGTGAGCAAGGAGCCTGATGAGGGGCTTGATTCCAGGTATCCTTAGAATACTTCTAACCAGGGAATATAGCTTCCCAGGGAAAAATAACTCCCACAAATGATGTGCTTATAGGTTAACATTAAAAGTCATATGAGTTTCGGGGCACCTGGGTGGCTCAGTGGGTTAAGCCTCTGCCTTCAGCTCAGGTCATGATCTCGGGGTCCGGGGATCGAGCCCCGCATCGGGCTCTCTGCTCAGTGGTGAGCCTGCTTCCTCCTCTCTCTGCCTGCCTCTCTGCCTACTTGTGATCTCTCTCTCTCTGTGTCAAATAAGTAAATAAAATCTTTAAAAAAAAAAAAAAGTCATATGAGTTTCACCTGGGTAGCTCAATTGGTTGAACATTTGCCTTTGGCTCAGGTCACGATCCCAGAGTCTGGGAATTGAGCCATCAAGTACTAGACACAGCAGAATAATCTTAAAAACTATAAGCATTTAAAAATATGATTACAGGGATGCATGTGTGGCTCAGTGGGTTGGGTGTCTGCCTTCAGCTCAGGTCATGATCTCAGGGTCCTGGGATCGAGCCCCGTGTTGGGCTCTCTGCTTGGTGGGGAGTCTGCTTCCCCTTTCTCTCTGCCTGCCTCTCTGCCTACTTGTGATCTCTCTGTCAGGTAAATAAATAAAATCTTTTTAAAAATATGATTACATATTAAAGAAGGAACAGAAGCCCATGGTAACATAACTGGACACTGGGAATCAAGAGTAGGCAGTTCTGCTGGTTATAGATCTAAATTCAGATTTCAAAAGGGTTAATACTCAAGAAGCTACTTTAAAAAGTATAAGTTGATTTGATTATTTTCAGATGAATTGAGAATTGATAAAATGGAAGGTAGACCTGAGAAATACCACCCAGCTGTCAGGAGAGGATGAATTGATGGAAAATACAAATGCAAGGTCAAGAGATATAACCAATAGAATGAGGCCTAATATAAGTCCAGTATGGGTTCCAGAAGCAGAGAATAAAGGGAAAGAGGGTAGGGCAAAATTCAGAAAGGCAGTGGTTGAAAATTTTCTAGAAATAAGGAAAACATAAATCCTAGGATTGAAGAAACATACCAAATTCCAAACATTTTAGTGAGATTGTAGAATTTTTAGCAAGCATATCGGAAACCAACTCTCTCCTATGCCTTTTGTGGGGGGTCATTTAGCTATGTTTATAAAAATGTGTAAGTATTTTGACTGAGAAATTCTGCTTCTAGGAATTTGTCCTCAGTAAATAATCCGTTTAGTTGCCAAAGATTTATACGTATAAGGGTGTTGCTCTCAGCATTATATTTTAGAGATAGATATATTGGAAACAGCTTTTAAAAAGCTCACCAGTATGCAAAGAATGAAATAAATTTGGATATAATTGTGAAAGCACTGTTGAGTTTATGTAGCTGGTAAAATGATAATAGATTTATTTTTATTTATTGTCCTAGAAAGATGGTTGATACGGTGACAAGATCTAGTTAAAAACCAGTGAGCAGAGGCGCCCAGGTGGCTTAGTGCGTTAAGTGTCTGCCTTCGGCTCAGGTTATGATCTCCAGGTCCTGGGATCCAGCCCTGTGCCCTGCATGGGTCAGTGCTCAGCAGAGAATCTGCTTGTCTCCCTCTCGTTCCCCCCACCCCCAACCGCTCATGCTCTTTCTGGCATGCTCTCTCTCAAATAAATAAGTAAAATCTTAAAAAAACGAAAAACAGTGTGCATAGGTTGGTCCCACTGGCATAAACAAAAGTCTGTATATATAACAAAATTTTGATAGGGTGCCTGGGTGGCTCAGGTGGTTAAGCATCAGCCTTTGGCTCAGGTCATGATCCCGGGGTCCTGGTATCAAGGCCCGGATCAGGCTCCCTGCTCAGCAGGGGAGTCTGCTTCTCCCTCTCCCTTTCCCCCTCCCGCCCCCATCGTGTGTTTGCTCTCGATCTCTCAAATAAATAAAAAAATCTTTAAAAAAAGTTTGGCTGTTACGCTGAAATTAAAAAAAAAAAGTTTGGAAGGTTAAGTAGTTTAAGCTTACAGAGAGTTACCATTAGGTGGGTAATTTTTACTTATTTCCTTTATTATTTATTTTTACTGTCTTGTTTATTCTTTATTCTTTCTCTCTTCATTCATTTTGTGAATTTTCAAAATTATGGATTGCCTTAATAATTACAAGAAACAATAAAGTGTTTCACTTGGGAAACACAGAAAAACAACCCCAAACAAAAATGGTGCCCTGAAGTTCTAGACCTCCCAAGTAATTAGAGCAGTCCTAATGGCCAAGGTATAAATTATATTATGCAATAATCAGAACTGTAATCCGGAGAGCAAGAATCTTGGGTTTCATTCTCTTTTGTTTCATCCTGCCTTCTTCCCTGTGCAGCTTAGCTTTCAGTAAGACACTGTTTTTCCGTTTTTTTTCCTCCTCTTCATAAAACAAAATATATACTCCCAGTGTACTTTATGGCTATGACATGAATGAGCTCATTTTTAAAAACTGGAAATAAATGGATTGCAATTAATTAAAATCTGTCTATCCTTTCTGTTTTGCCAATGGTGGTGAGCAGCTGGGAACGATGCCACGAGTTGATGAGCATAGATAATAAAAATTGGTCAGAGACGTCATCTTTTCTTATATGTCTCCTCTGGTAGGAAGAGGCCATGTTGAGAAGATGAGCAGCAGACTAGCACTGATCACTGACCAGAGAAGGAGTTCCTTAGGGCTCCATAGAGATTATAATTAGAGCTCAGTGTGACTTGGCATGTTTTTGCTTTCAGTACTGGGGAAGGGCTCTCTTTATATTTGGAAAAACAAACAAACAAACAATGAGTACATTGAGATGCTCGGTATGGTGAAGACTGACAGTGAGTGGCTGTAGGAGTGCTCCCTGGCTGTTACCTGAACTTCCTACTGAGCACATAAAATTAAGGTGCCCAGGTTTTCCACTGTTCTTACTCGGTTGGGCTGAGACCTGGGAATCTGTATATTAAAAGCTTCCCAGGTGATTCCAATGATTATGAAGATTTAAGAACTATAGGTTTGTGGCATGGTTTAGTAATGGAAGGTGTCTACGCCACACAAAATATTCATGTTTCTCAGTACCCGGTCTTCCTTTCTTTCCTTATCTTCTTTTCCTATTCTCTCACTTTAAAAGATGATCAAACATGTTATGTCTTGGGGCACCTGGTGGTTCAGTAAGTTAAGCAGCTGCCTCTTGATTTTGGCTCAGGTCGTGATCTCAGGGTGGTGAGATTGAGCCCCGCTTTGGGCTCCATGCTGGGTATGGAGCCTTCTTAAGATTCTTTCTGCCCCTCTTCTCTCTCTCTTCTTCTAAAATAACAATAATAATAATCATAATAATAAAATTTGTCTAAAAATGTTGTTTACTGGTTTTCAGGTATGTAAATGCTGTGTGTATTTACAGGACTACTAAATGAAGTTGCGGACCCATGGCCTGGTATCTGGAATCTCTCCTAAATAGTGTTTTGGTATCATTGTGTATGAGTGTGAGAATATGCATGTCTGTCCAAATGTCCTGTAGATACTATTTACCAGTATCTACTATCCTAAAGGTGATACGTAGCTTTCAACCTAAAATCACGAGACATAAAAAGCAAGAAAAATAACCCACTTCAAGAGACAAAGAATCAAAGATCTTAACTCAGGTATGATCCAGGTATTGAAATCATCAGATATAGAATTTTTTAAAACCATGATAATCCAGGATAATCTCCCTGTTTTAAGGTCGACTGAAGAGGAACCTTAATTCCTCTTTGTCATGTAACCTAATATATTCATAGTCGGCAGGGATTAGGATATAGACATCTTTGGTTGGTTGGGCATTATTCTGTTTACCACACAAACTACATGTAATTAGAATCCCAGAAGT
The DNA here is from genome assembly GCF_002288905.1 of Enhydra lutris kenyoni. Classification (NCBI taxonomy): domain Eukaryota; kingdom Metazoa; phylum Chordata; class Mammalia; order Carnivora; family Mustelidae; genus Enhydra; species Enhydra lutris. The sequence continues at coordinate 8,747,468 of NW_019154088.1, read as the reverse complement.
AGAAGTGAGAGAGAATGGGACCGAAGAAATACTTGAAGAGATAATTGACTAGCCAGGAATTTTCCAAAAGTAATAAAAGATCTCAAACCATAGATCCAAGAAGATCAGAGTGCCCTAACCAGGTGTGTGTGTATACACACACACGCACACACACACACACACACACACACCTAGTACATCATATTCAAACTGCTAAAAACCAAAGAGAAAGAGAAAATTTGAAGGAAGTTAGAGAAAATAGAATACATGCAGAAGAACAAAGGTAAGAGTTAAGGCAGATGTATTATCAGAAACTATAAAATCCAGAAGACAATAAAGCAACTTCTGTCAGGTACTGGTGAAAAACCTCCCTCAACTCAGAAAATTATCCCCAGCAAAAATTTCTTTCAAAAGTGAAGGAGAAAGGGGGCGCCTGGGGGCTCAGTGGGTTAAAGCCTCTGCCTTCGGCTCAGGTCATGATCCCAGGGTCCTGGGATTGAGCCCCATGTGGGGCTCTCTGCTCAGCGGGGAGCCTGCTTCCTCCTCTCTCTCTCTCTCTGCCTGCCTCTCTACCTACTTGTGATCTGTCAAATAAATAAATAAAATCTTTAAAAAAAAAAAAAGTGAAGGAGAAAGGAGACATTTTCGACAAACTTCGAGAAATGAGTTACTTGCAGACCTGCGTTACAAGAAATGTTGAGAGAAGTTTTTCAGGTATGAGGAACATGATACCAGGCAGAAACTTGGATATACACAAAGAGATGAAGATCTCCCAAAGCGATTAAAGGGAAGATAAATATAAAAAGCTTTTTTCTTTTATTTTAAATTACTCTTAAATTAAAATATATTGCTGAAAATAAAAATTTCAGCAATGTATTTTGGTTTTATAGTGTATATAAAAGTAATGTATGACAACAGGAGTACAAAGGGTGGGAGGAAGGAATTAGGAATACAGTGTTAGAAGATTCTTACACTACATGTAAAGCAGTATAACAGAATTTGAAAGTACACTGTAATTAAAGATGTAAACAGTAAACAGAGAAACCACTACAAACATTTTAAAAAGATGTGTAAATAATAAGACAACAGTAAAAATAGAATGGAATTCTAAAAAATATTCAATTCAAAATCAGGATGATAAAGAGGAAAAAAGGAACAAAAAATGTGTGGGACAATAGGAAACAGCTGACAAGATGGCAGATTTTACTTCACCCATATCAATATTTACATTAAATGTAAATGATCTAAACACAAAAGAGATCGTCAGATCAGTTAAAGAAGAGCCAACTCTTTGCTGTCTATAGGAAGCCCAGTTTAAGTAAAAAGGCTAAAAACCATTCATATTATTATCTGGCATGTTAATTAAAAGCGTTTACTAACATTCTTTTTACATAATTCTTTTAACTTAAGAGACTCCGTTTTTGTTTATTTTCGGGAGAGGGGGTGTTTGCAAACTGAAGCAAAGAAGAAATTTAAAATTCCAATATGCACAAAGTAGTTGTTCATTCTCTTTCTTCTATTATGGAATGGTATGACCTAATTTGCTTAAAATTTTGCTCTTATATTACATGGTGTTTGCTGAGAGTAAACATTCCTTTGTAGTCTGTCTAACCCTTGCTCATTCACTTTGGCCTCTGTCTTGAGAGTCTGTTGTCTTAGGATTTTTCTTAAAATTTAACGTTGCCTCCAGTGTTTATTTGCTTTTTTCAAGATTCAATTTTTAGAATGTTCTGGGTGGTATGTTAGCTTTCTGGAAAAGAAGAATTTTTTTGCTGCTGTAAGTCTCTGGGGAAGTGGATTGTTGTTAAAGAGTAATTTATCTGTTTGCCCAGGAGGGTTCCCAAAAGCATACTCTTTTCCCAAGGTACTTTTGGAATATTTCATTTTGGTTATTAGTCCCTTTAACACAGGATTGTTATTCCCAAATATGCAAAGCCTGCAAACTGCTTAAAAAGGACACCCACAGTCAGAATTTATTAGGGGCAAAATTTAGTTGCCTAATTATTTCCTTAAGGTCTTTCAAGCACTATCTGTGAGTAGTAGTTAATTGACATGTCTATGTCTTCAACCATCAGTTATTTGTAAGTAGCAGGTACATGTGTAAAGAGAAATCTTTATTTGTATTTTAAATTGGGAGGAATGGTAGAGTAGCAGTAGTCCCAGGGAAGGAAGGTTTGTCCCAATGCCATCACCCTCTAACTCTTGGTCCCCTCTTGGTTGTGTGTGCTGTGTGTGTACTGTGTTGCTGTGCCCACAGCTTGGCCACTGAATATTGCCATGGAATCCAGTATTAGAATGTATAATGAGTATATATAGGGAAAGATAATGGATACAGAACTTGAATTATTTCCAAGGGGGATTAGGTGATTTAGAACATGATCTCTAAAATAAAAAAGTATCCTGAGGTCAAATAGTGTATTACTTAAAACATATACTGAGTTATCCTTAGGATGCCTTATAAAGCTAAGAAGAATCTAAAGAGCTAATAAGGGATGCCTAGGTGGCTCAGATGGTTAAGCATTTGCCTTTGGCTCAGGTCATGATCTCAGGGTCCTCTGATCAATTCCTGCATCAGGTTCCTTGCTTGGCAGGGAGCCTGCTTCTCCCTCTCCTTCGACTGTTCCCCCTGCTTGTTTGTGCTCTCTTGCTCTCTCTGTCAAATAAATAAAGTGTTAAAAAAATTAAGTGCTAGTAAGATGAAATGATCAAATATGTAATTATTTTACCTTGTGTATTTATTTGTGTGCATGAATGTGTATGCGTATGCTTATGTGCTGACAAGTGTGAGTACGTGTGTGAGAGAGAGAGTATATATCCACATAACTTTTTTCTTACGTGTGGTCAATTAGAGATTGAGTGTGGATGCTCCTCTCCTGATATTGTGGTCTAATTCAGTTTCTTAGAACCAGATAAGTCAGTTTTTAAGTGAGAGAGGTAGTTTAGAAAATGGGAAGAGCACAGGCTTCTTCAGCTTCAGTTTCTTTTTTCTTTTAAGATTTTATTTATTCATTTGACAGAGAAAGATCACAAGTAGGCAGAGAGGCAGGCAGAGAGAGAGGGGGAAGCAGACTCCCTGATGAGCAGAGAGCCCGACTCGGGACTCGATCCCAGGACCCTGAGATCACAACCCAAGCTGAAGGTAGAGGCTCAACCCACTGAGCCACCCAGGCGTCCTCAGTTTCAGTTTCTTAATAGCCAAAGGGATTAGGCTCCAGATGCCACCTACAGCTTTATAAATAAGTGGAGATAAAATGTGATTATAGCAGTCTCGGGTTTTTTAATAATAAGTCATTGAAAACAACTTTCTTCATTCACAAGTGTGAACATACAAATAAAATGTATGATTAAAGGTGGCTCAGTGGGTTAAGCCTCTGCCTTCTGCTCAGGTCATGATCTCAGGGTTCTGGGATCGAGCCCCACATCAGGCTCTCTGCTCAGCAGGGAGTCTGTTTGCCTGTCTCTCTCTGCCTTCCTCACTGCCTACTTGTGTTGGGTGCTTAAGCCACTGAGCCACCCAGGCCCCCGGGGCAGGTTTCTTTAACTGGGCTATTTCATGGTTGGGAGGTTACCAGAGTTTAAGATGCTTCAGCCAGATTCCAGTCTGTGCTTCAGTGGGAAGAAGCCAGGGGAAAAATTCCCCAAATCAGCAGAGCTTCAAGTACATTGTTACTGCTCAGCTTCTCACCTTGGTGACAGGCAAGCTGGAGGAGACCTGAGGTGGTGGTATTCGTATAAGGCCCTCTTACACTGAATAAATGTGTATATATTTACACTGCTCGTTTCTTCTCACTGAAGCAACATACCGATGTAGGGAAAGTTTGGGAGAGAATTTCCTGGACGGAGCTGGCCTACTTACCTAAACACAGTAGCTATTTTTTCCCCGTTGTCTGGCAGGTAAGAGTTAGCTATAGAATATTATATCGGAAGAGAGACTCATGACAGGAAGTTATGTCAACATCGGAGGCACTGAGGCAGGTCCTTACAGTGACTGGCTGCAGCCCGGAGCCCTGCTGGTCCTCTCCTGGCACTCTCATTCTTCTTCTAAGTGAGGCTGAGCTGTGGGCTCAGTGTTAGAGCACATTCTCTGAGCACGTGCACAGGAGGTAGAAAAAATTCCCTTGGGGGAATTTCTAATAGACCCAGTGGACCTGGCTCTCTCGCCAGGTACAAGCTTTACTGGTAAGTTAGGCTGCCCTGCCTACCTGAAGACTGGGACCCTGTGACATTGTTGGGCAGGAGCTATCTCTGTTTAGGACTGGCATTTCTGAAACTTTCTTTTGGGGCCCAACTGGATCCAGGGTACTTGTTACCACGTGCGGATTCCCAGTTCCATACCTATTAACTGTGGATCAGTATGTCTGGTAGAGTAATTCTGATGCCCAGTGAGGTTTGGGAGCTACTGACTTAGAATATTCTCACATGCTATATGTACTACCAAAGGTATATGTATTTCTCTCTCTAATCTTTTTTAAGAGGTGTAAAACAAGATGTACACCATGGATACCTGAAAGAAATTTGATGTTATATGGCAGTTATATTTCAATTAAAAAATACAAACCAGGGGCACCTGGGTGGCTCAGTGGGTTAAAGACTCTGCCTTCGGCTCAGGTCATGATCCCAGGGTCCTGGGATCGAGCCCCACGTGGGGCTCTCTGCTCAGCGGGGAGCCTGCTTCCTCCCCTCTCTCTCTCTCTCTCTCTGCCTGCCTCTCTGCCTACTAGTGATTTCTGTCTGTCAAGTAAATAAATAAATAACAACAAAAAATACAAACCAAATTTCAAAGATAGTGCAAAAACAAGAATGAAAAGTATCTTATCAGTACTTAAAAAAAAAAAAGATTTTATTTATGTATTTGTCAGAAGGAGAGAGAGAGAGAGCAGAAGCACCATTGGGCGCAGGCAGAGGGAGAAGCAGGCTCTCTGCTGAGCAAGATGCCAAACCCAGGACTCCATCCCAGGGCCCTGAGATCATGACCTGAGCCGAAGGCAGATGCTCAACTGACTGAGCCACCTAGGTGTCCCTCATCAGGACTTTCAAAAGTAATGATTACATGTTGAAACAATAATGTTTGTGATATAAAGTATATTCTTAAAATTTCTCTTGCTTATTTTTGCAAAATAGGGCTGCTAGAAATTTTTAATTACATGCGTGTCTTGGGTCATATGTCTCTTGCAGAGTTTGGCAACATGGAGGTCGTTTGCAAATTTGGTAAGAATAGACTGCCTGAGATTAAGTAACATCTAGCAAATTCTTTGTATACCCAGATGAGACTGAGTCATCATCTAACACTGTTATGTCTAAAATTAAATAACAAAAGTCACCACCAAAAATCCTTCCAGCCTTTTTGATGTGTACCTAAGTGATTTGATACTTTCACATAAATTGACAATAGAATATGTATTTACTTGAAATCCTTTGAAATCAACTCTCAAATGTGGTTTTCTGATCTTTTTTTAACCTGTTCCTTTCTTTCCTTTTTTTCTCTTCTTCCTTTCTTTTCATTTAATTTTTTTTTATTTCTAATTTTAAAAACTTTTTTATTTTATTTTATTTATTTATTTATTTGCATATCTGGCCAGGAAACTTCATGGTGTTATGGTCAACTTGCCGCACAACCGTGTTCAAATCTGTCACCAACAGGTTCATTAAAAACCTGGCCTGCTCTGGGATTTGTGCCAGCCTGGTCTGCGTTCCCTTTGACATCATCCTCAGCACCAGTCCTCACTGCTGCTGGTGGATCTACACCATGCTTTTCTGCAAGGTCGTCAAATTTTTGCACAAAGTCTTCTGCTCTGTGACTATCCTCAGCTTCCCTGCCATTGCCTTGGACAGGTAAGACAGGATAGCTGGGGGTTCAACTTTTTTTTTTTAAGTGCATTAAAAAATTAGCATCACAAAGCAAAAGGTGACTAGTCCATGTTCCACATACTGCTTTGTAGTCCCCTAGTGGTCAGTGGAAAGAATGAATAGGGCACCTGGGTGGCTCAGTTGTTGAGCGTCTGCCTTTGGCTCAGGTCATGATCCCAGGGTCCTGGGGTGGAGCCCTGCAACAGGCTCCCTGCTTGGCAGGAAGCCTGCTTCTCTCTCTCCCACTCCCCCTGCTTGTGTTCCCTCTCTCACTGTGTCTGTCTCTGTTAAATAAATAAATAAATAAAATCTTTAAAAAAAAAAAAAAAAGAATATCGAAAACAGATGCCTCACAAAAGACATGTTCATTGCACAGCAGCTAGGGAAAATAGGACCTTGAGAAAAGATGTGGCATGGGGGTGGGTGGGGTTCATCATGAGGTTGCTGGAGCAGGCTGGATCTTGGTGTAGCTTCAGTTTGGTTGGAATCATTGGTATTTGGCTTGCAATTTGTAGTAGATGGCTCATCTGATTGATAACTCTGCAATTAGTGCTTTTTGATGTAGGATGAAAACATTTCTGGAAGAACAAGGGGACAATTCAGTGGTTATTTAACAAATGATTTGACAGCCCAGTTGGACCCGGCAAGATAATTCTAGAATTCCTTTGGAGGACTGATTTCCAAGCCTTTATATTGTGGTGGTGGTTGTTTTCTCTTCCCGTCCTCTTTAAAAAGATGTTCACTTGGAAATGAATCATGTCTTAGCTACTGCCCTGGTACATAATTGGATCAAATTGATCAGGGTCAAGTGTAAAGATCTCAGTCATCACCAGCTTCCTGCCTTCTCCTTTTGTTGTGAGCACTTCACGAATACAGTCTGAGATAATAATACACTTTAGAGAATAGAACTAAATAAGCAAACAAGAGCTGAGGAGTCTTCTGTATCTGTGAATACTTTTGATTTCAAGATTTGCAGAGAGAAATGTTGCTGAGGGGAAAGTGCGGGCTCTTCTGACTTTATCCCCATTGATACATTTTACTGGATTTTATTTTATTTTATTTATTTTTTTTTTAAAGATTTTGTTTATTTATTTGACAGAGAGAGAGATCACAAGCAGGCAGGGAGAGGAGGAAGCAGGCTCTCCGCAGAGCAGAGAGCCCGATGCGGGGCTCGATCCTAGGACGCTGGGATCATGACCTGAGCCGAAGGCAGAGGCTTTAACCCACTGAGCCACCCAGGCGCCCCCATTTTACTGGATTTTAGATGAATTTGGAATTTTTACTTTTTATTTTTTTTTAATATTTATTTATTTGAAGAGAGAGAGCATGCACAAGCAGGGGGAGCAACAGGCAGAGGGAGAGGAAGAAGCAGGCTCACCACTGAGCAGGGATGCCCCCCACCCCAATTTGGGACTTGATCCCAGGACCCTGGGATCATGACCCAGGCTGAAGGCAGACACTTAACTGACTGAGCCACCCAGATACTCCACGAATTTGAAATTTTTAAACTCTTTATCCATTCACAACTATACCTTAATGACCTATGAGGGCATGGATTGCAGAACCAATCTATGGAGTCACTTCAGCTGCAGTCCTGGAACTCTGATTCGATTTGCTGCCCAGGGTCATCTGCATGGAGGGACACAGAGTCCCACAAAGTCCCCAGTGTACTCGGAAGAGACACTGACTCCTAACTTAAGAGAGGGGAGTCTGGAGCCCCAAGTAACTTTAAACCCTGCCTACACACTGCTTTTGTGCTGGGTTGCTTTGGGCAAAGTGACTAACCTTTCTGAGCCTAATGTTCCTCCGCAGTAAGAAATATTAAATGAGGTCGCCTGGGTGGCTCAGTTGGTTAAGCGACTGCCTTAGCTTGGGTCATGATCTTGGAGTCCTGGGATCGAGTCCCAATTCGGGCTCCCTGCTTAGCAGGGAGTCTGCTTCTCCTCCTGACCTCTCCTCTCTCATGCTCTCTCTCTCTCTCTCAAGTAAATAAAATCTTTAAAAAAAGTTAAAGGAATTATTTATGGCCTGTTCTTGGATAGGCCACATCAATATTTGTCTGTCTTTCTCTAGGCTTCCCTCTCGGTGGGCACATTTTTCCATAGATATATTGTCGGCAATCATTGAACCGTCAGATATGCCTGAGAGCCACTCTAGTTCTTTGGGAGTTTCTCACTGGAAATTCACCATCTCCAGGGCCAGGTGAAATAGGGGACAAAGCCAAGTGTCACTGGCCAGATTGGGGTTTTATGTCTGCATTCCTGATCATAAGGGTCAATAACTCAGCAGATGCAGCTAATGGTTACTTTGTGGGTATCTAGACTCCACCAGCAGGACTTTCTTAGAAGAGACATCAGAAATCTGGAGTTTTACCATTTTTACTTATTTTTTATTTTTTTCAAAGATTTTAATGTCTAAGTGATTTCTATACCTAATGTGGGGCTTGAACTCACGACCCTGAGAACAAGAGTCACACACTCTACCTACTGAGCCTCCCGGCGCCCCGAATTTTATTGTTTTTAAATGTTGTCGACTGATTTTCGTTCAAAAAAGATTACGGGGGTCACTCAGTCCCTTCAACAAGCTGAATGTGCTCCACGCGATGCCATTTTGCTGCATGTGTCTCTTTTTGTGCTTGGCAGGAGGTCTTTGAATATCTGGAAAGTGTACTTTCAGGTGAAGAAGATACCTCCTGCTCATTTACAGTCATTACCCTCCACAGCTGCACATCGAGGCAACCACTAATCTACTCTCTATTTCTGTATGTTTGCTTCGCTGGGTGGTGGGGGACATTGCATATTGTGGAATCATAACATGTTGTTTTGCGTCGGCCTTCTTTCACTCAGCCTCATGTTCATCTGTGCCCAACCATCAGTACTTCCTTCCTTTTTTCCCCAGTTCTGTTGAGATATAATGGACATATAGCAATGTATAAGTTTAAGGTGTATGCCAAGATGATTGGACTTACATATGTTGTGGAAGGACTGGCAGAGTAAGTTTAGTTAGCATTCATCATGTCATACAGATACAGGGGGGAAAAAAGGAAGAAGAAAATAACATTTTTTTTTTTCCTTAATGATGAGAACTCCTAGGATCTACTCTTTAAAATTTGCTCCATTCCTTTTTTATTACTGGATAATATTCCATCATATGGCTATACCGTATTTTGTTCACTCATTTACTTGTTGACATTTGGGTTGTTTCCACTTTCTGGCTTTTGTGAATAACACTGCTATGAATACTGAAAGATTTTTACAACAGGATGGAACAAGAGTGGGGACACGTTATTCTGAACCGTTTGCTACCATATCTTGAAGCAATGCTCTAATCCCCTTCGGTGGTTTCTGGGCCTTTAGACAAGAAAACATGTAAATGATAAAAAAAATCCTTATTTTCTTTACAGCAGGAAATCGATTCTATTTTTGCTATCATTTAAAAAAAGTAAATATGTGCTTTTAGTAGAAAAAGAAGGCTGGTAAAAAAAAAATCCTATTTTATTATGCAGGGAAACCAATTACTGGCAGGTGTAGGGTGGTGTGCATGAAGGTGAAGGGAAGATAATCCTTTCTCTCACTTGTTGCTTGGATACTTGTTTCCTGGCTCCAAGTCTGTGAGTTCACTGGGAGGCCACTTCTGGCATCATCTTCTAGAGATGTAAACGTTAAGATGATTTCTACTGAGCCCATGTGCTTTTCCACTACAGAGTGGAAACAGGGTTTTATCACCTGTCAGTTGACCAACGGGAATGTATTCATGTTTGGGTATAGCACCTTGACATTGAATTAAGGAGCTATTACTAGAAAAGTCTGTCTGTATTCGGAGAAAAAAAAAATGAGAGCCTGCATAACCTATGCACTTCTTTCTCTTTTTTTCCCCTCCCAGAAAGAGATCTAGGACACATTTCACCACGCTCCATCCATTCCTGATTATCCATGGTCATGTTGTGCTCACCTCGTATCTCCCTCAGCCTGGAACATTCTCCCCCAGCTTGTCCCCTGCCAGACTCCACCACAGTGCCACCTTCTGTTGACATTTCTCCAGGTGCTCCTTTTCCCCGTCCCTCCTTTATGCATACCTCTAGAAGAGCCATCATCTCCTTGGTTTAACTGCTTGCTTGCATGCCTTTTCCCCCACGGACTTCAGAGACATTCCTGTGTGTCTTTTCATCTTTGTGACCCAGTGCCTGGTGTGGTACCTGGCACAGATCTCATGACAGGAAGGCATGCTTGCTTCCCTGGCCCCAGGAGCAACGTATGTTAATAGAGTTGTAAAGTCAACTCCAGCTTTCGCTGACCATGGAAATGTACGCCCACCGGAGGTCTGATGGCTAGTGACAGCCCTCTCATGACAGATGTGGCTCCTGGGGTCTGAAGAATTACTCAGTTTCCCTAAATCATGGGCGATACTGAAACAAGGTGCTTTTGGAATTTTGATTACAGAATAATCAAGTGAAAGCCTGAAGGAAGCAAGATCTGATCTGATTTTAGCAAAAATCTAATCATGCAGGCATTGTAGACTTATTAATTGTGAGGGTTACTAAGTGATCATCATGGGAACCATGGCTATTGAGGAGGCATAATTTTTGTCAGTTGAATTGATTTTGTGCAAGGACCTTGTCAGAGTCCCGTCCCTCACACAGGGTTCTCAGGGTTCTTTTGCCCAGAGCTGCTATAAATGCTAATGATTTCCATGTGTGCACTGTGCCATGAGTCTGCTTTAGATACGTGCATAGGTAAATTTCTTCCCATTAGTGGCTTTGAAAATTGCCCATAAGCTCCTCTAGCCTCTGTAAAAATTTTTTTTACAAGTTATGCTTTATCCCTGAGTTGAAAAATCGATGTCTTTACAGCACATGGCATCCTTTGTATTGAGGGCCCCCCTTGGGATCTAATGCTGGTGGTAATATTTATAAAGTTAGCTATGAAATGCAAGTATTTACCTATTTTCCTGATAGTCTTGAGAGTCCCATACGACTCTCAAGGGGGCTTTTCTCTGCTCATTTGAAAAAGGTCTTTTTTTTTTTTTTTTTGGCCTCGTATTGCTTATTTTATACAGCAAGGCCCTCAAAATTTAAGGTCTGGCTTCCCAGTTCCCCCAGTGATTCCCTTCATCCGACCCAGAATAAAAGAACTTGACCCATTTTCCACCTCTTCCTCCTACTTTCAGTCAGATAGAGGCCCCTCACTTAAGCAGTATCTTCTCCTGTGCAATGGAGTTTGCTTGTGTGTTTTGCAGGTACTACTCCGTCCTTTATCCACTGGAGAGAAAAATCTCTGATGCCAAGTCCCGTGAGCTGGTGATGTACATCTGGGCACATGCAGTGGTGGCCAGCGTGCCCGTGTTTGCAGTGACCAACGTGGCCGACATCTATGCCATGTCCACCTGCACGGAAGTCTGGAGCAACTCGCTGGGCCACCTGGTGTATGTTCTCATCTACAACATCACTACGGTCATTGTGCCTGTGGCTGTGGTCTTCCTCTTCCTGATCCTCATCCGCCGGGCCCTGAGTGCCAGCCAGAAGAAGAAGGTCATCATTGCAGCCCTCCGGACCCCACAGAACACCATCTCGATCCCCTACGCCTCCCAGCGGGAGGCGGAGCTGCACGCCACCCTGCTGTCCATGGTGACAGTGTTCATCTTGTGTAGCGTGCCCTACGCCACCCTGGTCGTCTACCAGACCGTGCTCAATGTCCCCAACACATCCGTCTTCTTGCTGCTCACGGCCATTTGGCTGCCCAAGGTCTCTCTGTTGGCCAACCCCGTGCTCTTCCTGACTGTGAACAAGTCTGTACGCAAGTGCTTGGTGGGGACGTTGGTCCAACTGCACCACCGTTACAGTCGCCGGAATGTGGTCGGCACAGGGGGCGGGGTGGCCGACGCCAGCCTGGAGCCCAGCCTGCGCTCGGGCAGCCAGCTCCTGGAGATGTTCCACATCGGGCAGCAGCAGATATTTAAGCCCACAGAGGATGAGGAAGAGAGTGAGGCCAAGTACACCGGCTCCGTCGACCTCCCAGCCAAGGAGGTGCTCGGGCCCTGCCTGAAGGGAGAGCAGGGACTACAGCAGTTGCCTGCTGTACCTCTTCTGGGCGCCACGGACTCGAGATCCCAGGGAGGGTCAGCGGCGCCTGGGGAGCCCGAGACACTGCCTGACAAGTACTCCCTGCAGTTTGGTTTTGGGCCCTTTGAGTTGCCACCTCAGTGGCTCTCAGAGACCCGAAACAGCAAGAAGCGGCTGCTTCCCCCCTTGGGGAACACCCCAGAGGAGCTTATTCAGACAAAGATGCCCAGGGTAGGCAGGGTGGAGCGGAAGATGAGCAGAAACAACAAAGTGAGCATTTTTCCGAAGGTGGATTCCTAGTCAGGATTGTCGAGCCCCCACACTCCCACCTCCCCTTTGCTCTGGCTCCGGCAGGATTTGGGCATCTCATTGCAACCGAGTACCGGTTGCCTCCTCCTGTGTGTGCCCCCTGCTTTTTGAATGAGAGGGAAATCTATAGAAGATCAACTGTCCTCTTTATTGAGGGAGTATATATATATATATGCATCTCTGTGGTCTGTGTCCTAGGTGAAGTGTGTGTTCCTCTCTGTGGACATAAAAGCTGGGCAGTGTGCAACGGGTCTTGGAATGGGTACTCCCTGTGCATTTTCTGAGGACTCCTTGGTTCCTGGGCCCCGCAGAGAGTACAGGGAGAGAAAAACATCTGTGAGTTTGGCGGGAGCAGGACACCCTAGGGGAAGCCCAAGAAGATTATGGAGTGGTGTGGCCATAAAGAAAAGACCTATTTATCCTCAATAGGATAATATTTATCCTCAAATAGGATAAATATTTAAAAATGTTTCATAGTGATCTGCATCTTCAGGGGAGATAGGGACTTGGCATTTGACACCTTTTCTCCGGAAGGCCTGATCAGATGACTCAGTTTCTTCTGAAGCCCTTCATCTCTTTCACTGGGATGTAGATGAGGAAAGGAGCTTCCACTCCCATTTGACAGACAAGGCAATAGATGTGCTTGGGGGTCAGGGAGGAGATACTGTGTCTTGACCATCCTGACATTCTCCTGGCACCAGTGAAAACCTCAGAAAGTTCTGTCTGCAGTGTTGATTGGAAAACACTACAAGTGCTTTACTATGTCTTTCCCCCTTAAATTGCATTAATTTTTCAACCAGTGAGAGAGAAACTAAGAGGTAGAGAAGAAAGACAAAAATGTCCATACTGTGTAGTCTCTTCTCTTCCAATGTTGATTTCATGTGAAAGGAGCTAAGTCAACATCAGTAGCAGTAAAGTATATTGAAAAAAAGAAATAAAAACTATCTTGTGCAAACTCTTGGAATTAAAAGGCAATTTAAAAATGCAGAGTTACAGGGCATCTGGGTGGCTTAGTGGGTTAAGCTTCTGCCTTTGGCTCGGGTCATAGTCTCAGGGTCCTGAGGTCCAGAGGGGTCCCCCTCCCCCTCTGCCCGCTTCTCTGCCTACTTGTGCTCTCTCTCTCTCTCTCTGCCAAATGAATGAGTAAAATTAAAAAAAAAAAAATGCAGAGTTAGTGTGCACTGAGTCTTCTGGAAACATCATGCTAAAAATACTTGATTAAGAAAGGTGATGCTGCCCAGAAGAGTGACAGAAGTCAAAGCTGGCTTCCTTCTGATGATGACTCCAGAACCCAGGTGTGGCCAGCTTCATTTTCAGTTACGTTATGGTTCTCTTTCCATTTTGGACACAATGGAGGAAGAAAACAGAAAAATTTAATCATTTTAAAATGCCAAGGTGGCCCCTAGCCCAGGAAGGCACCTTCACTTCCTCTTTTCTGGTAAAGTTTTAGCAGGAGTCAGTGTGGATAGAGGAGGAGGACAGTCCTCAACAGATTAGCCTCCTGGCGGGGCGTGCAGGGGGGTTGGCGAGTGGCTCTCACAAGCAATTCAAGTCCACTTTGGGGTGGAATTCACCAGTCTAAACTCAAACCATTGATGACATTGCACTTTTAATGACAGCAAATCAAGTGCCAGCTCCACTCTTCTCTCTAGGACATTTTGTTTTTGTTAATAGTATGTTGTGGGCGGGGGGCAATCCAGTGCCTTGAGCAAGCCTTAGTGAATGTGGGCAAAAAGTGGGCATTCTCACCGGCAAACTTCCTTCCGCATCCCAACGGCAGTGGCCCTCATGGATCACTTCCCGTTGTCCCTTGGAGGAAGCTCAGACTATGTGTAGGGAGTTTCCTTTTCCTGTTCTCTTCCTGGGTGTGGTGTCTTGTGATTCCAGAATATGAACCCAACTTCCTTTCCCTGGGAGAGGGTAAGCCTTCCTCTTTGTGTTGTGTCTCCTTGCAGTGTTGTGTGCTCTTAGCACAAACTGGGGGACTGCCACACCCTCTCTTGGCGCCCCCTGCCCCCAGGCCCTTTGTGCATGCCATCTGGAGCTCTGTGCCCTCATAGTTAACTGTGACCCTTCAAGCTCAACTTTCAAAACCCTCACAATTGTTACAACATTCCTCCAGGGGAAGCATAATCTGTCAGAAAATTGTGTCTACTTTAGAAGCACCTGTCAAACATAGCCACCTCGATGTTCTGATAACATATATGTACATCTTAATACATTCTGGTGAGGCAGAATTTGGGAGTTATTTCTTATGTATGTTTGAAGCGGATGGTTGACTTCTAACAGGTCATTGCCAGGTGTATTTCTATAGTCTTCGAAGAATTCCATTTTAATAAAAAACTGAAAATCCGTTTCTGAACTCAAAAATGTTCAATGAGCTCTGTTTGTTTGTTTGTTTCCTTCTTTCCCTCTCGAGTGGGAGTATTAATATAAATGCTGAATATAGATTTGATCAGTCACAATGATATCGGGGAGGTGGAGGAGAAGTCGAGAGGATGATCATGCAGGAGAGCGATGTCCTCATCTACCCTGACAGGATGCATGTGATGTCCAGACTGAATGGTGCAAAACAGAGCAGAATACACATATTTCGAAATATGGAGATGCGTGACTGGCTGAAATTATTACAGGTCATTGTCTCTGGGACAGTGTTAGGTGTTTGTTTTTAGCCTTTTTGTTATATTTTAAAACAATCTAATGTATGGATAAAAATGCAAATAAGCTTAAAAACCTGAATTTTGCAGCATACCATCAGACTAAACAAAAGAAAATAAGAAGAAACCATAAGCATCATTAAAGGAAATTGAGAAAATAAGATGATTTAGGCTTTCGGAGTCAGAGCAACCAATGGCTTTCTGCTGATAGGATCAAATAATGTCAGTTTACTCAGATAATTCCTTTGGTTCAACTCTGGGCAGCTGTAGGCTGTTCTGAATTCCATATTTTCTCAGTAAACTAGAAGTAATATTTCTTTTTTCTTTTTTTGTGTGTATTCACTAAAGTACATTTAAGAGCCATTGTTACTTTTTTTTTTTTTTAGAGATTTTATTTATTTATTTAGAGAGAACAAATAGAAGAGGCAGTGGCAGAGGGAGAGGGAGAAACAGACTCCACTGAGCAGGGAGCCCGATGCGGAACTTGATCCCAGGACCCCAGGATCATGACCTGAGCCAAAGGCAGCTGCTTAACTGACTGAGCCACCCAGGCATCCAAGAATTATTGCTACTTTTTTTTTTTAAGAGATTTTATTTCTTTATTTGAGACAGGGGCAAGAAGAAGGAGGCTCCCTGCTGAGCAGGGAGTCTGATGTGGGGCTCAATCCCGGAACCCTGGGATCATGACCTGAGCCAAAGGCAGACACTTAACCAACTGAGCCACCCAGGCACCCCTTATTGCTACTTTTTAAGAGCAAATTTAAGTAATGCTAGTTTGCTTTGGAAATTTAGATCCCACCTAATATTTCAGATTGATACAAAAATACTGAGTTTAATGAATTCAACTATTCTGGACTTGGTTTACTTATTTATAACGTGTGTTCCCGTCTACTTAAGACAATATGGGAAGTGAGCATAATATAAGTACCATTGCATTAACTACTTCCAGTCGTTAGAATATTATCTAGAAGATTTGTTAGTTTTAATTTACAATACTCTCTGCCTCAAAGTTTATTCCCTTGGCGGCATTTGGCTTCTTGATGCCTGCTTTGTATTTTTATATGATGTTTCACCAGAGGATATTACTGCACAGCCCGCAGACTTGCAGTAGGCACCGATATGATCTCTATTCTGCAGCTGGGGAAACTAGAAGCACAGATGGCCACATCATTAGCTCTCAGAGATGGTGCAAGTAGAGACAGAGCTAAAAACAGTACGGAAGGGATTAAGGCCCGATTCTTTTGCTGCACCCTCCGAAGTACTGATGATCATTATCGTCCGTTATTGTGATTATTTTTGAATACCCACTTGGCACGTATTACTAAACTGTACTCGGGACTGGATTAGAGCCCTTAATGCCTGACAGCTGTTTTTCTCAGCGTTATTCCTCAGATTTCCTTCGGCTCCATGATCTCCCCGGTTTCATTGTAGAGTAATTGGGTGCAGAGTAGATGTTAAGAAATTCTTAATGGCATGCCAAGATTGGGATCATTCGGCTAAGAGTATTCCCAGACATCGTCTTCTGCCTCATGTCCTTTTTATTTCTGCACCGAGGTTACCTTTAGTTTAAGAGTCATTGCCATCAAATCACTCTAAGCCATCGCCCACACTTCCGCAGGGACACTTGACACTGTTTTCTGCAAGTATCTGAAATGTTTACAAGATTCATTCATTTGGAACAGTAAATATTATTGCATTTAATAGTGCTATTATAGTGGTGTGGAAAGTACTTAAGATACGGTTCCTGCCCTCTACATGGCTTGAGGAGAGAGAAGGAAAGCTCTTGCAAGAGACAGACAGCAGTAAATGTTCAATTGCTAACAAGAAATGCTGAAGGAAAGGGAAAATTACGTTTCACTGACTGTGTGCACCTTCCTCAGCAGTTTTATTTGATGGATGGCAAGGTTTTTCTTTAACTTCAGGACATGTCTTTCTCCATAAAATGCCCATTTACTTCACATAGTCATAACACTTAGAACATGGAGGACCTTAGCCTACTATATTTGAAGAAATCAGGGCCTACAAGATTGATTTGTTTTTAAGACCTTGGACCGGAGCTCATGATTTAAAAAATATATATTTTTTATTTATTTATTTGAGAGAGAACACGTGCATAAGCTTGGGGGAAGGGCAAAGGGAGAGGGAGAAAGATTCCCCACTGAGCAGGGAGTCCAGTGCGGGGCTGGACACGGTGCTTGATGGATTCCAGGACCCTGAGATCATCTCCTGAGCGGAGGGCAGTTGCTTAACCGACTGAGCCACCCAGGTGCCTCTGGAACTCATGATTTTAAAATATGCCTAATCCATAAGCAAGACGGGGGAGTGGCGACCAGCACTTTTATAAATGCCTTTTCCATGATGAAATGTAAATAATTCAGTAGATAGCCAGTTGAGAGGATGAAGAAATATTTTCCTAACGAAGGCTTTCTGTTTTCCTATCTGCTGTTGCAGATAGGTAACTGCGACTCTGGCACTCAGAAGTCCCCCTCAGCGCTGACTCTTTGTGTCTCAAACGAGTGGGGGTGAGGAGTTGGAAGGGGTCTAGCCTCTGCCCCTGGCAGGATCACTAGACATGGTTAGGGAAAGGCTGAAAAACTCACTTGGCCAGAAATAGTTTGCTGGAGGATTGGACTCAGTACCTGAACAGGGAAACGTGGACAAACACACATATGAATGCAAGCGTACTGCCTGAATCCAGAGTCCCTTCAAATCTGGGCCAAGGTAACAATCTAGATTCGTAACAAAAAGCACAACTGGCTGTTTTCACAAAAATACCATCATCTGTAGCAAAACCTGTAAGATTAATGAGCATTTAATAGATAACGAATGTGAACCGGGCCTGATAATTCATCTTTCTTTCATTCTCCAATCTTGATTGGAAGGCTGCTTTTATTTGAAATAAAAGTACTCATTTTACTAACAAGTGCAGGGAAACCTTCCATATGGAATCTCAAGAACATGTTGATTTCTCTCTACAAAGTAAGGAAAGGAAAAGTGCTCAGGTGTTACCTCCCCATTAATCAAGAGAGGGACTCGTAAATTGAAACCTGTAGAAGTGAAGGGGCCTGGTCTTTCTGAAGTCAACAGTAGAGGGGAATGGAAATCCAGATCTCATGAAACCTAAACCAATTTTCAATGCATTCAGTTGCATCATGCTAGAAAAATAGGGCACACCAATTGTTTTGCTTTGTTTAATTCTTTGCTTGTAGATTGCAGAGCACTAGACTGATGGCTGTTCCTATTGCCTAGATATTTCTAAACAGGCAGTTCTTTCTGGCCAGCCTGTTGAGCAGGTGTCTTTTATGCTGGTAAGGATACTGTTGCAGTTCAGGCTGGGACACACAAGCAGGTTGTTTCCAGAGGGAGCCAAGCCTGCTTAAATTGGGTGATCCCAGAGACTCAGATCTGAAAGTAAACTCAGAAGCCTTTATCCAGCCCTTTTTTTACTAGACAAAGAAACAGGTTGAGGGAGGTCAAAAGACCAGGCCCCAGGTCAACTCCTGGCAGAGCCCTGATAAGAAACCAGGGATGCATAACTTAAAACGGTTTTATGTGTCAATGTATGAATTACATAACCATGTATGAATTATAGAACATTTTGAGCCAAATTAGAGTATTAATTCCGGTTTGTTGTGATGAAATGAAGGGAAAATAAATCAACTTCTTTTAAATAAGGAGTTTGGATGATCAAAGAAGAAAGAGGTTTAACAAGAAAGCCAATAGTCATCAAAATATCGAGGAGTTCCTAGTGTAATAAACACCTTGTATGTTCAGATGGAAATACTACTTTGAGTTTGAGCTAAGAAAAAAGATGTGTTAGAAGGAAGTGAGTTGCTAAGAAATTCAGGTCGGCAGCCAGCCTGGCTGCTGATTTGATGAACAACCCCTGTGCTGTTTACTGATTTCTTCTTTATCTCAGAGACCTTAAGCCTGAGAGAATGGATTTCTCTGTGTTGCTGCTTAAGACCCTTGAAGTTTGAATTCATCTAACGTGCTATGTGAATCACTTTTAACTGAGTCCAATCCTCCAGCAAACTATTTCTGGCCAAGTGAGTTTTTCAGCCTTTCCCTAACCATGTCTAGTGATCCTGCCAGGGGCAGAGGCTAGACCCCTTCCAACTCCTCACCCCCACTCGTTTGAGACACAAAGAGTCAGCGCTGAGGGGGACTTCTGAGTGCCAGAGTCGCAGTTACCTATCTGCAACAGCAGATAGGAAAACAGAAAGCCTTCGTTAGGAAAATATTTCTTCATCCTCTCAACTGGCTATCTACTGAATTATTTACATTTCATCATGAGAAAGACATTTATACTCTGCAGCCAATTAAGCCGACTGTGCTCTTTGTCCATGGGGCCCAGTGTGCCATGGGCGCAAACAGTAGCCTCCTTGGTACTGTATGGAGACCATTGATTGTATGGGTTGCCCTAAGGGACCTTGGAGACAGCCCTTTGAGGTCTGACCTCATGGCTATCTCCAACCTCATGGCTATCTCCAATTTACCCTGCAGACAAGTATGCGGGGCGCCTTTGGAAAGCTCCAGGGCACAGTAGCCAGGGTCCACATTGGCCAAGTCATCATGTCCATCCATACTGAGCTGCAGAACAAGGAGTGACTGAGGCCCTATGCAGGGCCGAGTTCGAGTTCCCTGACCACCAGAAGATCCACATTTCCAAGAAGTGGGGTTTACTAAGTTCAATGTGGATGAATTTGAAGACATGGTTGCTGAAAAGTGGCTTATCCCAGATGGCTATGGGGTCAAATACATCTCTAATCGTGGCCCCTTGGACAAATGGAGGGTTCTGCACTCCTGAGAACCTTGGCACTATCCCCTCCCTATCCATGCCCACCAATAAATCCAACTTCCTGTCAAAAAAAAAAAAAAAAAAAAGACATTTATAAAAGCACTGGTCTCCACTCCCCACATCTTGCTTATGGATTAGGCATATTTTAAAATCATGAGTTCCAGAGGCACCTGGGTGGCTCAGTCGGTTAAGCACCTGCCTTAGGCTCAGGTCGTGATCTTAGGGTCCTGGGATCAATTGAGCCCCATGTCCAGCCCTTTATTTATTTATTTGAGAGAAAGAGACACAGCGAGAGAGGGAACACAAGCAGGGGCAAAGAGAGAGGGAGAAGCAGGTTTCCTGTTGAGCAGAGAGCCTGACCTGGGACTTGATCCCAGGACCCTGGGATCATCACCTGAGCCGGAGGCAGACACTTAACACCTGAGCCACCCAGGTTTCCCTGTTTTTATTGTTTTAAATTGGGTCTCCTGATTTATGTACTAAAACGCATTTTTTAGTATCTGAGTTATATAATTTTCTATTACCAGGTAAACTTTATTTTAAATAAAATCTTTAAAACAAAAAACAAAAACCTAAACCCTACAGAATCAGAGACCTAGCTCCATATGGAAGTTATGGTTTGGAACCCAAGGAGAAGGACAAAGCATGACGCTCAATGCCTGGACAGTGTTCAGAAACAGTGGGTTTCAGCCCAGGATTGATTGCTGCAGTGAAACTGCTAAACTTCTCTTCAGCTGTTATCCACAAGCAGTCTCATCCGCTCCTGTGGCCGAGGTGACAGGCCAGGAGTGGAGCAGTGCAATCTCAACTGGCACCCAGCAACGGAAACTGCAGCAAGCCTCTGGAATGTTCTGGCATCTCTTTAATTCTTTACAGATAGGGAATTGCTACAGGTGACCAAACTTTGGAGCCAGTCTGATAACTAGAGTGGCTGCCGGGGAATTCTCTAAGAGAAATAGATTTCTCCCTTGCTGGTGAATGACTCACTTGGCAGAGCGTCTCTCTTAAGGGCAGAACTAAGATGACCTCCCCCCAAAATTCATTCTGGAATTTAGATGATAACTTCATTTTTAATTTAATTTACTATCTTTTAAAAACCAAGCCTCTATTAGCTTTCTGGGTTATAAATGGAAGGCTGCACTGTTTGTGTGCATGTGTGTGTGTGTGTGTGTGTGTGTGTTTATTTTTGTGCGTCTCCTTGGTCTCAGGGCATAATCTGGGTCCCCCACCCCCGCTCTGAAATTCATACCGCTTGGACAAATTAAACAATGTCATATGACAATGCCTGGGCTCATTCCTCTCGCTTAAAAAATTCAAGGGGTATCGTTATGTGTTTGGGCCAATAGATATTGAGAAGTGGCAAACTTGTTCCCCCTTCAATGTTTAAAAGGGGGTCATCTCCATTTCCCATAGCGCTCCACAATAGACAGGAAGAGGGAAGAAACGGTTCAGCATCAAGGAAGTGGGAAGGGAGAACATTTCCCAGTTTTTTTCAGGACTACTTAAAAAGGAGGTCCTGGGAAGGTGGGTCTCAGTGTCTCGTACCTCCAGGGGACTCCACGGAGCCTCCTCGAAGAGCAGTGGCCTTACTATTTACTCTTTAAAACGGTATTAAGCTAGTGTTTTTCAAAGCACGCTCATAGTTCTACTGCACCAGAATCACCAAGAGATTTGTCAAAATGCAGATTCCTGGACTTGACCCCAGACTTGCTAAGTCAGGGAACAGGGATGAAAATGAGCATTATAAGTAACACATGGAATGACCCCTACAAACAACAAAATCTGAGAGCTCATTTTTAGCAAATTTATTTCATAACTTTGAAGTATGATGAAAGTACTAAAAAAAAAAAAGTACTAAACACATACTAAACTTAAAGTGCATTTTACTTTGAAGAAAAATAGGGTCACCTGCTGCAGAACTTGCTTTTTGTTCTTTACGGCTTTGTTTACTTCCCTGTTCACGCCTCTTGGTTATATGGATGGTACTGTGGCCGTGCAGGGTTGGGAGAGAGTCCAGCTGGTATAAAAGGGGCAAATGAAATAAAACACAGGCTTCTTTTTAAGCCTACAGATTTTCTACAAATTCAAAAGTGTGAGAACTTCAGTCTTTCAAAGTCACCAATGGTTATTTGAGATTAGATATTTATACCATCTACAAGGATATTTTTAAAAAATCCATTCTGTTTTTTTGAGATTTATTTTTCACTTTTCCAATTCAGATGGCTATTTAAAGATGGATCTGAGCACAGTTCAAATATACATGGTATTTGGTTTCAGTGGTTTCCTGAATCACCCCTAAAATTGAAGGAAAGTGAGTTTGAGCGTTTTGTTTTTAAACAAAGGACAGTCAGCACCATCTAGTGGATACAAAGAAGGTTTTTCTTTTTGTTGTTTTTTGTTTTGTTTTGTTTTAAATTTGGTCCAGTGAGGAGGTGAAGAGAGAGCAGGCTTTGGAAATGGGTTGGAAATTCAGTACCAGTTAGTTCCCGAGTGACCTCAGAAAAATTACTTGACCTCTCTGTGCTCCGCTTCTTAAGTATAAATCTGCATAATAATAGTGCCACCTCATAGGAAGTTATGAAGTGAGATGATACATCTAAGGCTTGTCCCAAACACTCAGAAAATGTTATTTTTTTTTTTTAAGATTTTATTTATTTATCTGACAGAGAAAGACATAGTGAGAAAAGGAACACAAGCAGGGGGAGTGGGAGAGGGAGAAGGAGGCTTCCCGCGGAGTCTGGAGCCCGGGATCATGACCTGAGCCCAAGGCAGATGCTTAAGGACTGAGCCACCCAGGCGCCCCCTAAATGTTATTTTTTAATAATGATAAGCCATAGGGACATGGGAGCTGTCCAGTGGCATACGTTTTAAACTGCTCTCCAAAATAAATGGCTATTTAGTTTAGCTTGTAGAATCTATAATAAGGTTTAATGAGGTTCTGCTCCTAGTGTGCTGCTGTTACATTCGGCTGAAGCTTATGGTAAGAGAAGGGGAATTGGGGCAACAAAGCTGGAATGGTAGTTGGGACCCAGATGGAATACAATGTGGGCTTGCTCTCATTCATTCGAATCTGACTCCACTTAGCAAGGGAAGGTCAAGAGTAGATAGAGACAGATTTAAAACAAAAACCAAATCTAAAACCAACACTGCCATATGGCACTAATCTGGAATGAAACCAGGGACGTTTTAACTTAAAATATCTTGACTCTGGAAAAAATCTTTATAAATTATTTTGAAAGGCACAATACTTTCTAGAATAAATTTGGGCTTTTTGAACACAACTCTTCAGAAAACGGCAGAGAAAAATATGGCACTCTGCTGAATATGAATCGTTTGGAGAGTGTCACCTGCAACAGAAGTATTTCAGAAAATTAAAAACAAAGACATAGTGTATTGTGTGCTAATACACAACAAATACAATTTGTTAAAATTTGCCCTCAAGGCACTTACAGCCTCTGGCAGTTAACAAAAGGTAACAGCAGGAGGTAAATAAACAAAGTGCAAATGACAGAAAACAAGATGAATTTCGTGGAAAATGACATGGATGGGTGCTTAGTTTGGTAAGACTACAGCGAGGAGACACTAAGTTTCTATTCTATTGAACCAGAATTTTCTTTTCACTTGCTTTTTATGTATCTTCTGTGTATATATTTTAAAAGCAACGGTTTAAAAAAAAAAGGGCGGCACAGGTCATAGCTTTGATTTCTCTTAGTTTTCTCTTGCCACATCCCCAAGAAATCTGAAATGTTTTCTCAATGAGCACCATTTGTCGCCAAAAATAAAAATGGAAAGAGTGGCCTTTATTCATGGAATATTAGAATTGTGCGGACATCTGGAGTTTATTTATTGTCTCACTACTCCAAGAGTGGTCGGTGGACCAGAAGCATTGGCATCACCTGGGAGCCTGTTGGAATCTTGGGTCCCGCCTGACACACTGAATCAGCATTTTAACAGGAGCCCTACTTGGTTTATCCGCACGTGAAAGTTTGAGAAGCCCTAGAATTTCAGGTTCGTTTGCTCTCAGATACAGTCCTAACAGTATTTTATGAAATCTCCCCAGGTGATTCTAATGCAGTAGAGTTAAGAACTGCAAAACTTAGTCCAACCACGGCTCATATGAGGAAATTATGGCCCACAAAATTTAAAGATCTACCCAGGATAACCCAGCTATTTAGTTTCAGAACCCAAACAGTGTTATCTCTTCTCCTTATTTAAAACCAACAACAATAACAAAAACACGCAGTCAAGGGAACAGAGCAAGAGTGTGGAGGTAAAGATTATTATTATTATTTTAAAAAATTATTTTCTCTTTCTTTCTTTCTTTCGAGTGAGGTGGGGAGGGGCAGAGGGAGAATCTTAAGCAGACTCCATGCCCAGTGTGGAGCCTGACGCCGAGCTGGATCCCGCAACCCTGAGATCACGACCTGAGCGGAAATAGAGTCAGATGCTTAACCCATTGAACCACCCAGACGCCCCTGAGGATTATTATTTTATACAGGGTGGTCAGGAAAGAACCACCTGAGGAAGCAGACACCTGAGGGAAGAGAGGAAGTGAGCCAGATGGATAGTTGGGCAACTACATTCCTGGCAGAGGAAGCAGAAGGCAGGGTTGTGTGTGTGTGTGTGTACGCACGCTCGTGTGCATGTGTGCAGGGGACTGTTGCATCTTGGAGGAACAACAAGGAGTTACGTTTCCAAATTCCCAACATACTAATCTTTGGGATGCAGAAACAAATCAAAACTGCCAGCAGTTCTCAAAATCTTAAGTTATTCTTAAAATATTTTCACCCTTTTTCATATTCTTGTTATCATGCTATCTGAATCATTTTTTTTAAAGAGATTTACTTATTTGAGAGAGAGAGAGTGAGAGAGAGAGCGAGCATGGGGAAAGAGGCAGTGGAAGAGAGAATCTTGAAGTTTACTGTCTGCTGAGCTCAGAGTCTGACTCGGGGCTCAACCTCACAACTGTGAGATCATGACCTGAACCGAAACCAAAGAGTTGGATGCTCAACTGACTGAGCCACCCAGGTGCCCCCTGATTCATCTTTAAAAAGCGTTTGTAAGTATTTACAAGAACTGTAGCCTATAGCAAATATTCAAATGCTGGAGAACACAGAGAACATTACTGGGTACCATTTGATTAATGTAACACACAAATCTTCAAGCAAGGTTAACAGCACTTCACAGAATCACAGGTTGGAAATTGCCAATTTAAGGACTTGTTGAGTCAAAACTTACTGTTTCTTGGAACACCACTCACAGTTTGTATAAAGTATACAATGAGTATCAACTTATTAATATTTTGTTTATTTGCAAGAATGACTTACTGTTGGCAGTAGAGATGGCCAGAAAACACACTTAGAACGTGGCACCAGCTCCAAGCAAGACTGACCAATTGGATTGTGACTGCATCTTTCCCATGTGCTCCAATCCAGGTTCCCAGAATGTTAAGACTTCTCAACTTCTGACACAGGTGTTAGCATTTCCTGCTTTTGCTTTTGACTTGACATCACTGGATTCCTTCAGTAACATCTCTATGTTGATTGATAAAGTTTAATTCTCAAAGGAGAATTAGAACACGTTTTCCATTTTTTCTGATTTCTCAACTTTTTTTTTTTTTAATTTAGAAAAACATACAAATTTTTTGATCAATGCTGGGAAGAAATTCCTGCGCAGAAACACTAACAAGGAGGACAATGAGTCTGGAGCAATGTGTACCAAAGAGAGGGTGGTAGGATTAGAGTCTGAGAGAAAACAGAGGGCTTGGTTCTTTAGGATCTGTGTGTATTGTAAGGGCTCTTCAGGATATGGGGAGCCCTGGAGAGTCCTGAGCAGAGGAGTGACATGGTTTGACTTTGGTTTTGAAGGCATCATTCAGGCTGCTGTTTGAAAAGAATAAGAGCAAGAAAGGCAGCAACAAGGAAGGAAGTTGTTGCAAAAATCTAGGTGAGAGGGGCGCCTTGGTGGCTCAATGGGTTAAAGCCTCTGCCTTCGGCTCAGGTCATGATCCCAGAGTCCTGCTCAGCAGGGAGCCTGCTTCCTCCCCTCTCTCTCTCTGCCTGCCTCTCTTCCTACTTGTGATCTCTGTCTGTCAAATAAATTAAAAAAAAAAAAAAAAAATCTAGGTGAGAGATGATGGCAGTATAGACCAGAAGGTAAGCACAGAAGGTGCTCAGACATAGTTAGATTCTGGATATATTTTAAGTGTAAAGTCGATAGGATTTAAAACAAATTGATTGTAGAGTGTGAGGGGAAGAGGGATTAAGGACAACTTCAAGGTTTTTGATCAGAGTCTGGCAGGATGGAGTTGCCATTTACTGAGATAGATAAGAGGGTGGGATGGGAGTGGGGGTGACTGTGGAGAGTTTTGTTTTTTGACATGTTGGTGCAAGATGCTTCTTATATCTAAGGAGAGACACCTTATAGTCGGCTAAATAAAAGTGGAGTTCAGGGGAGAAGTCCGGGTTGGAGATAGAAACACAGGATTTAGCAGTATATGAAGGGCATTCGCAGCCAGGTTTCTAAACCCAGTTTTTAAACCACTGCTCTAGATTGTAGCTGTGGTTCCCTGAGCAACTCACTTCACCTTTGTCTATTTGCTTCACTGAAAAACACTTAAAAAAATACACATCCTACCTACCTGAAATAATGGGGCTAAAGGGGCTGTGTATGGGAAAAAGCCTTGTAAACTGTAAAGTGCTGTCCATACTAGCAAGCAGATAGTTGATACCGAGGATAAAGAAAATCAGTTTGGGGACCCACGCAAAGTCTTCATGAGCTTACAATGGGAGAATCGACGAAAAAAGAAAAGTGCAAAACTAGTATTTTTTATTTACGTGGAATCCACAATATAGCAAGAATTTGAAATGCACGATCTTTTTGAGCTGCAGAGCAATCTTGTGAGGAACGAATTATTATTATTCCCATTTCACAGAGGAGGAAACAGCTGAGAGAGGATGGGAGACCTACGGAGCAACATATGAATGGTAGAGAGCCACATAAGCTTCTAGACGTCCTCCTTTCTAGTTCAATCTAAATACGAATAACCCTTTCCCCAGCCACAGTGTCCGCAGGAACACCGAGGAGACAGGAGCGCTGCCCCAGCTCGCGAAGGCCCCAAAACGTTCTCCGCCATACCTGGCCCCCACACCTTATTTCCGCCGGTACAGCCCTTTTCTCTTCTCGCGAGACTGGAAGCGTAATGCTTCTGGTTGCCAAGGGAACAGCGTTCCTGGAAGCAGGAGGGCTTTGTACGCAAAGCTCCTTCCCCCTCCAGAGAAGCTGGGGTGGCGGGAAAGACCCCTCCCCTTTGGAGGACAGTTGGGGACGCTGAATGTCAGCGGTACGCTTCTGCACCCGTCAATGATCCGCCGACTGGCGACTGCCTTCCAGAGTTTCCGCGGGGAAGGTAAGTCACCATAGCTGTTAGGACCCCACCTCTCCCGCCGCGCGACTTGCCGCGGCGTGAGCTGGGCGGAGTCAGGTCGGGGCCGCGGCATGGCTGGCAGGAAGAGGGGCAGGGCCAATGAGAGGGCGGGGCGGAGTCGTGTCTGGCTGCTGGGCCCGGAGACTGGCTGTTAGGGCGAAGGGGCAGGGCCAGGGCCAGTAGGGGGCGGGCTCAGCCGAGGGTGGGCGGGGCCTGGGAAGGAGCCGGCATGCCTAATCGGAACAGAGCCATCTGCCTCTACTGAGACCGTAGCCCCCATTTCCACTTAGGTTCCCTTAGGACCGTCTATCAGGGACTCCCACTGTCCTTTGCCTTCTGGACCTTAAGATCTGAAACTTACATTAAAAATTAATCGCCAGTCATTTGAAGTAGACCGTAAATAGCAAAGAATGCGAATAGGTATGTCACCGGGCGGCGTGGGGGGAAAGGTGGCCAGTAAACATTTGGCTGCAGACTCCATTTCGCTGGTAAAGAAATGTAAATCAGACTCACCGATATCTTGACACTTACCAGACTGACAAAGATGGAAAAGCTATGATGATAACCAGATTGACCCCAGGCCAGAATGGGGAAAGAGGCACTTTGTTCACACCCTGTTGATGGTGTAGTTTGGTACAACCTTTTTGGTGGACAGTGTGGAGTCCTGCCACAAGTTGAAATGCAAGTACTCTTGGGCTCAGTGTGGTTTATCATTCAGGTATATATTTTGTTTAGTATCTTCAAACGAAGATTCATACAAAGAGCTTAACTTGAAGTTGTGTGTGCCATTTGTGTGTGTTTGTATTGGGGAGGAGTAGGTAGTTAGAAAGGATAGAGGTTTGCATATGCCCAAAAAAAGTGAGATCCCCCAAGTCTATTAACAGTGGTTCTTGGGGTGAGGAAAATTTTGACTTTTTTTTTTTTTAATAAATATTTATTTATGAGAGAGGGAGAGAGCATTCATTGGGGGAGAGATGGAGGGAGAGAATCTTCAAGTGGAGTCCTGGGAGGGGGAGCCCAACTTGGGGCTCATGCCCCAACCATGACGATGAGATCATGACCTGAGCCAAAACCGAGTACAATGCTCAACAGACTAAGGAACCCAGGCACCCTGGAAATTTTGATTTTAAAAAATTGTACATTCTTCTATATTATTTGACTTTTTGCTTCTCATGGGCAAGTATTTCTTACACAAGAAATATGTAAGTTAAAAAAAAACTTGTACCGTTAAATAACTTTTAGACATTAAAACCATGAAAATAAATATAATTCCATATTTTTATTTATTTATATTTTTAAAATATTTTATTTATTTATTTGACAGAGATCACAAGCAGGCAGAGAGAGAGGAAGGGAAGTAGGCTCCCCGCCGAGCAGAGAGCAGATGTGGGGCTGGATCCCAGGACCCTGGGATCATGACCTGAGCCGAAGGCAGAGGCTTTAACCCACTGAGCCACCTAGGTGCCCCAATTCCATATTTTTAAAGGTTGGCTATTTATTATTACTAAAAAGAGGAGCATTCATTTTCTTTCAGTTCTTCTTTCATCCAAAATACCGAATTATGGCAGCCATATGTCCCCATTTTGGTTTAAATGATCCGTGGTGATTGGATTTCTTACAAGCCTGTATAAAATTTATTTATTATATAATTATTAATAATAAACTACAATCAATATAATATACTAAACAATAATTAATATTATAGAATTGTATTATTATATAGTCATATAATTTATTATACAATATATTCTGTGTTATATAGAATATGTTTATATATTTATTATTTATATATTAACTTATTTTTATTTTAAAAAGATTTTTATTTATTTGACACAGAGAGTGCACAAGCACGGGGAGCACCAGGTAGAGGGAGAAGCAGGCTCCTGGCTAAGCAGGGAGCCCCATGTGGGACTGGATCCCAGAACCCCAGGATCATGACCTAAGCCGAAGGCAGGCGCTTAACTGACTGAGCCATCCAGCCACCCCTGAAAAAGTTTAAATTAATCTTGTTTGAAATGAATGTTATAAAAAGTTGATATGTGTTAGTGGTGATTGTTACAATTTAGAATCTGGTGATATATCATCTGCTTAATGGAATATCATGAAGTAAATAATATTTTATTTTTGGAATACCTTTAATGCAATAAGAAAATGCTTCATTATGTGTTGTTAAGTGAGAAATATACAAGTCAAATTTTCGTGGAAACACAGAGCAAAAATGGATAAGAAATATGCCAATGATGTTTAGCACAGAGTGGTGAATATTGGGTAATTTTTATTTATTTTTGAATATACTTCAATATATTCTAGACAGTTTTTTTCCTAGACATTTTTCTACAATGAATAAATTAACTATGACTTCAAGGTATACTTATTATTAGAAAATCAAAAAATACATGTAAGCGAAAGGTAAAATAAAAGACCAAGAATGGGGCACCTGGGGGGCTCACTTGGTTAAGCGTCTGCCTTCTGCTCGGGTCATGATCTCAGGGTCCTGGGATCAAGCCTCACATTGGGCTCTCTGCTGAGCAGGGAGCCTGCTTCTCTTTCTCCCTCTGTTTGCTGCTCCCCCTGGTCATGCTTGCTATTTCTCCCTCTCAAATAAATAAATAAAAATCTTAGGGGAAAAAAAAAAAGACCAAGAACATCTATGAACCCACCAATCCAGAAGAACCCACCTCTGTTCCTTCTCTGGTTTGTTATCATCTTTCAGGTCCCTTTATGTGTATTTCTTTAAGTAGAAAATTGAACTTTTTTTTTTTTAAGCAAGATGTTGACATTTAGCAAGATTTTTTTTTCCTTCCTTCTTTCCTCCCTCCCCCACTCCTTCCTTTCTTCCTTCCTTCCTTCCTCTCTTTCTTTCCTTTTTTGCCTATGTAGAAAAAGTAATGGATAAGGGGCATTAGGATCTTATAGATGTGCTTTCAGTGTTTAAGAAGAAATCTCAATAGCCACATAGAAATTCCACAAGAAAACATAAAACATTGTCAAAGAAAGTAATCAAATGATAATTAAGTACTTAAGATGACAGAAGCACTAAATGTTGATTTAACCAAATACAGTGCCTTAACTATATTGAGTGTATGTGGGGAAGAGTGAATTCCTCTATGTGAATTCCTTGTTTATGCCCTTAGCCAGTTTTCTTTTTTTTTTTTTAATTTAAAAAAATTTTTTTAAATTTTTTATTTAAAGATTTTTATTTATTTATTTGACAGACAGAGATCACAAGTGGGCAGAGAGGCAGGCAGAGAGAGAGGTGGAGGCAGGCTCCCTGCGGAGCAGAGAGCCCGATGCGGCTGGGATCATGACCTGAGCTGAAGGCAGCGGCTTAACCCACTGAGCCACCCAGGCGCCCCCCTTAGCCAGTTTTCTATTTGAATGTTTCTTTTTCTTACAGATTGGTAAGATTTCTTTAAATATGTAAATTCATTAATCTTTTGTGTATCATCTGTGTTGCATATATTTTCCCTATTTTCTCAGGTGCCTTTTAGTTTAATTTAGAGTTCTTTTTGTTTGTTTATTTGTTTATTGACCTTTTTTTTTTTAGGTAATTGGTGAGTATTCTTTTAAAAAAATTTTTTTTTTAGGTTATTTATTTATTTATTTATTTGACAGAAAGAGATCACAAGCAGAGAGAGAGGCAGGCAGAGAGAGAGGAGGAAGCAGGCTCCCCGCTGAACAGAGAGCCCTATGCGGGGCTTGATCCCAGGACCCTGAGATCATGACCTGAGCCGAAGGCAGTGGCTCAACCCACCGAGCCACCCAGGCACCCCTTTAAAAAAATTTTTAACAAAAATATAATGTATCATTAGCCCCAGGGGTACAGCTCTGTGAATCGCCACCAGGTTTACACACTTCACAGCACTCATCATAGCACATACCCTCCCCAATGTCCATAACCCCCGCCCCCAGCAACCCTCAGTTTGTTTTGTGAGGTTGTTTGTGAGATTTGTTTTGTGAGTCTCTTATGGTTTGTCTCCCTCCCCATCCCATCTTGTTTCATTTATTCTTTTCCTACCCCCCAAACCCCTCATGTTGCATCTCCACTTCCTCATATCAGGGAGATCGTATGGTAGTTGTCTTTCTCTGATTGACTTATTTTGCTAAGCATCATACCCTCTAGTTCTATCCACGTTGTCACAAATGGCAAGATTTCATTTCTTTTGATGGCTGCATAGTATTCCATTGTATATATATACCACATCTTCTTTATCCATTCGTCTGTTGATGGACATCTAGGTTCTTTCCATAGTTTGGCTATTGTGGACATTGCTGCTATAAACATTTGGGTGCATGTGCCCCTTTGGATCACTACATTTGTATCTTTAGCATAAATACCCAGTAGTGAAATTGCTGGGTCGTAGGGTAGCTCTATTTTCAACTTTTTGAGGAACCTCCATGCTGTTTTCCAGAGTGGTTGCACCAGCTTGCATTCCCACCAACAATGTAGGAGGGTTCCCCTTTCTTTGCATCCTTGCCAGTATCTGTCATTTCCTGACTTGTTAATTTTAGCCATTCTGACTGGTGTAAGGTGGTATCTCATTGTGGTGTTGATTTGTATTTCACTGATGCTGAGTGATGTAGAGTACTTTTTCATGTGTCTGTTGGCCATCTGGATGTCTTCTTTGCAGAAATGTCTGTTCATGTCCTCTGCCCACTTCTTGATTGGATTATTTGTTCTTTGGGTGTTGAGTTTGCTAAGCTCTTTATAGATTTTGGATACTAGCCCTTTATCTGATATATCGTTTGCAAATATCTTCTCCCATTCTGTCAGTTGTCTTTTGGTTTTGTTGACTGTTTCCTTTGCTGTGCAAAAGCTTTTGATCTTGATGAAATCCCAATAGTTCATTTTTGTCCTTGCTTTGTTTATTGACTTTTAAGAGCCTTAAATGTTAGGTGTTCAAAGCTACTAGTCTCTTCCTTTTTGATTTATGCTCTTGGTGTTATCTTTAGTAAGTCATTAATTTATTATGTGAATTATCTTTATATTTCCTTTTAGTCCCTTGGAGATTTCTTATTTTACATTTATGTATTATTTTAAAAATTAGTTTTTACTTTTATTTAAGTAGTGTAGTAAAAAACGTCAAACTCTACTATAACATTTACAATGGAAGAAAATAGAAGCAGTACCTAGTCTCATTCTCCAGAGGCAACCATCCTGAACTTGTAAATATTATGCTTATTTAACTATGGGTTGGCTCTATCAGTTTCGGGGCATTGTCTTTGATTTCGTATCATGACAGATTAATATCTTATACTACTTCTCCTTTTATGTACTCCTTCCCACATACACTCAATATAGATAAGACTCAGTATTTGGTTAAATCAACATTTAGTGCATCTGTCGTTATAAGTACTTAATTATCATTTGATTGCTTTCTTTGACAATGCTTTATTTTTTTTGTGGAATTTCTATGTGGCTCTTCAGATTTCTTCTTAGACATTCAAACCCATCTATAAGATCATAATTCAATGGCCCTCATCCATTTTTTTCTCCAGAGGCAAAGTCATAAGATCGTCAGTTATATCTGCCCGCCCTGGGAACTGTATTTTATTTAATTTATTAGTTTCAGGAACAAACATAAGAGAACAGACCTATTTCTAAAGCAAACTGGGAGATTTCTGGACCTTTTTCGATGATCCATGTCATTGATGGTTCTCTGTTCTCCCTTTACTGACAGGTATTATACTGGCTCTGCAAACTCTTCCATCTCATTGCTCCCTCTGTAAGCTGCAATCAGTCTCCCTTGACAGCCTGCTCATGGCATTTACAAGACTTTTGGCCTTTCAGTGACTTACGCTTTTTGATTGTGACGTGATGGGCCAGGGTGATCCGTCATCCCACAATAATAATGTCAGCGCCTTCCTGAGTGAGCCCAGATGCTTTTGCCGAGTTTGAATAATGTTGAGATCAATGCCTTTTTCATTTGCTAAGATGGAAAGAGTTGACCTACTGGTCCCTTAAGCATCAGCTTTGGCACATTGACAAATCATATTATCCCTCTGTGTGCCTTGGAGGAGCAACACGTTGTTGATGTTTATGCTTCCTCCTATATCTAGAACTTCCCTGGACTTTGCCTCTGCTGTTCAAAAAAAGAAAGAAAGATGAGTCATTGTGTAGGGTAAAAAAAGGACATTGTTTACACTTACTGGGGCCAGAGGCAATTGTCTTTCCTCTTTCTGTTATGAGAGAAACGGTTTAATTCATAATTAATAGAAGTTTAGGGAGATTATGAAATTTAGGGAAGGATCATTGGACGATCCATTTACATGTAAAGCTAAGTATGAGAAGGCAAACTCTGGAATTCTCCTATTTCTTCCATTTTCTCAGCACACATGATACCCTAGCATTCCTGAACAGATCTGGAATGGTCCTGAATAAGGGCACAGTTTAGAAGAATCAAGGTGCCTGTAATGTTCAAGTTCTCCCACTAGTTTAAACCATCTTGTCTAATAATCCTTGCTTCAGAAAACAGCACTTGGAATAGGGAACCAGAGGGGTGACAGACCTATGGATGGTGTCGCACGAAAAATAGAAGTTTGTAATAGGGGGCCAGATAGTAAGGGTGTGTCCCCTAGCAGAGAAAGTAGGTTTTGTTCTCTTGTTTCTGAGGGTGAAGTAGAATCATAGGTTTTAAAAGTGGGGGACTGATAGAAAAAGAGTGGTAACCAGGAGATGGTACACCATGAAAATGTGATACCAAGGAGGAGAGGAGAAGTTGGAGCTGAGAGCTGAGCTAGAATAGGAAGCACTAGATACAAAAAGGAAGGCAAAACCAGAAGAAAGTAGAGGACTTAGGTAGGCATCATTACGATGAAGTAAATCTGGGTTGAGAGGCTTGGTGCTCTATGAGTATCTTCTCAAGCCAAGGACACGGTAAATGTTTCTCTCTTTCTTTTTTTTTTTTTTTTTTAAAAGATTTTATTTATTTATTTGACAGACAGAGATCACAAGTAGGCAGAGAGGCAGGCAGAGAGAGAGGGGGAAGCAGGCTCCCTGCTGAGCAGAGAGCCTGATGCAGGGCTCAATCCCAGGACCCTGAGATCACGACCTGAGCCGAAGGCAGAGACTTTAACCCACTGAGCCACCCAGGCGCCCCTAAATGTTTCTTTTTGAGGCACAGAAAGCACCTGAGATAGCAGTCACTCTGCATTCTTTTTTTAGCCACTTTCCGCATCTAACCTCCTGGTCACAAGGTTTTCCACCTACAGTAAGAGAAAATCCCTGGACACAGACGTCTTTTGACGGAATTAGGGTAGTGTGACTTTGGTGGCAATATAATCCTTATTAACAAAGATTCTGAGCTAACTATGCATTAACTCTAATGAAACATGCAAGCATACAGGTCATAACTAGCTTTAATTTCTTGTTTGTTTCAGGATATTGATGGATATTATAAAGGGAAACTTAGATGGAATTTCAAAACCATCCTCAAGTTCAAGAATACGTCCTGGGAGTAGAGATTCGAGTACTTCTTTGGAGGTACTCTCACCAGAACCGGCATCCTTCAAGGTACCTCGCTGTGTAGAAATGATTTCAAGTCCCTCTCTTGAACTCTAGCACTTGATAAACCAACGCTGTTGTTAATATCCCTCTTAAAGGATCCTCTTGAGAGGGTATGTTTTGGGACCACTCGCAGATTTCTTCTTGGATTTTACTTTAGATCATTTGGCAAATCACAATAAAGATACAGGACAGTTCTATCACTCCTCAAAAATTTCTTCATGCCACCCCTTTGTCCTTAATCCTCCTATTCTTTTTTTAAATTTAAATTCAGTTAATTAACACATAGTATATTATTAGTTTCAGAGGTACAGTTCAGTGATTCATCAGCTGCGTATAACACCCAATGCTCATTCTATCATGTGCCCTCCTTAATGTCCATCACCCAGTTACCCCATACCATCCCACCTCCCCTCCAGAAACCCTCAGTTTCTTTCCTATAAGTAAGAGTCTCTTATGGTTTGTCTTCCTCTCTGATTTTGTCTTATTTTGTTTTTCCATCTTTTCCCTATGGTCCTTTGTTTTATTTCTTAAATTCCTCATATCAGCAAGATCATATGATAATTATCTTTCTCTGATTGACTAACTGCGCTTAGAACTATCCTCTAGTTCCATCTACATTGTTGCAAATGGTAAGATTTCATTTTTTGATGGCTGTGTAATATTCCATCGTGTGTGTATATATGTGTGTGTGTGTGTGTATTTTATATCTATATATATAGACATATATATATCATCTCTTCTTTATCCGTTTATCTGTTGATGGCCATCTGGGCTCTTTCCGTAGATTGTCTATTTCACTCTGCCCTACTCTTAATCCTGGAAACTCCTGATCTACTCTCTACCTATTGTTTCCCTTTTTCCAGAGAGTCATATGAATGGAATTAAAAAGTGTGTAGCTTTTTGGGATGCCTGGGTGGCTCAGTGGGTTAAAGCCTCTGCCTTCGGCTTAGGTCATGATCTCAGTCCTGGGATAGAGCCCCACATTTGGCTCTCTGCTCAGCGGGGAGCCTGTTTCCCTCTCACTCTCTACTTGCCTCTCTGCCTGCTTGTGATCTCTGTCTCTCAAATAAATAAATAAACCCTTAAAAAAAAAAGTGTGTAGCTTTTGAGTCTGACTTTCCCTGTTGACACAATGCATTTGTGACTCCTCTATTGTTATAGGTATCAATAGTTCACTCCTTATTACTAATGAGTAATGTTCCTTTGTGTGGGTGTACCACAGTGTATTTATCCATTCAGATGTTAAGGAACATTTGGATTGTTTGCAGGTTTTGGTAATTATGAATAAGCTGCTATTAATATTTGTATACTGAATTTTTTGGGGGGGATAGTTTTTAATTTTTCTTGGGTAAATACCTAGGGGTTGGATTGCTGGGTTGTATGGTAAGTGTATGTTTAACTATAAGAAACTGCAAAACTGTTTTCTGTTGCCATGAGAAATATGAGAGTTCCAGCTGCTCAGCATCCTCACCAGCAGCTGATATTGTTAGTTTTTTTTTTTTTTTAAAGCCATTCTAATAGTTATATACTAGTTATCTCATTGTAATTTTAACTCACATTTTCCTGGTGACTAATAATGAATGTATTTTCATGTACTTCTTTGTAATTCACATATCTCTTTTGGAAAGTGTATTAGTTTTCTTTTCTTTCTTTTTTTTTTTAAAGATTTTATTTATTTATCTGACAGACAGAGATCACAAGCAGGCAGAGAGGCAGGCAGAGAGAGAGGAGGAAGCAGGCTCCCTGCTGAGCAGAGAGCCTGATTCGGGGCTGGGTCCCAGGACCCTGGGATCATGACCTGAGCTGAAGGCAGAGACTTTAACCCACTGAGCCTCCCAGGCATCCCAAGTGTATTAGTTTTCTTTGCCTGACTTTTAAAATTGTATTTTTTTCTTATTGTTAACTTTTGAGAGTTATATATATATATGTATATATATATATATATACATATATATATATATAAATGCAATTTTATACATATATATATATAATTGCATTTTTTTTCTTATAACTTCTGAGAGTTCTTTATGTATCATGTCAGATATATGATTTGCAAATATTTTCTTCTGGTCTGTAGCTTGACTTTTCATTCTTTTAACTGTGTCTTTTGAAGAGCAAAAACTTGAAATTTTGTTAACTGCAGTTTGTCAAAATTTTTTTGAGGCTTGTGTTTTATTGTTGCATCCAAGAATTCTTTGTTTAAGCCAGGGTTCCAAAGATTTCCTCCTGTGTTTTCTTCTGAAAGTGTTATAGTTTTATGTGTTACATTTTTGTATTTTGCATGTAGCCTCTGTTGTTGCCAATGAGAGGGCTTTTGTAAATCTGATATTCATTACAGTGTGTGCTGTCTGGTTTAGATATGTTTCTCTGGTTGCTTTAACTTTTTTCTCTTTGTCTTCAGTAGCTACTGTTACTCACCTTTGTATGGATTTATTTATTTTATCTTTCTGGTGATCAGAACTTCTTCAATCTGAGGATTTGTGTGTTTTGTTTATTTTGAAAAATTCTGTCATTTAAAAAAAATGTTTCTAATATCGCCTCCTTTTTTTCTCTTGCATCATCATGAAAGTCATATTAAATATCTGTTGAAATTTTCCCTGCTATCCTTTATTTCTCTTATCTTCTTTTTAATATTTTCTATTCATTTCTTTCTCTGTGTTTCATCCTGGGGACTTTTTAACATATATTTTTGAATTTTTGAATTCTTTCTTATACTATGTCAAATCTACTCTTTAATCCATTGAATTTTTTTTTAAAGATTTTATTTATTTATTTGACAGACAGAGATTACAAGTAGTCAGAGAGGCAGGCAGAGTGAGAGAGGGGGGTGGGGGGAAGCAGGTTCCCTGCAGAGCCGAGAGCCCGATGTGGGGCTTGATCCCAGGACCCTGAGATAATGACCCGAGCCTAAGGCAGAGGCTTTAACTCACTGTGCCACCCAGATGCCCCTAATCCATTGAATTTTTAAAGTTAAGGACATATTTTTAATTTCTGGAAGCCCTTTCTAGTTTATTTTCAAATAAACTAAAATATGGTTGGTGCTAATGGAGTGAGGAGCTGTGGGTAAAATTATAAAATGGGCAAAGTTTGCCTTTTGTTCTCCAGTTTCATCTTCTTGCTCCATTGCTTCTTGTTCATTCTAAGAGTTAGGATCATATGGGGTGATATATATAAAAGGTCTTTTTGTGTCCTGAAGTGTGTTATCATCCAAGTATATTGCTAATATCTAGTTATGTTTTCTATATTCTGTATTCCCCTATATAAACACCATTCTCTGGAAAAGGTCGGCCAAATTCATTTATGCCAAGATATAATTAACCGACAGGGCTCATGTGATCTCTTCCAACAATTTCAGCATTTTTACAGAACTCTGTAGCCTCAAGGATTCACTGGGTTTTACGGAATTTAAGGGTTTAACCCGGCCTTTCACAGAAGTGTGTTTTTGAACAGATCCAGTATAGAATGAAACCAGTAGAGGCCTAACTTACAAATAAGAAAAACAATGCCTATGTAATCTTGGCTCAGTTCCACTGGGACTTATGCCCTAGTCCAGGTGAACAGAGATGCTCCGTGCCGTCCTGTGTCCCTGGCAGCTTAATTCTCCATAACACCCACCTTCTGCCCTGGAGATTCACAGAGGGGCACAGATTCCCATGGCCGAGAGTTGACCACGTGGATGCAGAGAGAACAGAAAACCCTCCAAGGGCTGGATACTTACATTGGGAGGAGAAAGGTATTCCTCGCAGCAGTGGCTGACTCTTCTCTCTCTCTCTCTTTCTCTCTCAGGTTTTGCCTCTCCCTTGGGCTGTGTTCCCTTCCACTGTGACTCTCACTGCCACTCGCAGCTGTCAGGGGGCTACGATCCCTGTCCTGCCCCCCCCACCCATGCAGCCATGGATGTCTTTTCTTGTTCTTTCAGGAAAACACAGCTGCGCAAACTGGTGTTTTCAAAATGAGCATTGCTAAAATAGAAAGAGAAACCAAAATGAAATAGAAAAACTGTGACTAGCTTAAAAAAATAATCACGAAAGCACAGGATTCTGACTTGAAGACTCTCTTCAGAAGCACATCTCCATTCAGACTCTTTGCTTTTCAACTCTTCATAGCCACATGTAGCTAGTGGCCATCGCATGGGACAGCAGAGCGCTGACTCTCCATCCAAGTGTGAGCTCAGGGAGCGGGCACCATCATGCCTCATCTCCACGGTGGGCAGAGAATGGTTCCTTGTGGGACTGATTCCTGCCCCTTCTCTATATTGCTGGAAATTGCTGGGCAATGGGGCATCTCTCTTTGGTGCAAATGTTACTAAATTTAGTTGTGTAGTTAAATTATATTTAATAAAAAGTGTAATATTTCTAGACTAGTTTAACACTCATGTAAGTATGTGAGGACATACACACACTAGTGTTAAACTAGTCTAGAAATGTAAAGTCTTCAAGAATATATTATTTATGAAAACTATTTCTTTTGAAATAATTGAGGTTGATACTGCAATCAAGTTGAACTCTGGTAAAGAGAACAACTCAGACAGCGGCAATGCAGAAGAAAGTAGAAACAATAATGATGATAAAGGGGAAAAGGACTCTGAAAAGCCAAAATTGGTGGAGGATGGATCAGACGAAGGTCTGAACTTTGTTCAACATCAGACAGTCCTTGACTGTTCAGGTAGGATAATCACTAGGTGATTGGGTAATGACAGTGACAGATATTATAGTTCACATATTAGAGTTACATATGTTTTTTATCAGCTGGGTAGAAATAATAGTCAAGAGGCATACATTTGTGAGCACCGGTTTTTATTTAGAATAATGTGGAGTCC
The DNA here is from genome assembly GCF_002288905.1 of Enhydra lutris kenyoni. NCBI lineage: Eukaryota > Metazoa > Chordata > Mammalia > Carnivora > Mustelidae > Enhydra > Enhydra lutris. Next base: position 8,708,065 of record NW_019154088.1, on the reverse strand, counting down.
TTAAAAACACTTAGAAGAATGATGAAATTTGTGAAATAATGAATAAAATAAAATAAAATAATGAAACACTTAGAAAAATAATAAAATAATAAAAACACTTAAAACACTTAAAAACACAGAAAAATAATGAAATTTGTGAAATAAATAATAAAATAATGAAAGAGAAACATAACTGAATAAAATTGTTATTGTGGTCATTTTACATTAATCAAATAGAAAGTGTTTCTGCATTTTATGACATGGTGTATTGATCTTTTTGATGACTAAATTATGCAATAAAATATATCCTGTAATTTATACATGACTTCTTCAGGATAATCCCATTTGATCTTAATAACTTTTAAGATTTTTTTTTTTTTAACTTTTAAGATTTTTAATGAGCCTTTTTTTCCCCCTGGTTATTAAGTTAATACTGGTCGGAGTGAATTAGAACAGCATTTCTAAAAATGTGGTCTGCAGAGCCCTGGGGGATTGCTGGGACCTTTACAGGAATTTTGCAAAGTGAGACTACTTTCATCATAATACTGATATATCAGTAATATAATTCATTGTAATACTGAAATAATGTCATTTGCCTTTTTACCCACTGAATGGACATTTGCAGTGATGGTACAAAAGCATTGGTGAGTAAAATTGCTGGTGCTTTCTTTTGCATGAATAAAGGCAATGTATCCCATTGTACTAGTCGTCATTGTGTTCTTCGTGACCAACCACTGGCAGAAGAAAGAAATAGCCAGTGCCAGTCAAGAACATCTTTGATGGAGCAGTAAAAATTATTAATCTTATCGAATCTTGCTTTTTCAAATATACATCTTTATAATTGCCTGTGAGGTAAAATGGCAGGTTTATAAAGCAATTCTGCTGTAAACCAAAATGTGAAGTTTGGGTTGAGGAAAAATACTTGTATGATAGTTGAAGTTGAGAACTGAACTGGCCACTTTTTCATGGAACATCATTCTTTTGCAAAAGAATGACTGACAGACAAACTATTATCATTTAGACTTGGGTATTTGGCAGCCACTTTTTTAAAAGATGAAATGAGCCTGCTATTTCAAGGAAAATAATTAACAGTATCTTTTGTCAATGATAAAATTTGGGCTTTCAAGTGAAAATAGAATTTTGGAAAACTTGTGTATGCCATTCCAATATTTAGACTTTTCTGATAAAATATGATGATGGTATTAACCAATGAGATTTTAAAAAATACTAAATATTTAAACAAATTAAAAAAAATATTTTAAATATACCAAAATGTGTTAACATTTTGAAGGTCTGCATAAGTCAGTGAATTATCATTTTCCAAATGACCAGTGCAGGGTAAAAAATCCATTCAGCATGAAAGATAGATGTATGGATTTTAATAGGACAAATACATAAAGCTCACTGATATGGTTATAAATTTCACATTATAACTACTCTTTAAGAAAATACCCCTTATTGAGTTTTAATATAGTATCAAAGAAGAGTATCCACAATTACCTGAGAAAGTTATTACATTTCTCCTCCTCTTTCCAAGTACATGTCTTTGAGACCAGATTTTCTTCATATACTCTTAAGTGAAACAAGAGATTGCAATATATTATACAAGTAGATTTGAGAATCTAGCTGTCTTCTATCAAGCTAGATATTAAAAATTTAAAACAATGCCATTCTTCTTAATGATTTTTTGAATATATAGTTGTCATAAAAGTATTATATTTATGTTAATATGTAATTACTATTAACATTATTTTTAAATGAATAAATAAATCTGTATAATACTTTTCAGTTTTTATTTCTAATATGGTAATTATCAATAGATGTAACATAAACGAAAGCTGTTTTGGGTTCTCAATAATTTTTAAGGCTATAAAGAGAAGCGGAGGTCATGAATTTTGAGAACTGCTGACTTAGAGTGTGCCTGGGATGTGGTTAGCTCTCAAAGTTGGGCTGGGTGACTCAGGATCACAGTTATCAGGAAATGAGGCATTATAGTTGAGATTAGCTGTTGGCCCAGTTTAAAGATTTCATTTATTTTATTTATTTGAGAGAGAGAGAGAGAGCGAGAGCGCATGCATGTGTGGGCGCAAGCGGGGGAGCAGCAGAGGGAGAGGGACAAGCAGACTCTGTGCTGAGTGTGGAGCCCAACTCCCTGATTCGATCTCATGATCCTGAGATCATGACCCAAGCCAAAATCAAGCATCAGATGTCCAACCCATTGAACCACCCCAGGCACCCTGCTCTTGGCCTAGTTTATGCTGTACTTGTTTCTGTTGTTTCAGAACTGCATGAGTTCCTTCATGCATGAGTTCCTACCATATAGTCCACTTATATTATATGGAGGCTGAGAGTGCTAGGATTGGCAGTGAGGGACTAGAACTAAAGGCTCTTGCATTTGAAATAAGTAAGCAATAAGGTTTGCAAAGCCTGCTTATTAATAAGATCAGTATTCTTTTTGGATAAGCTAATTCCCTTCTGGAGATAATCTTTTCCTTAAAGAGGAAGTGATATATATTATAGAGAAACACGCTGGACTCTCTGGATTTTAAAAAGTTGCAAAATTTGGTCTTTCTTAACAGAATATGCCTTTTTTCCTTCTTTCTTTTTTTTAGAATATGCCATTTCTAATTATCTAACCTAGAATGGCTGAGATTGAGCATTTATGCTCATTGGCAGATTATCATCTTTCATGGCCAAGATATGGAAGGAACTCAAGGACACTTAAAGGGGAGTGGGAAATACAGGCTTCCAGTTATGGAATTAATAAGTCATGGAATAAAGGGCACAGCATAGGGAATTCAGTCAATGGTATTGCTTTTTTTTTTTCAGTCAGTGATATTGTAATAGCATTATATGGTGACAGATGGTAGCTATGCTTGTGGTGAGCATAGAGCATGTTATAGAGTTTTGAATACTATGTTGTACACTTGAAACTAATGTAAAATTGTGTGTCAATTATGCTTAAATTAAAAATTTTTTTTAAAGGGAAAAAAGAAAATAACCAGTTATTTCAACTTGAAACAGAGATAAATGTCTATTTCACAGGGTTGTTAGATAATTAAATGAAAAATACATGTGAAAGTACTTTGTAAATCAAGGTACATGACACCAATGTTATTCTTGTGAGCCATAAATATTTGTTGAATGAAAGAACAAATAGCAGATAAAACACAAAATAAAACTTTATGGTTGTACTAAACTTCAAACTCATTCCTACTTTCAACACAATATAGATGAACCTGAATTAAAAGAATTAGATTCTCAACTTCAAGATGCTATTCAGAAGATGAGGAGGCTTGATAAGATATTGGTGAAGAGACAATATAGAGAAAAAGAAATTAAGAAGCAAGGTCTAGACATGAGAATAAAGCTGTGGGAAGAACTCAAGGTAAGGAATGTTTACCATATGCTGACATGGAAGAAAATTTCCTCTAAGATGAGTAAAAGCATGGACTGCGGTTGTATCAGTGTAGTCTGCCTTTATTGATTTATTTTGTGGAAGTAGGACAGTGGTGCATATATATCTGTATTGGATGGTGGGTGAGGGAGTTAGTTTTCTTGAACTCGACAAGGTAACTTAGCAGCATTCCAGATTTCAGGCACTGTTTAGACACGTTCATTTTCCACGGACAGCACGGTAGACCTCTCTTCCCAGTTTCAGGCTGGGGTTTCTCCATCTCTGGAATACAATGTCATGTGGCACCTACATTTGAGGATGTATGTCTGCTTTTTCTTCAGCAAGCTTAGAGTTTGGAGATAAATTAATAAATATACCAAACATTTAACCCTCTGCTGACCATTATTACTTGAGTAAACTTTTGTGACCAGGAAGTGGGGAGTTCACTGTGTCATACGCCGGTCAGGATCTCTTAGAAGCTGTGAAGTGCTTGTGGTCTTTGACCATGTTGTATTTGCTTCTGTCTCAGTACATTTCTAGTGCTCTGTTAATGTACCTTGGCCTTCTTGGACTTTTTATTCTCTGTAGTATTGAGAGGTGGAAGTTGACCAGATGTTTGCGCTGACTTGATGTATAGCCATTGGCTCATGTTTGAACTTTGCCCCTTAAAGGAGAGCGCTTTTAAAGTAAGGAATATTATAAAAACAGATTGGTTGTTTTTGATAAATTCCTCCTTGATTAGTTTATTGACTTCAAGGAAATTTCCTAGATGATAATATGAATTAAAAAAGAAGTAATTGGGACGCCTGGGTGGCTCAGTTAGTTAAGCGGCTGCCTTCGGCTCAGGTCATGATCCTGGCGACCTGGGATCGAGTCCCACATCGGGCTCCTTGCTCGGCCGGGAGCCTGCTTCGCCCTCTGACTCTGCCTACCACTGTGTCTGCCTGTGCTCGCTCTCTCTCTCTGACTAATAAATAAAAAAAAATCTTAAAAAAAAAAAAAAAAGAAGTAATTAAGAACACATTTTTATAAGATTCCCAGACAGGCCATGAGCTAGAAAGAAAGCACCATACAAAATTCAGTGCTTTAAACTAGAGAAATGATTTGTGTAAATTTTAGCAGAAAAAGTTAGTCTATCAGTTACTCTTATTGAATCTCAAAACAAACTTTTACTTGTTTGGAAATAAGAATGATAACTGGACCCATAATAAAATACAGCATCAATCTTGAAATGTCTGAAACTATAATTCGATGATGTACCTTTAGGTTACTAATTAGTTATAGACATACTAAACAGAAGCTGAAGAAGATTTAACCAAGATAATCATTATGTAATGATAGACATATATTCCAACTCTATTAAAAAGACTATTAATTGCTAGAATTTTGTGGGAACAGGAACATTAATAAATTTCCTAATTAAAGAAATACAAATGAATCTTCTTTTTTGTATGTACACAGTTTGGATTCCATGGAATTAAAAAAAATTGATGAGTATAGTTACCTTCTTTTTCCATGTTTAAACTTGTTTCTCTTTTATTAGTTGGCAAAAACTGGTGAAACTTTGCAAAGTAATGAGGAAATGGAAAATACAAAAAAGTTTCTAGCTTTGACTGATGCATCAGAAGAAACTGCCGGTGAGTAAAATTTGTCTTTGTTTTTATCTCAGAGTCATAGATTATTTGGATTAAAGTAAGATTTCCAGTTCATCTGTTTTTTCTTTTTCTAAGCCTAACTTAGGGGAAATGATCACATTAGGTGGGATTATATGGAACTCTCCTGAGTATAGAGAAGTTTCAGAGGCCTCTAGGGTTTGTATCTGCTCACAGGTGTGGGGGCAGCACAGTGAAAAACTGGGAAAGAGACAAAGTGTCTTTGCCTTTACTTCTGTGCCTCTTAGATACCTCTAGGCACCCAGTCTATGCAGATTGTCTCCTAACTGCCTAGAGTCCTCCCATGGAGGGTCTACTCAGGCTTCTGCAACCCCTTTCATAAAAACCCATTACTGATTTGTCCTACTGCCTGTTCTCTTCTAGTCTTGCTTTTGAGACCAGCCAATTAATTGTGCACGTTTTTACATTCCCACCTTGTGTTTACGTGTGTCTATGTTCCTTCTTTTCCTCCTCCTCTTCCTTTATCTTCTCTTCCTCCTTCATCTGCAGAAGTATTATGGAGTCTTGTAGTCTGTAACTTACTTATACGATGGTAAAAATTTTAGGGATTGGGAAGCAGTTGATATATTTTGGTGGACCACTTTGCAAATCCTTTAACCTATGTCACGTAAGTGGTTCTCCGGTATTGCTTGGGCGTAGGACCGATTCTGAGCAAAGGCCTCTGATTTCTCTGAGAATCCTGGGATCCATCTGTCTTTTGCAAAGTGAATGTCTAACATTGTAGAAGCCCGAGAACCGGATTCAGACTTCTGTAGCTGTTTAGCATGAGCTTTGATATGAAAGAAATTCCATCAAGTTTGTTTCTTTCTGGATCCAGGATTGAGAGCTCAGAAGCTGCTTGGGCCTGAGGGATTTGGGTTTGGAATATACCAAATGTTTCTACCCAAGAGGGTGGGTGCCTATCTGAGTTGCCCTTTTTTATGACTAATGACTTTTTTTTTTTTTTTTAATGAGTCTTTATGAGTGTCTCCTTGATAGCTCCATATCTAGATTGGCCTTATCGAAATTTACCTTTTGTATATCCTAATTAAAACACCAGTGGAGCACCTGGGTGGCTCAGTGGGTTAAGCCTCTGCCTTCGGCTCAGGTCATGATCCCAGGGTCCTGGGATCGAGCCCCAGAGCTCTGCATTGGGCTCTGCTCAGCAGGGAGCCTGCTTCCCCCTTCTCTCTCTGCCTGCTGCTGCCTACTTGTGATCTCTGTCCATCAAATAAATAAATAAAATCTTTAAAAACAAAAACAAAAGCACCAGAAACTCTTTGCCTGTTCAAATCATAGATCATTTACTTTCTGCTTTTTCTATTTTGTTATAGAAATAACACGTATGTAATCTGTATTAGAAAATATTGGTAAACAGGAAGAAAAAAAATCGCCAAAATTCTTAACATGCAGAGATAATCATTCTTAATATTTTTGCTTACTCTTTATTTTTTGAGACATTTTTAGTGCAAATATCCACATATATTTTAAAAATAAAAATGAGATCAAATTATATATATGGTATTTTGTGATTGGTTTTCTAATTTGTATCTCATGAGCACCTTTAGCTGTCAGGAAGAACAGAGCTGTGTGGTAGTTAGTTTCCAAGATGTTTGCCATCAGTTCCTTCCCTCTGTGTGTGTTCATTCCAGTCCTCGTAGAGGGGCAGAGTCTTCGTCTTCCTGTATTTTCAGGCTGGGCTGGGCTGGGATTTCTTAATGAGTCTTTCTAATTCATTTCTAACTCATTTCTAATGAGTCTTTACAGCAGAAATAATCCTACACCAATTCCAGCCCTAGCCATTAAAGGACTAGCAGTTTCTGCTTCTCTTCTTAGAAGGTTTACTCAGAGGAAAACCATCCATCCTGTAAGGTGTGAGACAATGCTGAAGCTGCCATGCTTTGAAAAGGTCCAAACAAGCCACATGGAGAGGCTACACGGAGGGAGTGATGCTGGCCAGTTCCCACCTAGAGTGAGTTCAGTAGTGTCCCACCAGAATTCATGTCTCCCTGGAGCCCCAGGATGTGACCATATTCAGAAATAGCATCTTTGCAGATGTAATTAGTTAAGACGAGGTCATACTAGATTAGGTGCCCCCCCTTTTATAAAGATTTTATTTATTTATTTGACAGAGTAAGAGATCACAAGTAGGCAGAGACTGAGGCACAGAGAGAAGGGGAAGCAGGCTCCCTGCTGAGCAGAGAGCCCGATGAGGGGCTCCATCCCAGGACCTTGGGATCATGACCTGAGCTGAAGGCAGAGACTTAACCCACTGAGCCACCCAGGCGCCCCTGTTTGGTGTTCTTCTAAGAAGAGAAGACACATAGAGACACGGAGACACAAGGACCCAGGAAGAAGGTCATGTGAACATAGAGGCAGTGATTAGAGTGATGTAGTTACAAGCCAAGGAATGCCAAGGATGACCGGGAGCCACTGGAAGCTTGGTAGAGACAAGGAAGCATTCTTCCCTAGAGACCTCAGAGGAGCAAGACCTTGCTGATAGCTTGATTTCAGAGGTCTAGCTTCCAGAACTGTGAGAGAAGAGATCTCTTTTGTCTTCAGCCACCCATCCCAGAGTTATCTGTTAGAGCAGCCCTTGGAAACTAGCATAACAACTGTTCCAGTATTTCAGTGGAGGATATGAGGATGTTTCATTCCTGTCAAAAATCATGCAGAGAATAGCCAAGGCTAGACATAATGGTCTCAGGTGAACTGCTCTGGAGACCCCAGCCCAATGCAGCCACCCCAGCTGAGGCCTTAGTCATGGTGGAGCAGAGACAAACTGTTCCTGCCGTGTCCCTCAAATCACTGACCCACAGAATCGTGAGCATAATAAACTAGTTACTGTTTTGCACCACTAAGTTTTGTTTTGTTTTTTACTTTTTTTTGTTTTGTTTTTTACTTTTTATTTTGAAATAATTTTAAACTTAAAGGAAAGTTACAGAATAACCCATAGAGTTCCTGTTTACCCAGCTTCCCCTAATGTTAGTATCTTGTATAAACCATAGTACAGTTGGCCCTTGAACAACATGGAATTGAACTTCATGGATCCACTTATATGTGGATTTTTTACAGTACAGTCCTGTAAATGCATTCTATCTTCCTTATGATTTTCTTTTTTTTGGAAAATTTATTTTTCATTTGAGAGAGAGAACATGAGTGGGAGAGGGAGAGAGAGAATCTGAAACAGATTCTGTGCTGAGGTTAGAACCTGATGTGGGGCTCGATCTCACAATCCTGAGCTCAAGACCTGAGCTGAAACCCAGAGTCAGATGCTCAACTGACTATACCTCCCAGGCACCCCTGTATGATTTTTAAAAAACATTTTAAAATTTAAATTCAATTAATTAACATATAATGTATTATTGGTTTCAGAGGTCCAAGCCTGTGATTCTTCAGTCTTATAGAATACGCAGTGCTCATTACATCACATGCCCTCCTTAAAGTCCATCACCCCGTTACCCCATCCCTCCACCTTCTCTCCCCTCCAGCAACCCTCAGTTTGTTTCCTGCGATTAATAGTCTCTTATGGTTTTTCTCCCTCTCTGGTTTCATCTTGTTTTATTTTTTCCTCTCTTCCATTATGATCCTCTGTTTTGCTTTTAAATTCCACATACCAGTGAGATCATATAATAATTGTCTTTCTCTGATTGCCTTGTTTCTCTTAGCCTAATACCCTCTAGTTCCATCCATGTCATTGCAAATGGCAAGATTTCATCTTTTGATGGCTGCATAATTTCCATTGTATATATATACCACGTCTTCTTTATCCGTTCATCTCCTGATGGACATCTAGGCTCTTTCCATAGTTTGGCTGTTGTGGACATTGCTGCTATAAATACTGGGGTGCAGGGGCGCCTGGGTGGCTCAGTGGGTTAAGCCTCTGCCTTCGGCTCAGGTCATGATCTCGGTCCTGGGATCGAGTCCCGCATCGGGCTCTCTGCTCAGCAGGGAGCCTGCTTCCCTCTCTCTCTCTCTCTCTCTCTCTCTCTGCCTGCCTCTCCAACTACTTGTGATCTCTCTCTGTCAAATAAATAAATAAAATATTAAAAAAAAATAAATAAATACTGGGGTGCAGGTGTCCCTTAAGATCACTACATTTGTATCTTTGGGGTAAATACCCAGTAGTGCAATTGCTGGGTCATAGGGTAGCTTTATTTTCAACTTTTTGAGGAACCTCCATACTGTTTTCCAGAGTGGCTGCACCAGCTTGCATTCCCACCAACAGTGTAGGAGGGTTCCCCTTTCTCCACATCCTTACCAACATCTGTCATTTCCTAACTTGTTCATTTTAGCCATTTTGACTGGTGTGAGGTGGAATCTCACTGTAGTTTTGATTTGTATTTCCCTGATGCCGAGGGATGTGGAACATTTCTTCATGTGTCCATTGGCCATTTGTATGTCTTCTTTGGAGCAATGTCTGTTCATGTCTTCTGCCCATTTCTTGTCTGGATTATATGGTTTTTTTTGGGTGTTGAGTTTGATAAGATCTATATAGATCTTGGATGCTAGTCCATTATCTGATATGTCATTTGCAAATATCTTCTCCCATTTTGCTGGTTGTCTTTTGGTTTTGTTGACTACTTCCTTTGCTGTGCAAAGCTTTTTATCTTGATGAAATCCCAATAGTTCGTTTTTGCTTTTGTTTCTATTGCCTTTGGAGATGTGTCTAGCAAGAAGTTGCTGCACCCAAGGTTGAAGAGGTTGCTGCCTGTGTTCTCCTCTAGGATTTTTTTTTTAGTATTAAAAAATTTTATTTAGTTATTCGAGTGAGAGAGAAATAGAAAGTGCACATGAGAGAGAGCACAAGCAGGGGTAGAGGAGCAGAGGGAGAGGGAGAAGCAGGCTCCCCGCTAAGCAGGGAACCCGATGGAGGCTCGATCTCAGGAGCCTGGAATTATGACCTGAGCTGAAGGCAGACCTTTAACCAACTGAGCCACCCAGATGTCCTACTCCTTTAGGATTTTGATGGATTCCTGTCTCACATTTAGGTCTTTCATCCACTTTTTTTTTTTTAAGATTTTATTTATTTATTTGACAGACTGAGATCACAAGTAGGCAGAGAGGCAGGCAGAGGGAAAGGAGGAAGCAGGCTCCCTGCTGAGCAGAGAGCCCGATGTGGGGCTCGATCCCAGGATGCTGGGATCATGACCTGAGCCGAAGGCAGAGGCTTTAACCCACTGAGCCACCCAGGCGCCCCTCTTTCATCCATTTTGAGTCTACTTTTGTGTGTGGTATAAGGAAATGGTCTAGTTTCATTCTTCTGCATGTGTCTGTCCAATTTGCCCAACAACATTTTTTGAAGAGACTATCTTTTCTCCACTGCATATTCTTTCCTGCTTTGTTGAGGATTAGTTGACCATAGAATTGAGGGTTTATTTCTGGGTTTTCCATTCTGTTCCATTGATCTATGTGTCTGTTTTTGTGCCAGTACCATAGTGTCTTGAGGATGACAGCTTTGCAATAGAGATTGAAGTCCGGAATTTTGATGCTTCCAGTTTTGGTTTTCTTTTTCAACATTCCTTTGGCTATTTGGGGGTCTTTTCTGGTTCCCCTTGTGATTTTCTTAATAATATTCTCTTTTCTCCAGCTTACTCTATTTAAGAATACCGTGTATAATACCTATAACATATAAAATATATGTTAATTGACTATTTATATTATTGGTAAAGCTTCTAGTTAACAATAGGCCATTAGTGAAGTATTTGGGGAGTCAAAAGGTATACATGGATTTTTGACTACGTGGGGAGTCAGCACTTAACCCCCATGTTGTTCAAGGGTTGACTTTACCATGATCAACACTAAGAAGGTAATGTTGATATAATACTATTAATTAAACTATAGGCCTTCTTAAAATCCCACCACTTTTCCCACCATTTTCCTTTTTATTTTCTAGTTTCCAACCCAGGATCCCATTTTGCATTTAGTTGTCATATTTTCTTAGTCTCCTCTAATTTGTGTTCCTCAGTTTTCCCCTGTTTCTTATGATCTTGACACATGTAGAGAGTACTTGTTAGCTGTTTTGTAAAATATCCTTCAATTTCAGTTTGTGTGATGTTTCTCCTTATTTAGGTAGAGGCTATGCATGTTTGGCAAGAATACTCCAGAAATAACGGGCTCTCACTCAGTCACACTCAGGATACTGAAAGTTAACGTCTTATATCACTGGTGATGGTAACCTTGAAAATTTGGGTTAAGCTGGTGTCTGCCAGGTTTCTCTATTGTAAAGTTACTAATTTTCCTTTTATAATTAATTAATATCTTGGAAGAGGTACTTCAAGATTATGCAAGTATCTTGTTTTTTCCTCAAACTTTTGTCCACTAGTGTTAGCATCCATTAGTAGATCTTGCCTGCAGTAATTATTATTGCTTGGCACTAAATTTTGGGTGATTTTTTTTTTTAAAAAGATTTTATTTATTTATTTGACAGACAGAGATCACAAGTAGGCAGAGAGGCAGGCAGAGAGAGAGAGGAAGCAGGCTCCCCGCAGAGCAGAGAGCCCGATGTGGGGCTCGATCCCAGGACACTGGGATCATGACCTGAGCCGAAAGCAGAGGCTTTAACCCACTGAGCCACCCAGGCGCCCCTTGGGTGATTTTTTAATGTAACAGTAGACAACTGGAATGATTTACGTCAGCATTTAAAATTTTTTTGAAAAATTTGGGTATAGTTGACATACAATGCTACATTCATTTCGGGCGTACAACATGGTCACTCAACAAGTTTGTACGTTATCCTGTCTTCACCACAAGTAAAACTCCCATCTGGCCTGGAACATCACTATTACAGTATCATTGACTATATTCTTTATGCTGTGTCAGCATTATTTTTAATGACTTCCTACAAGGATGTACCATAATTTATTTAACTAATATTCTGCTGTTAAACATTTAGATTATTTTCTTTGTTTTTCAGTTTTTTCAATTATACATAAGGCTGTGATAACCTCCTTGGGTAATTATTCTTATTATGACCTGCAGTAATTGAAAAATTAGGTTGAAAACTAGGTTGAAAATATGGCCCCCCAGGAGATAAAATCCATAGATCCACATCAAATCCCTAGAAGCTGTCAGTGTTTCCCTATTTGGAAAAAATATCTTTGCAGATGTGAGTAAGTTAAGGAGTTTAAGATGAGGAGATAATTGTGGATATGGAGGAGGGCTCTAAGTGCCATCATGACTACCCTCATAAGACAAGGCAGAAGAAGAAACACACGGAAGAGAAGACCGTGTGCAGGAGGAGGCAGAGGTTGGAGACCCAACAGTGGATTTAATAGTTGTTTTAAACTTCACTTATTCAAAATGGAGTTACAATTTGTATCTCTGTGTTAATTAAGGAGGTTGAATATTTATTCTTTTAGCCATTTTGTGAATTACTTGTTCTTTTGTAAAATGAGGTGCTCCTTTTTATTGATTTGAAGGACTACTTTATGTATTAAGGATACTACTTCTTTGACTATAATAAATACCAAAAACATTTCTTTCCTAACTAATTATTTTTAGTTTTATGGTATTTCTTTGCTCACCCAAACTTAATATTTTTTTATTTAGCTAAATCAGTCATTTCTTCTTCTTCTTCTTTTTTTCATTGATTGTTGCTTTGCTTAAAAAGACATTTTCTAGTATAAGATGATGTGAAAATGTACCTGTGTTGGGCTCCTAGGTGGCTCAGTCGGTTAAGCTCTGCCTTCAGCTCAGGTCATGATCCTGGGGTCCTGGGATTGAGTCCCACATTGGGCACCCTGCTCAGCAGGGATTCTGTTTCTCCCTCTCTCTCTGCCCCTCCCCTGGTTTATGCTCTGTCTCACTCAGTCCCTCAAGTAAATAAGTAAAATATTAAAAAAAAAAAGTGTACCTGTGTTTTCCTTTAGTATAGTTATTATTTTATAAAAAGTAAAATATTTATCTAATTAGAACTCATTTTGTTCTGATATATGAGGTAGAGAGTTGATTTGATGATCCTCCCCCCCAATTTTGTTAGCTAACATCAAAAGATCAGAAATAACAGAAATAAAAGCAATGAATCACCAAAGTAGTAATCAGTAAAAGTTTATTGTGCACACATCAAAAAGGCAGCTTGTAAACTGGGAACACTAAAACCAAAACATGGAATGAGGCTCACGGACATTTTGTTATAAAGTAGAATGGTTACTTCATAAGAATGGTTACTTCATATCAATTTTGGAGAACACTTGAGGTTTCGCTTATGATTTCCAGAGACATAAGCAAGAGATGACCCAGGTCAAGTTAGCCTTGCAAAAGAAGCTAAATTAAGTTTTGTTTATATGACTAAGCTGATTTTGTCTGCTCAGATAATTTTTAAGGCTTGTCTCCATTTGTTTTTTTTTAATTTAATTTTTAGAAGATTTTATTTATTTATTTGACAGAATGAGAGAGAGCACAAGCAGAGGGAGAGGGAGAAGCAGGCTCCCTGTTGAGCAGAGAGCCCTATGTGGTGCTCATTTCCAGGACACTGAGATCATGACCTGAGCTGAAGGCAGATGCTTAACCCACTGAGGCACCTGGACAACCCTTTTTTTTTAATTTGAGAGAGAAAGAAAGTGAGAGCAAGTGAGTATGAGCATGAGTGGGGGGAGGGGAAGAGTGAGAGAGAGAATCGCAAGCGACTCCCTACTGAATGTGGAGCCTGATGCAGGGCTCCATCCAGGACCCTGAGATCATGACCTGAGTGAAAATCAAGAGTTGGCCACTTAACTCACTGAGCCACTGAGGTGCCCTAGTCCCATTTGTTTTTTATTTTAACACTAGTTATCTCAGTACCTTTTATTGGATAATCCATCATTTCCTCACTTATTTGAAATGCTGACTTTATCATGCACTAATTGGGTCTCTCTTCAAATTTTCTATTCTCTTCCATTAATATTTCTATCTGTGCTGATGTCAGTATTATACTTTTTAAAAAAATTATTGTAGCTTTGTAATATATTTTATTAGGGCAGGTATATTTTCTTTTTCAAAAAGGTTTTTGCAATAACGTGTTTTTTTCAAGCCTATTTTTCTCTTTGAGAGTTGTTTAGCAGGGAGTCCACTATTTAAGAAAAAAGACTGCAAAGCACCTCTAAGCTTTTAGGTTATAGAATGCTATTTCATTAACTTAAATGTCTGAAGGCTATTGTCTGAAGATAATCTGTCTTGAAAAGTACGATTTCTTATATTTTCTTTTATGTCTGTCAGTAATTCTGTACCTTCATAGAACCAAGACTGCATTCATTTTTCCAAATAAGGAACATGGACAGTATCAGAAATATAATTCTGGATATAACAGTATCTCAGCATCTGTATTTCAGGAAGTGGAGCTAAATGCTGATTTCTCTAGTGGATGTTGCATTTCTAAGAGGTGGTACCTACCTCCCATGGTTGACTCTGGAGCAGGAACTGTGAAACAGGATCCATGTAGCTTCTTAAAAAAATTTTTAAATTATCTTTTAAAATTTTTATTTATTTTTTAAATTTCTTTTCAGTGTTCCAGAATTCATTGTTTATGCACTACACCCACACTCCATGCAATACGTGCCCTCCTTAATACCCACCTCCCACTTGGCTCACCCAACCTCCCACTCCCCTCCCCTCCAAAACCTTCTGTTAACTCCTCAGAGTCCACAGTCTCTCATGATTCATCTCTTCCTCCGATTTCCCCCAACTCCCTTCTCCTCTCCATCTCTGCATGTCCTCCATGTTGTTTTGACATTAACCTTTTCAGGCATAGAGTTCACTACCAAATGAACTTTACGGCCTTGCGGGGCAAGACTTTTGTTTTCATTTGTCTTGTCTTCACCATCAGACCAGAACCATCAAATACACTTCACCTTTAAAGCTCATGCTGTGTGTATTTGGCTTAAACCTGTAGAGCTCCCCGTTGTAGCTTTGGAGTCACGTGACTACTATAGACCTTGCAGACATTTGCAGTAATATTAGATTAGTACCAATGTTCTAACATGGAAATTACCTGGGCTTCATGAGCTGGAAGCTGGAGTTACCAGGGACTCGAAACCTATGTTCAGGGAGAATCACTGGTTTAAACATTATCGTGTTAGAGTTTCAATGTTTATATATTGAATTCTTAGTCAATTATTATGTATTGGCAGTATTTATTGTGCTCAGAGCAGACAAGATGCAGAAGTAGGGTCAATGAAAAAGGACTGCGAGTTAGAGACACTGTTAGGTGAACTGGATGTCTATTGGTTTTCGCTCTTGCTGCTGTCTGTAGCTCATGCCAGACTGGTGTACCCAAGGGGAGGGATGGTGTTATTTATTATTATTATTATTTTTTTTTAGTGACCGGTCTTTTAGAAAAGGCAAATTCCTTAGTGAAATTTCCTACTGGTTTTTAAAATCATAGACATATTTTTAATAGTCACATGTATCTGATTTTTAAACATCTTAAAAACCAAAGGAGATATTTACTTTGGACTACATTATTAGGCTAATTACACATTTTTTTCTTTACATTTTACATAACATAGTTATTACCTCATTCCCAAAGAGGAAACTTTTGGAATCTTCAGTCTAAGAAAGGTATTATTAGCAGAGGATTTTTACTGTATGTATAAATGAGTAGAAATGTAAGAGTCCAGTCTGACCACATAGTGGTGATTTTAGTCTCTTAATTCCTCCTATTACAATATAGTTGCGTATTATAAAATGAAAGTACTTACATTTCTTCCATTCTGAGACTAATTTCTTTCCCATGTTATTCACTGAACTTCGGCTACCTCCCTAAATTAAAAGAATGAAATTAAAACAATTATTTTGTTTAGCTTTAAGTATTAAAGTAAAATGTTTCTATAAGGCTTATGGAAACAGAAATCTTACCCTGTTCCTGTTTCTAACTTTTTCTTTGTTACTGGGAGAGCACAAAGCCCTTATAGATCATCCAGTAGGTGGCAGCATCTAGTTAAAATACGCACATTAAAAATTAGAGTCTCTGAAAGAATTTAGAGCCAGACTTATTTAGACTTGAACTTCCTTTTTTTTTTAATTAAAAAAATTTTTTTAGACTTGAACCTTAAATGCATATCTATAAACATACCCAAATCTCCCTTCCACCTCTTTTCCTTTTAAAAGAAGAGAGAGAAATTCTTAGGATGAATATTCTTCCTTATCTTCCCCAGTCATTTGCTTAACCTTTTATTTATGAGTAATTTGAGGGACTTTGGGCTGGTGGTAAAATGGCAATTTACAATCAGATCTTCAGACACGAAATACATCTTAGCCTCATCTGACATCACAAAGAACTAACAGCAAAACAAATTAAAAGATCTCGGTTGTTGAGTTATGTATTTAATTTTATTGATAAGTATAAACTCAAGTGAGGCCTTGACACCAAGAAAAAGATAAAAACCATGTTAAATTGACTTTATTTTTTTTACCACATTTTGACTTGGTAATCCAGAGTTAATAACCCCAACTTTAACTATTGAGATGCTGAAGTAGATAATATTGCACTTGGTAAGAGATTTAAAGTCTTTCCACCCCATTTTAAGGGACCCCTTTTAAGTTTTTATAGAGAAATCTGGTGAAAATCAAAACTCCTTACCATACCAGGAGTTTCCCCTTAGTTTTTAGCATTTCTCTGACAGATAGAGACAGAATTCTGTGCTCTCTGGGGCAAAGACATCTAATGATAGAATTATTGTTCAACATCAGTGTTGTTTTTTTTTTTTTTTAAAGATTTTATTTATTTGACAGAGAGAGATCACAAGTAGGCAGAGAGGCAAGCAGAGAGAGAGAGAGAGAGAGAGAGGGAGGAGGAAGCAGGCTCCCTGCCTAGTGGAGAGCCTGATGCGGGACTCGATCCCAGGACCCTGAGATCATGACCTGAGCTGAAGGCAGAGGCTTAACCCACTGAGCCACCCAGGCAGCCCAACATCAGTGTTTTTGATGGAATTTATTCCTTTTTCCTTTGTCACATTGGCTTCTGTGATTCCAGCTCTAAATTTATAAATGCGTGTAAGCACAACACAGCAGACTCTAATGATCTGAAAATACCTCGTGGAAATGCTTTTCTGTAAAATTCAGGTATATGCCACTTCTGCTCATGGATGTTAAGCTTGAATATTACAAGAAAATATCGTAGTTTCTTTCAGCTCCGATTTGCAGAGGATTGAGGGAGAAAGTCAATTGTGGTAATCGGGATGGTTAAGGATTTTTTATTTTAACCTCCCTTACAATCTTAGTGTTGCCTAGCAAGGTGTTTTGTATTCTCCAAAGTGGTTATTCCAAATGCTTACTGTGTTTTTAACCACCTGTTTTTGGCAAGTCCTTCACTCTGGCCTGCTTACCGTCCAGAGAAAACAACCACCCAGGTGGGACTCCCTTCCACATTTTTTCCTTCTGTCTCTAAACTGCACTCTGTTCTCCTTCATCCCCTGTCTTTCTTACCATTGATTGAAGGAAGGTGCTGTTCTTCAAGGCCAAGGTCAACAACATCCCATCCCTTTCACTCTGCCCCTGGTTCCTGATCCATCCATTATTCTGTGACACTCACCTAGAGCGTCTGTCGGTCCTCTGTCTCCTTCGCTTCAGCTTACTATGTTTGAATCTTGTCCTAAAACAGAAAGAATCATCAAACCAGCCAAACATACAAATAAGATTTTATAAAGACTTAGTGTTGAAATTTATAAATACGTTTCGTTATCTAATATTTAAATTATTATCAAGTTTTTTCTATCTTGACAAACTTATTTAATGTTTTAAAATCAATATATTTATTTATTTTTTAAAGATTTAATTTATTTACTTGAGAGAGAGAGACTGCAAGCGAAAGAGAGAGCGAGTCAGGGCGGGGAGCAGCAGAGGGAGAGAGAGAAACAGGCTGACCAGTGAGCAGGGAACCCGATGCCGGGCTTGATCTCAGGACTCTGGGACCATGACCTGAGTTGAAGGCAGATGCTTAACCAACTGAACCACCCAGGAGCCCCTAAAATCAATACATTTAAATACTATATGAGTTTTATTTTTGGTTAGTATTTCTTGGTTATAAAGGATTATTCTTTTAATATAGTACCAGATTTGAATGGCTGAATTTACTCAGAATTTTTGAGTCTGTATTCATAAGTGAGATATGCTCTGTGTGTGTGTGTGTTTGCCCACATGCATATGTGTTCTGGTGTCGATGGTAGAGGTTGGGTTGGGAGGGTGTGTGTATATGCTTTGTTAGGCTATGTTAACTTCATAAAATGATTGGGGCTGGCTGTTCATTTATCTCTATGCTTTGAAATAGTTTACGTAATGTGGGGATTATCTGTTCCCTAAAAACTTGAAAGATTTCACTGGAAAAACCATCTGGTTCAAATAATTTCTTGGAGGCAATTCTCTGACTCTTTTCTAAACTTCTTTCATATTTACTATTATATTTCAGTTTTCTAGTCTTCTGAGTCAATTCTGGCAATACATCCATGTCAGTGAGATTTCAAAGCATTCATTTCACCAAGATTGAACATTTTACTAATAAAATTTCATAGAGTATTTTAAAAGTAGAATTCTCTTTATTGTTTATTATGCCACATTTCTTATTTCTGATTTCATTCCTGTTTTCCTTCTCTCCTTTCTATCTAAAAGTTTTTTTTTTTAAGTTAACTTTTTTAAAGCAGAGTTTTAGATTTACCGAGAAATTAGGACAATAGGGTAGTGATTTCACATATACCTGCAACCAGTTTCCCCTATTATTAGTATAGTATGATACATTTGTTATAATTAATGAACCAATATTGATACATTATTATTAACTAAAGCCTACACTTTCTTTGGACTTTTAGTTTCTACCCTTTTTTTCTGTTCCACGGTGCCATCCAGGATGCCACATTATATTAGTACATGCGTCCTCATGTCTCCCAAGCCACACTTGGCTGTGCACTTTCTCAGACTTTTGATGACTTTGGCAGTTATGAGGAATACTCATTAAGTACTTGTAGAATTTCCAGCAGTTGCGATTTATCCATGTTTTTCTCGTGATTTGATGAGAGTTGTATGTTCTTGGGAGGACGACTACAAAGTCCAAGTGCCATTTTCATTCCATCACATCATACTATCCACACAACTTATCACTGTGGATGTCAGCCTTGATCACCTGGCTGAGGAGGTGTTTGTCAGATTTCTCCGCTCTAAAGCTCTTCAGTTTTTCCCCTTTCCATCCCGTCTCTGGAAGAAAGTTACTATTTGCAGCCCATTCTTGAAAACTGGGGAGTTATGCTTCTCCTCCTTGAAGGAGGGGTAGTTACATAAATTATTTCGAATTATTCTGCAATTATTTCTGTGAAATTATTAGAATTATTTTACTTTTGTCTATTTTTCCCATGTATTTATTCAATCATTTCTTTATATCAGTATAGACTTGTGGATATTTATTTTATACATTGGATTATAGTAATCTAATATCCCTTTATTTTGCTGCTCAGATTTTTCCAGTTTTGGTCATCGGGAGCTCGTTCACTTGACTCCTGTGTCCCTTTCTTTGGGGGGGCGGGGACAGAGGTAAAGGGAGCTCTATCTCAAAACCCTGAGATCATGACCTGAGCTGATTCTGAAGCCAAGATTTGTATGCTCAATCGACTGAGCCTCCCAGGGTCCACTACTACACCCCTGTGTCCCTTTGATGTACCTCCAACATTGCAAGTTTTGTTTTGTTGTTACTGAGCACTCCCTTACTTTCTGGCACTACAGGATGCACCAGACTCAGCTTGTATATTTCCTTTTTTTCCCCTCAGCTTGTGTATTTCCTATCTGAGTCCTAGAATCAGTTGTCTCTTCAGGGAGCGCTGGTTTCTCTGATTGGAGAATGATATTAGAAACCAAGATCTGGTTGCTAGGTGTGCTTGTTGCTACTGGGGAGTCATTGATTCTAGGCCCTCTAAGGAAGGAAATATTTGTGGGTATGCTAACCTGTTATATACCTTGTCTATAAATATTTCTATATGTAACCGTCTGTATCTATATTAAGCAAAACAAGGATTCATACTGATGTCTCCAAGTTTATTCTTTTACCACATGAATCATTCTAACCTTTTCCTCTTCCTTATCTGTAACCCCGACTCCCAACGGTGTGGCCCTTGCCATTGTTTCTCCCTTCACTTGTTGCTCAATTCCAGTAGATGTGTAGTGATAGTAAAATTGTTAACCTAAGTTAACAATTAACTAAGTTGACAACTTAGTCAACTGGAGTTCTGTGCTTAAGCACAGTCCCTGCTGCCTTGAGTCTTGCAGACTCCTCTTGTTTCCACAGACACTTAAGATGAGCACCTTTTCCCTCTATCGCCCTCAGTGAGATTATTTCAGACATTTATAATATAGTTAAATTGTTTGGTCACATTCTGCATTCCATCTTGGGATTCTCAGACATCCTAAATGATATTTTGAAATCTTTCCTTCATTAAGTTTCACTCTTTGTGTTGTGAAGCTATAGGTTGTCAAAATGCATAGTTTCATGGAACCAGCTTTAAAATATTATACAGAATAGTTTTAACACTGTGAAAAATCCCCTGTGTGAATTCCCAGTCAACTCTCCCTCCTCCCCCTACACCTCTAGATGCTTCTGACCTTTTAACCATCTCTATAGTTTGCCTTTTCCAAAATGTTACATAATTGGAACCATACAGTACATAGCCTTTTCAGATTGGGTTCTTTCACTAAGCAATATGCCTTTAAGATTCATCTTGTGGCTTGATAACTGCTTTCTTTTTGTCACTGAGTAGTATTTCATTCTATGGATGTACCACAGTTTGTTTATACCTTGACCTATTGAAAGGCATCTTGACTGCTTCCAGTTTTTGGTGACTATGAATTAAACTGCTTTAAACATTCTATGTGGGGTTTTTTTGTGGACGTAAATTTTCAGTTTACTTAGATGAATATCTAGGAGCAGCATGGCTAGAACATATGGGAAAGCTATTTAACTTTGTAAGAAACTGCCTGTCTTCCAAGTTGGCTGTACCATTTTGTATTCCCACCAGCAGAGAATGGGAGTTTCTGTTGCTTTGTGACCTCAGCAGCAGCTGGTATAATTTTCTGAATTTTAGCCATTCTAACAGGTATACAGTGGTATCTCATTGTTGTTGTTGTTGTTGTTTTTAAGATTTTATTTATTTATTTGACAGACAGAGATCACAAGTAGACAGAGAGGCAGGCAGAGAGAGGAAGGGAAGCAGGATCCCCGCTGAGCAGAGAGCCCGATGTGGGGCTCGATCCCAGAACCCTGGGATCATGACCTGAGCCAAAGGCAGAGGCTTAACCCACTCAGCCACCCAGGCGCCCCTCATTGTTGTTTTAATTTGCATTTGCATTTCCCTAATGGCAAATGATGTTGACTATCTTTTCAGGTGTTCATTTGCTCTCTGTATATTTTCTTTCATGAGTTGTCTGTTCAGATCCTTTGCCCATTTAACAAAATTGGGTTGTTTTCTTACTGTTAAGTTTTAAGTGCTTTGTATGTTTTGGATACAAATCCTTTATCACATATTTATTTTGTAAGTATTTTCTTCCAGCCTATGGCTTGTCTTTTTGTTCTCTTTACAGTGTCTTTTGTAGAGCAGAAGTTTTTAATTTTAATAAAGTTCAATATACCAATTTTATTCTTTCATGGATTGTGCTTTTGGTGGTGTATATGAAAACCCATCACCAAACCCAAGAGCACATGGATTTTTTTTTCTCTGTGTTTTCCTTCAAAAGTTTTACAGTTTTGCATTTAGTTGAATTAGGTTTGTTAAAAGTATAAGGTCTTGTCCAGATTTGTCTATGTCCCTCCATCCCTCCTCACCTCCCTCCTTTCCTTCTTTTTTTCTTTCCTTGCTTCCTTCCTTCCTTTCTTTTTTTGCATATGGACATCCAGTTATTCCAGCCCCATATTAAAGAAATCATCCTCTTCCCACTGAATTGCCTTTGCTCTTTTGTTAAAGATCAGTTGACTATATTTTTGTGGGTCTGTTTCTGAGCTCCCTATTCTGTTCCAGTGGTCTTTTTTTTTTCACCAAAAACATGTGATCTTGATTACAATTAGTGTTTTATGTTTTTAAAATTACACTTGTACATTTTTCTTTTTATATGTTCAAGAGCCAGGTTTGAATTTCTTTGCTCATTTTAGCTTTTTTTTTTTTTAATTATTTCTTTTCTTGACCTTGTTATTGTTTTCTCTAGCTTCTTCAGTTAAATTAGTTAAGCTCATTTCATTTTCTAGTAAAATATGTATCTTAGTCTGCTAGGGCTGTCATAAAAAAAAAATACCACAGGTTGTGTGGCTTAACCAGCAGAAATTTATTTTCTCACAGCTCTGGAGGTTAGAAGTCCAAGATCAGTGTGCTGGAAAATTCTTTTTTCGGTGAGGTCTCTCTTCCCAGCTTGCAGATGTCCACCTTCTCCCTGTGTCCTCATGACCTTTTATCTGTGCCAAGGGAAGTGGGGAAAGGGATAAAGATATCTCTGGTGTCTTTCCCTTTTCTTATAAGGCCACAAATTCTATTAGATCAGGGCCCCACCCAGCGACCTTACTTAGCTTTGATTATCTCCTTAAAGGCCCTGTCTTCAAACACAGGCACACTGGAGGTTAGGGTTTCAACATATACATTTTTGGGGGATACAGTTTGGTCTATAACAATATGATAAAAGCAGCAGTGTTATGAATTTATTTCCAAATATAGCTTTATCTCTAAAGTGCATTCTTTCATATGTGGTGTTATCACTGTTCTTTATACATTGTTATTGTGTTCTTTTCTTTTTTTTTCTTCTTATTTTCTTATTGATCTAATAGTTAATTGGAAAATTAGGGTGACTTTCCCTTGTTCTCCAGAATTTTTTATAAGCCCTATATTTTAAAAGCTAATATAGAAATAATATTGCTTTGATATTTTGAATTTATTGAAATTAGAGTCTAGTAGAATGGTTCTCAATTCTCAGGGACATTTGGATATGTGCATTTTTGGTTGGCATCATGATGTGTCATGGGGAAGGGCTTCATGTAGTTTATAGGGTTAAGAACTTCTAGATCTCGTTGGGGCGCCTGGGTGGCTCAGTGGGTTAAAGCCTCTGCCTTCGGCTCAGGTCATGATCTCAGGGTCTTGGGATCGAGCCCCGCATCGGGCTCTCTGCTCTGCGGGGAGCCTGCTTCCCTCTCTCTCTGCCTGCCTCTCTGCCTACTTGTGATCTCTCTCTGTCAAATAAATAAATAAAATCTTTAAAAAAAAAAAAAAAAGAACTTCTAGATCTCAATGCTGTAGGCCAGCCATGAAGAACTGTGGTGTGTGTGTGTGTGTGTATGTGTGTAAGAGAGAGAGGGAGGTAGAGAGAGAGAGAGAGAGAGAGAGAGAGAGAGAGATAGCATGCAGAGGGTGAATTTCAGGCCCTGTCTCCCTCTAAACATGGCTCACTGCCATTGCTGCCTTGCGGCTATCACATGTAAGTGTGGAGCACTGTATGTGGAGTCTCCTTTCAGAGTTCCAGGTATTTAGTGAGGCAGAGCCCACTCTGCTCTGGGTTTCCTCATTGTCTTTGGGGGTTTCAATCCAATTTTGGGATGTCATCTACCTTCAAGGGAATCTGTATCAGGGAGCAGTCTCCCACTTGGGTTGCTCATGTCTACTCTAACCTCATTTCCTCTGATGCTGTTCTAGATCCTTCTTCACTGTCTGGGATGGGCTTTAGTTTCTTCCTTAGTTGGCAGGAAACAACTTAAATCCCATCCCACTGTTTCTTCTTTAAGACTTTTATTTAAAGTGTGCTCAGGGGGGGCACCTGGGTGGCTCAGTGGGTTAAAGCCTCTGCCTTCGGCTCAGGTTATGATCACAGGGTCCTGGGATCAAGCCCCGCATCAGGCTTCTGCTCAGTGGGGAGCCTTCTGCCTCCTCTCTCTCTCTGCCTGCCTCTCCGGCTATTTGTAATCTCTGTCAAATAAATAAATAAAATCTTAAAGTGTGCTCAGTCCTTCAAACTCTGACTCTTGATCTCTGAAGAGAGATTTTTTTGGTCCCCACATAAATATTTGTAGTGAGGAGAGGAATCTTTTAAAATTTCCTATTACATTTAATTTTGATATAATTTCAAACAAAGTTTCAAGAAAAGCACAAAGAATTTTCTAAAGCCCTTTATCCAGATTCTCTAAGTGCTAACATGTTGCCACATTTGCCTCTGTCTCTACATGTGTGTCCCCTCTATCTCCCTCTTCACACAAGAACACTTGCCCCTGTGCATGCACACACACGCACAAGTCAGGAAGTCAGCATCGATTCACTACTATTGTCCAGTCTACAGGCTTTCTTCATATTTGGCCAGTTGTCCTGCTAAAATCCTTTCTATCAAGAGAAAACTGATAGGTCAAAAGAAAACTGGTCCCGTATTGCACTGCATCGTCATGTCTCTTTAGTCATTCTTTGTATTTTATGACACTGGCATTTTTGAAGACTATAGGCTTGATGTTTTGTAGACCATTCCCCAGTCTGGTTTGTTTCTATTTCCATAAGATTAGGTTCAGGTTATGCATTTTTGGCAGGAATCCCACTGTGTCCTCAGTGGATCTTGTCAGAAAGTGCATGAGGTCGATTGTCTCATAACTGGTGAGGTGAACCTTGATCACTTGGTTAAGCTGGTGTCTGTCAGGTTTCTCCACTGTAAAGGTACTAGCTTTCCCTTTGTACTGAGTAAGTCATCTTGTGGGGAGGTACTATGAAGCTATTGTATCATTCTTCAAATTTTCACCCACTACTTTTACCATCCATGGATGATTCTTACATGAATCAGTTATTATGATGATGGTTACCCACTGACTATTTTCTAATTCCATTACTTCTTCTATAGTAATCCATTTTGTTTTTGTTTTACTGTAAGGAAGAGTTTTCTAAAGGAGGACTTTGGAAATTCAGAAAATGCTTTTTCTTTTCTCTTGAGGAGTTAAGCTCCTGCAGTTGAATAACTGACTTTCAAAACTGTTGTCCTTAAGCTCAAAGCTAAGCTGTGAGGCGTTTTGCTCTAAGCTGTGCCCATCTTCCATCTGAGGTTCAGAGTGTACAGAATACCATTGATACCACTGGTGAATAGCCACAGGATCACAAGAGGAAGTTTAGCCTAGGAAAAACCCTTAGGTGAAAGTTATCTCCAAATATCACTTTGCTGTAACAGTTTTTAGTATTGCAAGGTTTCATATCCTTGTGTCTTTCTAGGTGCTTCTGTGTAAAAGTGAGCGAAATTGCCAATAAGAAGGAATTATAGGAGCAGGGCACCTGGGTGGCTCAGTGGGTTAAAGCCTCTGCCTTCGGCTCCGGTCATGATCCCGGGGTCCTGGGATCGAGCCCCGCATCGGGCTCTCTGCTAAGCAGGGAGCCTGCTTCCTCCTCTCTCTCTCTCTCTCTGCCTGCCTCTCTGCCTACTTGTGATCTCTCTCTGTCAAATAAATAAATAAATAAATAAAATCTTTAAAAAAAAAAAAGGAATTATAGGATCAAAAATGAACATATTACCACTTGATTTTTTTTTTTTTTTATTTGACAGATCACAAGTAGACAGAGAGGCAGGCAGAGAGAGACAGGAGGAGGAGGAGGCAGGCCTCCTGCGGAGCAGAGAGCCCGATGCGGGACTCGATCCCAGGACCCTGAGATCATGACCTGAGCCGAAGGCAGAGGCTTTAACCACTGAGCCACCCAGGCGCCCCATATTACCACTTGAAAAGAACTTTAAACCTTTCTGTCTTTTACAAAAAAGTAGTTTACCCCTCTCCCACCCGAGGCTTCCAACACTGATTTGCTAGATTAACTCATCAAAGATTATACAGGATTAACATTGTAATGTCAGTCCCAATGATGCTCCATTGTTTTGAATTCCAAATTAGGGAACTGGAATCGATACATTTCTTTTTACCCTCAGACGTTGTATGTTTTGAATTGGGTGATATTTGTGTGTGAGGGTGAATGTATCTTCTGCCAACTTCCTTTGCCTATATCATCTTTAAGAGGGTGCTTGAACCAGATTTGTTTCAGAGATAGAGTGTCTTGTGTTAAGACCTAGAGACTTAGAAGGAAAGGATACTTGTTTATGTTAGCAGTTTCTTGCAGATATACAGCATCTACATTAGCTAATGGGAGAAAATAAAATCAATTACACTGAAAGAAGAAGAGTTGAAAAAAACACAATTTCCTTATTTCTTTATGGGTATTAGCCCAAGATTACAAATCCCAAAGCTATCCCAAAGAAAGAAAGCTAACTGCTTAGAGTCTCCTAATTTTCTCATTCAAATGTATGTGTTTATCTTAATGACCATGTATCTGAAATCTTTATTTGGGGATCTAAAAGAAAAAAAAGAAAAATACAAGGTTATTCAGTGTGCATATTCTCTGTATTATGGATGTTGGAATTTGGATACATTAACTCCAGAGAGTTAATGTGATATTTTAGGATACCCTTGTACATTCTCTTTGCATAGAAGTCCTAGGGAAATGCTTTTTTTTTTTTTTTTTAAGATTTTATTTATTTATTTGTCAGAGAGAGAGAGCAAGAGTGAGCACAGGCAGATAGAGTGGCAGGCAGAGGCAGAGGGAGAAGCAGGCTCCCTGCCGAGCAAGGAGCCTGATGTGGGACTCGATCCCAGGACGCTAGGATCATGACCTGAGCCGAAGGCAGCCGCTTAACCAACTGAGCCACCCAGGCGTCCCGGGAAATGCTTTTTGACTATCTTGATTTTCTGCTGTTTGTTTCAGCGGCTGTGTATAAAGATGATTATCATTTCTACCTGCAAGTGACATCTTAAGAAATGTGTATGTGGAGGGGATTGAGGAATATTGTGGAGAATGTTAGACCTTCCTTTTAAACAACTGTTCGTGTAGGCAACTTACTTATTTTGTGTATTAAACAAGTGATTTTTTTAAATTGGTAGATCCTTGTCCCTATGAGCATGAAGACACCTTTTTCTCAGTGTTTCACACTCAGGTCCCTCCAGAAGAATATGAAAACCGTATACAGAAAGTCAGTCAAGGTATGTTTTAATTTGTGTGTTTTAGCATATTGTCACAAGAAAATACTAGCTATATGCAGAAATATTCACAGATGAAATCATCTGATGTGATTTAATCCTGTGGTAGGTAAACGAAAGTTAAGGTTCTAGATGAAACAAAATTGGTCACGAGTTAATCATTGTTGAAGTTAGTTGTTGAGGGTTTATAATACCATTCTTTCTATTTTTGGATATTTAAATTTTATATAATGAAGAGTTAAAGAAAAGCTGGCTTCAAGTAACTTAAGCTAGAAAACTAGCTTAAGCAAAAAAAAAAAAAAAAAAATTTATAGAAATAATCCTGGGGGTAGACAGCTTTTTTTGATTCCCAAGAGCATATTCTGTGGTTAGTCATGAGAGGGAGACTCTCTTTCAAAATTGTGGAAAAGAGGGGCGCCTGGGTGGCTCAGTGGGTTAAGCCGCTGCCTTCAGCTCAGGTCATGATCTCAGGGTTCTGGGATCGAGCCCAGCATCGGGCTCTCTGCTCAGCAGGGAGCCTGCTTCCTCCTCTCTCTCTGCCTGCCTCTCTGCCTGCTTGTGATCTCTTTCTGTCAAATAAATAAATAAAATCTTTAAAAAAAAATTGTGGAAAAGACAACAACTGATCCAGGTTGGGTTAGGTGCCTACCACTGGTCAAACCGACTCATCCAACTGGGCAAGAGTTGGTGTTAATATAGGAAAGTGGCAGCTTCTACTGTTGGTCACCACCAGGGTGGAGAGGAGAGGACCTTTCTAGTGAGATGGTTCTAACCAGACAACCCAGTGTTTTTTACTACAATTAATTAATTAATTAACTAATTTATTTATATTTATTTGAGAGGGAGAGAGCACGAGAGTGAGAGAAATTGGGAGAATGAGTGGGGGAAGGGGCAGAGAGAGAAGCAGACTCCCTGTGGAGCAGGGAGTGCAACGTGGGAAGGGATCCCAGGACCCTGGGATCATGACCTGAGCTGAAGGCAGACGCGTAACCAACTGAGCCACCTAGGCGTCCCTAAGAAACTGTTTTAAATGTAGACATGAATGCATTTAATTTGAGTTATTTTAATGTTGTATTGTTTGAGTATATGAAACTTAAACTGAATGAATAAACTTCATATTTCAGCTTAAAAGACTATACACAACTTGGATTATGGGGAAAATGTTGCATATTTTAGATTTAAGGAGGCCACTCACCAAAACTCATACTTTAACTATTGGTAGTTGACTAAATGTGACCTATTAAAGAAATAAAATCCCAATGATAAAATACAGATTGATTTGCCTAGAAACTTATAACTTAAATTTGAGTGAAACTTTTTTTTACCCAAATTTATTTATTTATTTTTATTTTTTTTTTTTAAAGATTTTATTTATTTATTTGTCAGAGAGAGAGAGAGGGAGAGAGAGTAAGCACAGGCAGACAGAATGGCAGGCAGAGGCAGAGGGAGAAGCAGGCTCCCTGATGAGCAAGGAGCCCGATGTGGGACTCGATCCCAGGACGCTGAGATCATGACCTGAGCCGAAGGCAGCTGCTTAACCAACTGAGCCACCCAGGCGTCCCCCAAATTTATTTTTGTTTGAAAAGAATTTATATCCAGAGATCTTACCCTTTTCCTGGTTCTTTCCAGCTATTGTTATCAAAATATATTGTTTAATTATTAAATTTGAATTGAATCTTTGACAACTAGCTATAAATATACCAAATGACTAGCTCCCTTAATCCTTATTGTTATACACCCTCTTAAAAAACAAAGATAACTTTTAAGTAAACCTTGTCTGGATTGAGCTGCTGACTGTTGTTTTTCCCTTTTGGACTTTAATGTGGCAGTTTATCCTCTTTTTTAGGGTGGGAACTCCATTTGTCATTTAAGAGTTTTTAGAGCTTTAAAGAAGCAGTCACGTGATCTTGTTTTAAATGCTTTAAATGTGACCAGAGTGAAAACAAGCTATTTAATGTAGGGAATAAGAGTCCGTAAGTATTTTTCTTACCTGTTTTGAGCACCCAGGGTCTGAACAACTCAGAAGTTGACTCGGGCCTCTTTTCAAAGGTGGAGAAAAAGTGACAAACTGAGATGAGCTCTCAGGGTCTGCGCAGACGGGATGTCAAACATCCAGGACACTTATGTCCAGACTTCGCTTAAAAGACAGGTTTGAACAAAAAGTTACTGTTCAGAGAAGACGATGGGATATTAATAGAACATCAGGAAATGACTCTAGTCTTTAGGGCAAGTTTTGTTTCATATAGAGAATGAGATAAAATATATTGTATTAATTAATTAACTTCATCAGAGTATAGTTGACACACATATTACACTAATTTCAGGTTACAACATAGTGACTCAACAAGTCGACACAGTAATCTATGCTCACTGTGAGAGTAGCTCCTTGGTCACCATGTGACACTATTATGATACCATTGACTATATTCCTTATGCTGTGCCTTTCATCCCTGTGATTTAGTCATTCCCTAACTGGAAGCTTGGATCTGTCACTGCCCTTTATGCATTTTGCCCATCTCCCCACTCTCCTCCCCTCTGGGAACCATCACTTTGTTCTCTGTATTTATAAGTATGATTCTGCTGTTTGTTTCTTTATTTATCATTTGTTTTGCTTTTTAGATTCCACCTATGCGTGAAATCATATGGTAATTATCTTCCTCAGTCTGACTCATTTCACTTAGCATAATACCCTTTGGGTTTACCCATGCTGTCACAAATGGCAAGATCTTTCTCTTTTTCATGGTTGAGTAATATTCTAGTGTCCGTGTGTATGTGTATCACATCTTCTTTATCCATAAGAATAAATCTCCGTATGTAATAAGTTTCTGGATTTGGAATTTAGAAGTTTTTCTATATGTGCTTTTTTTTCTTATATATTTTAATGTATGCTTATATATTTCAATGCTTGCTTTATTTCTTATATATTTAATGTATGCTTAATGTAATTTTAATTTAAAATTTTAGCATAATGGACAATTGTAATAATGAAAAATTTTGAACTTTTTAAATATTAGATTTTACCTATGATGTGGGAGGAAACGAGTCATTGATCAAAGCAGAAAAGAAACATTCCTCAAATACAGAAAAGACTGAGCTCAGGGGTAAACATAGCCAGGATTTTATCAAAAGAAACATTGAGGTATGTACTTAGAAGTTTAGAAATCAATATGTAAGATTAAATGAGTTATGAAATGAAAATAGTTGTGTTCATGGTCTTTAAATACTTTTTTGATCATGATACATGTATATGTAATTGAAACAGTGTATATAACTGAAGAAAAGTTCTATGGACCATTACTTCTCTTCGCTATTTTTTATTCCATCCTACCTTATTTTACCCCCTTTAAAAATGCTAGCTGCTGTTTGGTACATTTGTTTCACTACCCAGAAACGAACCTGGTTCCTGCAGTTTGAAACACATTTGTTTAGATGATAGCTTCAGACAGTGTTTCCCAGATTTTAAATTGCATATTAGTAAAATTGGCCTTTTAAAGTAAGGAGACTGAGTTTATAGTTGGTGTATTTAGAAATTTGCAAGGAAAATGCTCCTGGCAGAGCTGGAGAGGCCAACAAGTTGTCTGCCCTTTTCCCTCTCCAGTTAGCTGAGCCTCCAGGAAGCCCACTTGTCACTTGCCTTGATTAGCTCCTTGCGTCAAGGGCTCAGCCTTGGTCTTACAGACCCTACAGCCTGTCTTAGTATGTCCTCAAGGCAGACTAACCCAGGGCAAAAGGGCTCCTCTATTAGACCAGAATGCTGATTAATTAATGTACAGCAAGAAATGTAGGTGCAGTGGACAGAAGGCTTGTGACAAACCACCCAGGCCGTTAGCAGATGAGTTACTAGGTGAGTGTGAAGTTATTCACAAGAGGGGAGAGTTAAATAGTTCCTCACAGTTCAAACCTGATGCTCCTTCCACAGCTGGCATGTCATTTCCAGGCAGATTGCATTCATGGGTCAACGTGCCAATGACAGCATTGGCCTCTGGGACTCCCGCATTTTCTCTTCATGTCCCTCTGATCTGAAGGAAACCTTCTCCAGCTTGATCTCTTTGCACTGGCCCATGTTGATTTACTTAATTTTCCAAGAGTGGCAGTGTTTTTCTCAGAGCCAGCCCCACCATGAATTTCCCCTTTCCCCTTTTAACAACGGTAGCTGACTCTTTATTCAAAGTCCTGATATAACAGTCTGGAAACATAAAGGCAAGTTCATTCAGGAGCAGGCAGGATGTCTGGCTTGCAAGCAGGCACCTTTGTTTTGGGTGCGATGGAAGAGCGGTTTTGAAATGGATGATGTTGAGAAGGACAAGAAGAGTTTTGTTCAGAAGTGTGCCCAGTGCCCTACAGTGGGGAAGGGAGGGAAGCACAAGACTGGGCCAGATCTCCACGGTCTGTTTGGACAAAACACAGGGCAGGCCCCTGGGTTTTCTTATCTGGATGCCACCAAGAACAAAGGCATCGCCTGGGGAGAGGAGACACCGATGGAGAATTTGGAGAATCCCAAGAAGCACATCCCTGGAACAAAACTGATCTTCGCTTGCATTAGGAAGACAGGAGCAGACTCAATTAGAAAAGGGCAGAGTCGATAGCTTCCAAGAAACCATAGTTGACCACTGCCTTATTTATTACAAAACAAGAATGTCTCATGACTTCTGTCTGTACCGTATTTCCATTGATTTCATACACCAGAACTCAGATCATGGATGGCTGATGGGATATTCCTTTTGGACAGTCCTTATTGAAATAAGATTGGCTTGTGGTTAAATGTATCTGATTAGCTTTTTGAACTTCTATAGTAATTCTGGTTCAGCAAGCGCTGTCACTGTTTTCCCCTTCTAGAGAGATGATTGGAATCGATTGGTAATGTTCGACTTTTCTCAGAGACGGTAAATGCCATCTCTAAACCTTGGGAGATGGGTTTTCTATTTTGATTTATATAAATGTTACGTTTATTTAAATATTGAGGAAATCCCTTTACTATCTTACAGAACAGCAATACTCAGCTGTGTTTCACATCATGTTCATTAGCCTGGTAAAGGCAAGGGCTGAAGACAAGCTGGCATTGTCCACTTTCTCTTTTTGGTCTTAACTCTGCCAATTTAATTAAAATTCCCTGCATCTAAAATGTTGCCTTTTGCTTAATGAAAGGCATTTTCATGTGGTTTATGTACAATATTAAATCAAGAATATTTAACGCTTTTCACATTTTATGGATGATCTATAATGTAAGATACTTTTAGGATAGTGTGACAGGACTATGTGGACAGTCACGTTTGTGGTAGCAAATGTGTCTTGTGAATTCCTCACTAAGTCATACGAAGTTATAATTCAGATTGTCTTTTAAACAGCTTTTTGAAAACCTAACTGTAGAATTACCATATATGCGTGATTGGTCATGGTGCTCTTATCAACTCATTAGAAGGATTAAAGTTGAGATATATCATCGGCACAAATTTGCAAGTTATGTGATAAAGCTTCAAATAATTACAAATAAAATCACATTAAAAAAATAAGAGCAATTTCATTTGGTAGATACATGTCACATAGGAAGTGGCAAGAGCTTCTTTCCAAATATCTCAATATATTATTACATTGGTAAATAAAGGGAGGTTTGCCAACTGCCCATGTTTGTTTTATCTTATATTTTAAATAAAATGTTTGTTAAAACGGCTAACACGAGGGCCTTTGGCATCAAAGAAAACTACCTCGCAAATGAAAAACGCCTAATCTCACAGATTTGCCCAAGTGTATCTGTGCTATAGAAGGCTCAGTTCCCATTTTTATTTTCCTGAACTATGAATTGTCTTGAGTATTTACTATTTTTTATTAAAACATTCCGTAGTTGGCCAAGGATTCAGGGAAGCCAGTGGTTATGATGGATACAGAGAGGAAAAGGCTGATCGAACTTTTGAAGGACTTAGATGACAGAGATTCGGGGCTGCCCCATCCTGAGGTATGTAAGCTCTAATATTCAGTGACCTCTATGCTTCATCTTCTTTTTTTTTTTTCTGTAGTTTTGATTATTCATTTATTTTGGGAAGAAATTTATTTATTTGACAGAGAGCGAGCACAAGCAGGGGAGCAGCAGGCAGAGGGAAGAGGGAGAGGCAGGATCCTCACTGAGCAGGGAGCCTGATGTGGGACTTGATCCCAGGCCTCTGGGATCATGACTTGAGCTGAAGGCAGCAGCTTAATTGACTGAGCCACTTAGGCGTCCCTCAACTTTTTATTTAAATTCCAGTTAATTAACTGTGTGTAATATTAGTTTCAGGTGTAGGGCTTAGTGATTCATCACTTACGTACAATACCCAACACCTGTGGCTCACTGCAGCAGCTGGTGCCCTCCTTAATCCCTATCACCTATTTAAACCACAATCCCTCTCTCAACCCTCAGTTTGTTCTCTATTGTTAAGAATCTGTTTTATGGGGGGCGCCTGGGTGGCTCAGTGGGTTAAGCCGCTGCCTTCGGCTCAGGTCATGATCTCAGGGTCCTGGGATCGAGTCCCGCATCGGGCTCTCTGCTCAGCGGGGAGCCTGCTTCCCTCTCTCTCTCTCTGCCTGCCTCTCCGTCTACTTGTGATCTCTCTCTATCAAATAAATAAATAAAAATCTTTAAAAAAAAAATCTGTTTTATGGCTTGCCTCTATCTTTTTTCCATCCCTGTGTTCATTTGTTTTGTTTCTTAAATTCCACCTATGAGTGAGATCATATGGTATTTGTCTTTTTCTGAATTATTTCACTTAGTGTATGTAATACTGTCCAGCTCCAGCCACTTTGCAAACCATGCCTAATCTTGTCTGATCTTGGAAGCTAAACAGGGTTGGGCCAGTTTAGTACTTGGATGGGAGGCCTCTACACTTCTTAATTTTTATTTTTTATCATGTTACTGACTTCTTATCACAAATCTGAGTACATCTTCAAATTATGGGACAATATTTAAAAAAATCCCGTTTTACAAAATGATGTTGATTGAATTTTTCAGATTTATTCTTGGCCAATTCGTTATCAACTCTCAGAGGATTATGTGATGTCATTGTGAGAGTGACTACACGTTAGCAATCATAATAACCTCTACCTGAGATGTAATAGGGCTTAGTCACTGATGACATATCTATGTGTTTCTCTGTGTCCTTTTATTTTGGACATTTATTATTATCCCTAAGCTGGCTCCAGGATATTTTGGTGTCATCTTCAGTAACCCTAAAGAATACCATCCTGCTTCCACCTTGAGCATCCAGGTCCCTGAAGCGTCCAAGGAGGGGAACAGCATGCAGTCCGGGGTTCAAGTGTGGGGTTTATAGGGTGTGGGCTGGTCCCACGAGCAGGGAAGTGGCTTAGCATTTGCTCTTGTTTGCCTACTAAACTTCCAGCAGTATCCTTTACTTCTACAAAGAAATGCATTCTCCTGGGTATCTTGAAGCCCCTAGCCCTGTCACCTAGTTTTATTTCTGTATGTTTAATACAGGCATGATGGAGTGAAGGCTGCTGGCATCCTGCCCAGATCCCTTTTACCTGGTACCTTCTGTGCCTCCATCCCCCTACCCTGTGTCAAGGCCACATAGCTGCCCCCTTCCCTGGAGTCTGGCCTTGTGTTAAATGGGAGCCGAACAGCCTAGAGTAGCTCCCCCTCTCCATTCCCATCCCCTCCCGAGTCAAGAAAGGCTTGGGTCTGTGGAGCAGTGTGTCCTCCAGAGCTTCCCCGGGGGCAGCTGAGGCCACATCCTTGCCTGGTTGTGTTTCCCTTGTCCTCGCCTGCTTCCCTCACATGGCTTCTCCTGGGAGCGGGCCTTCAGAGAGTCACTCAAGCAAGAATCCCTGTCTCAGGTTCTACAACTAGACCGGCCTCAGATAAGTAGGTGCAAAGGGTCGTTTTTGCTGTAGGGACACAAGCTGTGCGTGAGCAACAGTACCTGTGACCAGTGGGGGAGGGCGTGCCAGGCCTCCGAGGCCCTCATTCCTCCTCAGCTGGTGGCTGAGGCTGGAAATCTCAGCCCAGGGCTGTCTGGATCCTCCAACCTATCAAGAGAAGCTAGAAATTCAGATTTTCTGTGGGAAATACTTTTAATACTTTTAGATGTTGACAGCTAATTTCATTTAAAAATGTCCTGTGTAGGGGCACCTGGGTGGCTCAGTGGGTTAAATCCTCTGCCTTCGGCTCAGGTCATGATCTCAGGGTCCTGGGATCGAGCCCCACATCAGGCTCTCTGCTCCGAGGGGAGCCTGCTTCCTTCTCTCTCTCTGCCTGCCTCTCTGCCGACTTGTGATCTCTGTCAAATAAATAAATAAATAAATCTTAAAAAAAAAAAATGTCCTTTGTAGGCAAACAAAGTTGCTACCCCACCACCCTCACCCCAAATCACAGACAAATCTACATACATCACAGACTACAACCTCGGAAATGTTCTTTCCTGAGAAGTTGCAGGCCCAGTGGGGGCTGTGTCTAGGAATGTAGGAAAGTGTTGCTGTGTCTGGGGCTGGCGAGATTGCCTGGGGAGATCCATCCCTTGACAAGGCAGAGGATAGATAGCGAGGCCTCAGAACAGCTGGTATGTTCTCTGAAGCAGAGGCGAGAAGTAGGTAAAGCAAACTGCTAACCTCCCACAGAATCTGGAAATATTTTAGCTTTAGAATTTGTGGTAATTAATTTTATTAACAAAAGCTAAGATAACAATAAGACTTTTTTTTTTTTTTTTAAACAGTAGGACTTAAGGGACCTGCATCTCATTCCTGGTTTCATTATTAAGAAGTTAGGCAAGCTGCTAGCCATTGATTCTCTGGGTTCCAAACTATGGCATGGTAGATCTTCCTTATGTACCCAGAAAGGATTTAACAGTGAATTTTTATTATTAAATATTGCCTTTTACGTTTTATCTTGGTTAGTATTTGTGTCTTGTCCCTCTCTTTATTTTTAACTCTCTTCTATCCTTTATTTTTATTTTTAGGTAGATTATTTACAAATACCATATAGCTGGATTTTTGTTATTGCTGTTGTGTCTTTGTTTCTTTATCTTTTGTTATTTCCTTATTCTTAATCTTTTAATGAGGATATTTAATTTATTCATTTATATTATGACTTCTGACAGTGTTTGGACCTTTTCCCCCCATCTTGTTATTTCATTGATTAGATTTATTTTGTTTTCTTTCTTTTTTTTTTTTTTTTAAAGATTTTATTCATTTATTTGACAGAAAGAGAAAGAGAGAGAGCACAAGCAGGTGGAGCAGGAGGCAGAGGGAGAGGGAGAAGCAGGCTCCCTGCTGAGCTGAGAGTTGGATGTGGGACTAAGTCCCAGAACCCAGGGTTCATGACCTGAGCCAAAGACAGACACTCAACTGACAGAACCACCCAGGTGGGCGTCCCTAGATTTATTTAGTTTTCTTAACTTCATCTCCTTTTCCTCTCATAGTTTGAGGATTCAGTTCAGTATTTTATATCTGATCTGGTGCTGCTAACCCTCAATTTCTTAAAATACATGAAAATGTCTATATTTTTTTCAACTTCAATAATTACCCTCTAAAATCCTGTATCTTAACAAGGCAGGATCCCAGCACCGTGACCCAAGCCAAAGGCAGAAGCTC
The DNA here is from genome assembly GCF_002288905.1 of Enhydra lutris kenyoni. Lineage (NCBI taxonomy): Eukaryota > Metazoa > Chordata > Mammalia > Carnivora > Mustelidae > Enhydra > Enhydra lutris. The sequence continues at coordinate 8,671,503 of NW_019154088.1, read as the reverse complement.
AACTGACTGAGCCACCCAGGCACCCCATCTACTATATTCTTAAACCATACCAAAATTCCTCAAATTCCTCAAATTTGCTATAGTCTTTGGCACTTATGTGTGTCTTTTTCTTTCTGGAGTGCTAACTCATCCTCCCATTTTTGACAAATGACTGTGCAACTAAAAGAGGGTGACTAGGGCGGTAATTATGTTTTAATTCCCCGGAACTCCTGCCCTTGGGTGGTTCTTCATAGTGGCATGTTTAATTGTGAGAACAGGATAGTCTCTTGAATCTCTCTAGGATACTAAGAATTTTTAAAAGGTTTCTGTTTTTTTAAAAAAAAATTTACTTATTTTAAAAAAGATTATTTACTTGAGACAGTGAGAATGAGAGAGAGAGAGAATGAGCACAAATGGGGGAAGGCAGAGGGAGAGGAACAAGCAGACTCCCTACTGAGGAGGGAGCCCAATGTGGGACTCGATCCCAGGACCCTGGAATGCGCTGAAGACAGATGCTTAACTGACTGAGCCACCCAGGCGCCTCTAATTTATTTTTTTAAAGTAATCTCTACACCCAGCATGGGGCTCGAACTCACAACCTGAAGATCAAGAGTTGCATGCTTCTCCTGCTGAGCCAGCCAGGAGCCCCTAGAAGATTTCTTTCTATTTGGGGAATTTACACTTGTAATGAATGGCACTCCCCAAAGCCAGCTGCCTCTACTGGCAAAATGAGTTTTGCATTGTATCTCAAATTACCCATATCTAAATCAGTGTTGAATGTGAAGGTTTGGTTGTAGACCCTTGGTTACCAGACTGAGCGCTCACTGTGAAGGAGGGTGGTGAAGAGCATTTTCTGGGTTCTGTCTTAGGGAGGCAAGACTTCTGAAAGCTACAAATTTCCCACATTAGCAAGGGTGTCTAGAAGGTGCTAGATGGAAAAACACGATACCATCTCCTACATATTTCATATAATTTCCCTTTGTGATAGAATAATGCATGAAACATTTACATTTCTATTGAATTTAATCTGACAGTCTCTTTTATTTCCAGTGTCATTAAAAAAGAATTCCATTCAAACAAAAATTTTGGATTTATCACCCAAATATTTAGCCATTGATTCCATAGTTTCATTATTTGGTGACTCATTATTTCTCATTTAGATCATATAGTATTTATATCCCTTGTATTTAGGAAAAATTAACGGGAGTTTCTTATTTGTGACAAAATACTATTTTTTATAATGATGTATAATAACTTTCACTGCCAACTCACAAGTGTATTTAAAATGTTTATTAATATATCATATCCTTGTATGGATATACTACAATCTCTTCACTTTTCCCTATTTTTAGATATTTGGACTTTTTGTAATTATTCTTTACTCTAAATGACATGGCAAAAACATATAAGTCAGTGTTTTGGGTTGCAAGAAACAGAGATGGACTTCAGTGGAAAGAACAGAATAAATGTATTGGGAGAGTTGTATAGCCTTGGTGGGAAGTTCAGCAGGTATTAGGATACCCAGAAGCATGGCTATGGAAACTTCTTAGAAACAGGCTGGTTAGGGGTTGCATCATAGCCACCAGTCACCCCCACTAGATGATTGCTGCTACCAGTACTGGTAAACCCAAGATTACTGCTATCGCCATTAATTATGGTCTCACTTCCCCTGCAACTTTGTATCTCTTTCCCTCAAGAGTCAAAAGTCCAGGGTGTTGACTTCTGACTGGCTAATTCTGGGTCATTTGCTTGTCTTCCTGATGCCAAGGGTGGACAGAAGAGGTGTCTGTTGGCGACCTGTTTCCTACTAAGGCTCATGCAGTGTTTGGTTTTAATGAAACAGGAAGGGAGATTGGATGCTGGGGTTAGGGCGAGACATGTAATTCTTGCTGCGTGAGTTTTTGCATGTATCTCTTGTGGTTACCGCTTTGGGATTGATTCCTGGTATTAGAGTCATGGAACCAAAGTGTATGATATTTTAAAACTTCCTTGCCCTCCATTTGCCCTTTTATTCTTAGTGTTTTCATGATTCTTCTGTCCTTGTGCTACATGTTTCTCTGGGTAACCTCATCCATTCCTATGGTTCAAGGTTTTAAGCCATCATAGAGATGTGGGTGAGTCCATAATACTTATTTCCAATCTAGGTCTCTATCTTGAACTTCAAATATATTTAACTACCTAACATAATCTGTGGATATCCTAGGGATATCTGTGAATATCAAAAGTTCCCAAACAGAATTCATCATTTTCCTCCTTGAACCTATTATGTCTTCTGTATTCCCTCACTTGGTCAATATGACCACTATACCCCTAGTTCTCAGAATCCAGGTTTTGTTTTTTATCTTTGATCCTTGCTCCTCCTTTCACTCTTCCATCAAATTATCTCCAGAGTCTGTAAATTCTACTCCCTAATTATCTCTGGTATCTGTCCTGTGTTCTGTATTCCTTCGTTCGGGTGCTCATCACTTTAGTTCTATATTATGGCTTCTGCTTTTTTTTTTATTTAAAGATTTATTTATTTGAGAGAGAAAGAGAGCGCATGCATGTGAATGTGAGTGGGGGGAGCAGCAGAGGGGGAGAGAGAGAGAGAGAATCCTTGAGCAGACTCCCCGATGCTCGATCCCAGGACCCTGAGACCATGACCTGAGCCCAAATCAAGAGTTGGCTGCCCAACCGACTGAGCCACCCAGGTGCCTGGACTTTTGTATCTTAACTGGATTTTCTGCTTCCAGTCTTGTCTTCACCAGCTCCAGTTTTAAAGATTTTATTTACTTATTTTGGAGATAGAGAGTGAGAAAGAGCATGCATGTGTGCACAGGGGAAGGAGTAGAGGGAAGAGGGACAAGCTGATTCTGTGCTGAGCACAGAGCCCAACATGGGGCTCGATCCCACCACACTGAGACCATGACCTGAGCTGAAATCAAGAGTCCAGCGCTTAACCAACTGGGCCACCAGGCACCCCACCAGCCCGTTTTAAAATGCATAGCCAATCATGTTGCTTCCTTGATTAAGATGTGATGAAGATTGATTATTTCCTCCAGGAAGCCTTCTCCAACCACATTATCTCTCTGCTCCCTCATGTCCACAAAGGTTTTTTAACCTTACTGATCCCCATGGCACCTTGGGCTCACCAGCACTCTTCATACCTTGTTAAAATCTTTGCTGCCGAAAGACTGAGAACTCCTTGAGAGCAAAGCTTATGAGATTCTTACTGAATGACCAGTGCCCAGTGTAATGCCTATGGATGGTGGGTGCTCAGTACAAGATTTCTGAATGAACGTTATGAATGCGCTTTAACCCATTATTAAACAAGTATTTGTTGAATAAGGTATTAGATGACCAGTTAAACTCATGGACCCAAACAACTGTGTTTATAGATCCTATGTTGCCTTTCAGGGACAGATCTTGAAAATACCATGTCCATTATGGGGGAAACATGATTTCTTCCTATTCAACATATCAGAAATCACTTTTTCAAAGTGGAGAAATGAGAATGCTGTAAGAACCAAACTGCGACGCTAAGAGATTTATTCCACAGGGAAAAACCCCACAAAATGTAGGATATACTTTATACAGATTTGGCAGATAATGAAACCATACATCATTTAATTGCTTGTTTCCCCTTAGGGCGATCAGTCTGGCTGGCTGGTTCCAGGAGAAGGATACACACTTGCAACCACCCAGCACCAGCAGCTTGCTGAAATTGACTCAAAGCTCCAAGAACTTTCTGCAGCCTCACCAACAACTTGCAGCATTTCTCCAAGACTTGAAAACCAGAGTGATCAGGTAGATTTAACTTAAGAGCACACAGACTGTTCAGGTTTGTGTGCTAAAGCTAGTTCACAGGATTTGACAATCTGCTTGTTAGTTAAAGAGGTTTCTTCCCAAATGTTTTTTCCATGACTACGAACTCAGTGATAGTAAGTTCCATAAGTGTGTGGGTTGTGTGTATTTTTCTTTGGTGACTTCACTTCCTCTTCATTTTCCTTTCAGTTGTAATTTGCTGGGAGGGGTCACTTGGGAAATATTTGTTTTGATGTTGTTATGTCTTTCTGATTTAAGCTAATTCTTGATCATGATCAGAAGACAGGCTAGGGAAGAAAATTGATAAAGCACTCATTTGTCCTGTAAGAGCCTTACTTCTCTCTCAGTTCCTCTGGTTCTAGGTATTAGCAATGGCAGCTGCTTGTCCCTTATGCTACCAGATTCTTCTTTTAATTTAACATCAAGCAGTGAAGCTCATTCCACTGATGACTGCTCTCCTATGAGGATTTTGAAATGAATGTGTTTCCTCTCTTGCTAGCTCTCTCAAAGAATTGTTTACAATTTTCTCAGTGTAGAAAAACAGAAGAGTAACAGCAGCTTTGTAAAAGTAAAATTCTGTGTCTCACCCCTCAGTGCCTCATAGGATCTAGTTTGGGGTCGAGTGGTAGTTTTCACTCAGAGAGAAAATGGCTGGTCTTTTGTTTTTCTACCTCTACAGGTTTTGTAGACAGTTCACCAAATCGTTTTCTGTACAGTCTTAGATGCACGTGACTTTTTCAGTCCTAAAAAAGACTTAAAAATTAATATTCTATAGGCAGTAATTCTGCTTTATAGGGAGTCTCGAAGCCATGGAGCGGTTTGACGATCTGGCTTTGGGCCAGTTGAAACTGCTTCAAGGGAAAAAAGGAGCGTTAAGATATTCTAAGGCAAGTTTGGTCGCTGGCAAAACCTGTCTGGAGCCATGTCGGCTTCCTTAGCTTATGTGTGCAAGGGCCAGGCACAGCTGCTGCTGAGCCCTCTACGCAGCAGGGGTGGCAGTCGTCGAAACCACTTGTTTTTGGACTGGGATAGGAGTTCTTGGGAAAGAGAGACTCGGAATCTCTGGCCCCACCCAAATGTACCCCAGGACTTTGACACCAGTTATACCACTCGTTTATTTATGTTCCTGGGTGTCATTTCCCAAAAGCAGGAATCCGAGATGGGGAAATAAAATTGCTCAGGGATGCTTTTTGTTCTTTTTTGTGTTCTAGCTGATTTTATTGTGGTTGTTGGTGTTACTAGAGTTCAAGGGTAGTTGAGATCTCAAAGCCGAGTAATGATCCTAAAGATTAAAAAAAAAAATACCTTTTCCGTGGCAGTCAAATGTTATTCTTTAAGGAGAGATGGAGAATTTAGAGATTTGTTTAGCTACTAGGGCTTAGATAAAGTGACTCTGGTAAGATTCTGTCATCATCATTTAAGTCACATTTTCAGAGTTCACATTTGTAGTTCAGAAAAATATTTAAAAAATACTAAAAGGGAAAACCAGTGTATTACTTAGGTGTCACATACTGACATTTTATGTTTTTATGTGAAACAACATATAGGTAGAGAGAAAAGAGAAAACTGCATTTTGGGACTCCCATTGGATGTAGAAACAGAAATGTAACATCATAGCTGATGAAAAGAAATAATTAATGATTCTTGCATGCAAAAAAAAAAAATGTCTTTGAGCTTTTGTTCATTTTCCTCTTGGCGTGTCCTCATTTCTAACTAAAACCAGCATTGCACATTGAATTTTCAAGCCAGAAATGCTAACATAGCAAATTATTTTGCAGATATTATTTTTGGATTGGAATCCTTTCTGGATAAATATACTGAAAAGTATCGTGGTTAAACCTTGCGTATCTGTGCAGTTGATGAATGGGCTCCAATCTGTTGCTGAACCACAAATATTCATGGTGCTTATTCACATGATTTTTATTTTTAACCCTTCTGCAAACCATTAACTCATCAGTAATTTTTCCTCCATGCTCCTTATGAAAGAATGTCTTTCAAGTGGAATATGAATTCTGTTTTTCAGCAAATGGGTTCCGCAATATTCATCAAGTGCTCCCTGTGTAGGAATTGTAGGGGACTGACCAACAAGGCAGGCTAATGTGGAACTGTGGAGTCAAAAAGCCTCACTTCGCGCTCTGACTGCTCCACTTCCTAGCTCTGAGGCCTTGGGCATTAATCAGAAGCGCCCAGAGTCCTAGTTTCTTTCCTTGTCTGTGCAGTAGTAATAATAATATCATTCTTTAGGGCTCTTTTATTTTTTTATTTTTATTTTTTTTAATTTCTTTTCAGCATAACAAAATTCATTGTTTTTGCACCACACCCAGTGCTCCATGCAATACGTGCCCTCCTTAATGCCCTCCACCTGGCTCCCCAAACCTCCCACCCGCCCGCCCCTTCAAAACCCTCGGATTGTTTAGGGCTCTTTTAAAGGGTGGATAAGTTGATCGTGTAAAGTACTCAGCACTGTGTCTGACACAAGACTCAACAGATGAGATGATGTTATTATAATAATAATAAGGGACTTAAGGAACACCTTTTCTTTCTTTATTTACACATAGATAACTTTGGTACAAGTTCACATAGATGAGCACTATAGAAAGCTCTAGAAGCAAAGTGCTGTGCTGTTACTGGGGAGAGAGAGAAAGCACACCAGAAGGAATATCAAGAAAGTCCAGTTCCATAAGTGAGGGAGAGGAGAAGGAAGAGAAACTAGTGAATGAGGCAGAAAGGGCCAGAGGTCCAGAGGAGATTGCCATTATATAGCATGAGGTTGAGAACTGGTGGCGTGCTTGGCAAATTTGACTCACATATGGGTTTCCTTTAGACCACAGAGGGTTTACAAATTTTTTTAAAGATTTATTTATTTATTTATTTATTTGACAGAGGGAGAGAGAGATCACAAGCAGGCAGAGGTGGGGGAGGGAAGCAGGCTCCCTGCTGAGCAGGGAGCCCGATGCGGGACTCAATTCCAGGACTCTGGGATCATGGCCTGAGCTGAAGGCAGAGGCTTAACCCACCGAGCCACCCAGGCACCCCTACATTTTTGTTTTTTAAGCCAACATTTCAGAATTGGGTGAATTCATATAAACGTCTATACTTCTGGTTTTTCTTGAGAAATGAGAGAATCCAGCATATTTAACCTGAATCCTTGCTTGGCAGCATACAGGATTGCTCTGAGAGGCAACTGCGGCTTTCTGTAGAGCACAGATTGTCCCGTTAGCCACAGTATTCACGACTCCATGTCGTATTATAGGCCCCGAGGCCTCCTGCACACACTGAGGTCACTTTCCCAGCCCCTGTGCAGGCCGTCAAAATATGGTTGAAGTCCTGCTTCTTTGATCGGAGAGGCTGTGGTGGCTGACATCAGTTGTCCAGATCGGTACGTGCCTTCATCTCCAACCTCCAAGCAGCTTGTAGCACCCGGGAGGGTAGTTGTGGAGTGACCTTACAGTGAAAGAAGTACCACAATATGGAAACTGATCTTACCAAGAGTAGAGAAAGTATGTCCTGGAGGGGAGGAGCACAGAGAAAGGTTATTTGCTGAAGGCATGATATTTTAAAAAATTCCTTTGGAGATTTGTTTTGTTTTGTTTTGTTTTAATTTTGGTTAAGAAAACAGTTTCCCAAACAAGTTGAAATGTGTAGACTTTCTGACTTACCAACAATGGCAGCTATAAGGGGCCACAGGATTAGGTATGTGAGCCTAGGAGGATAAACGTACTCCAGTCAGAATAATTTGAGGGGCTCCAGAAATGTGACTCAGGGATTAAGGAAGTCGTTGTGAAAGGAGCAGTTAAGAAATCTTCTTTTCCTCTTGAGCTTGCTGATTAGGATATTCTCAGAGGATACCCTGGCCTGGCTCTTAAGTTTATGGCAGTGTTTTCAAAGCAGAATTTGGTTTTCATGTATCTGATTTCCTTAGTGTAAAACAAAGTATGTGGTCACATTCAGAAGGAAGAATAGCATATTACTACTACTGCTGTAATGTGAATAATGTCATGTGGGTGCCATTTTTACATCTGGTTTTTATTTTCATTTCATCTTAGCAAAAGGGAACTAATTGAAGCAATTTTTTTCTTAAGATCTGTGGTTTAACTGTGCGTACCTATCCATCTCCATCTCCTAACCCTCCAACAAATCAGTTAGTTCTTTCCTTATATTGTAAATCCCACCATAAAATTGACTGATGTTCTATAATTTAGTCTCCATATTTTTTTGTAGCTGTCTTGGATTCCAGCTTTCTCCAGAAATATCTAAGAAATAGGAGTTACGTGGGTATTTAGTTTCTTAAGTCCTTAGCAACTGAATTCAATCATAAATTCTATTCAATTTGGCTCTTGTAAAGAAGTATAATTTATTCATGTCTCATGCAATCTGTCTTACTAAATCTAGAATTACAGTTCATGGTTAGATTTTTTTTTTCCCTGTTGGGAGAGGGTCTTCCAATTGTCCTCATTGACAAGAGGCATTTCTCTGTCCCTAAACCAGCTAGTTTAACTGAACATAAAGGCCTCCCTTAATTTGATTTATTTATTTATTTATTTTTTGTTCTTAAAATGTTGATTCAGTTGTACACATTTTGGTAAGAACAACAAAAAATTAATGCATGTTTGATTGATGAAAACTGTAGTTGTATTCATCTTTTTTCTTGCCAAGAGCATACTGTTGCTGACATCAACAATTAACTGTTTTTTTTTTTTTTTTTTTTTGCTTCTTCCTGTTGCAACATTTGCTAAAGTTGAGGAAATAGAAAATGTTATTTGACATGTAATCCTGAAAGATGTTTCACTGTTAGGTACAGAGGTTTGCAGAGTCCCGATGATGGCCAAGTAGTCTACTTGATGTCAGACTACTCAATACACTGGTTGAGGGCAGGAAACTGGGAATTTTTTATGTATGCTAGGCATAAACACAGAAATCTTATTGACTATTGGCTCATTTTCAAAAACTATAGATGTATGCTATAAAAGCATGGATTTTTGGATTGAGGAATAAACAAGAAGTTGCTTTGAAGGTCATTGCTAACCTGTCCAACATTCCCAAATAAATCTGGGGAATTCCTCTTGCCTCTTATGTTTTACGGACTACTTAAAATTTAAAGATTTTTATTTATTTATTTATTTATTTGACAGAGATCACAAGTAGGCAGAGAGGCAGGCAGAGAGAGAGGAGGAAGCAGGCTCCCTGCCGAGCAGAGAGCCTGATGCGGGACTCGATCCCGGGACCCTGAGATCATGATCTGAGCCAAAGGCAGAGGCTTAACCCACTGAGCCACCCAGGCGCCCCTACTTTAAAGTTTATATTTATATTTCTTTATTTTTCTTCGTTAAGTCTCTTGTGTAGTCAAGGCTTCTTTCGTTTCATGGCAATATTCTAAAATGGTAAAAACAATTTGGCCAAAAGACTTTTTTCCTTCCTTCTCGTACTGCCTGGCAAATGACCCATCTGATGACAGAAAAATAGCAATGACCTTTTGAAAAGCATAGCTTTTGTTTGAAAACATGGGGCACATTGGCTTTATTTAGGCAGGTTTGTATTTTCCTGTTTAGCTAGCTTCAAAGACCCCTGTTGGCTCAGTCAACACCACAGATATTTTTCTAAGGTTGAACTTAGAATCCTTCGCAGTCAATTAGTCAAATCAACAAATATCTGTTGACCTCAAGCACAATTCTCTTCTGGTGGCTTCTTGGGTATTCCCGTGCATATCACAGAGAGCTTTTCCTTAACTGAATTTTACTTTTACTGAATAAAAGCATTCCTATATGCCTCAGAAACACAGAAACCATATGGCCGGTCAGATAATCTGCTCAAACATTACTACCATAGGAAATCAAGATATTTCCTGAGGATCATGAAAACAGATAGTACTGGTTGGCACTTTGATGTGACAGCAGAACCTCTCTTGGTACCACAAGAGCTTCTTGAATATGGTGCCAGTGAGAAATTTTTGTCAGAATCAGTGATTACCTTTTTTTGCTCCCTCATGGCCTTTCTTTCCTTGCATACTGTCCTTCAAATATTTGAACTATATGGTTATGCTATCAGATCACGACTGAGGAAGGATGTTACATATCCTTGGGTTCAGCTGTAGAGAATTACACACGCTTAAGCTATGAGAGTTGGAAGAAAGTTCTTTCAGAAGAAATTGAGACCCAGAAAGAGAAAGTGACTTGCTTAAAAGTATATAACTGGTTACACCAGTAGAACTGGGGCTAACATCTAAGCGTTGGGCCAGTACCTTTGGGTACAGAGAGTCACATTGTCAGAGCAGAACAGAAATAGTCTTGGTAGAATAATATTTCTGTTTTCCTAAAAATAAAATATTACTCCTGCTTATGAAATAAATACATGTGTATTATAGAAAATTTAGGAAATACAAAAACATCTAAGAAAAATAAGATGAAAGAGTCAAGATTTTTACCGTCAAGTTGAATTTCCTTCCAGTCTACTTCTCTACAAATACACACACACACACACACACACACACACACTCACACACACACACACACACACACACACACACACACAGTCTACCAGTTAGAGTTTTGGGCGAGAAAGAGAAAAACACCTAGCTTGGATTTTGAAGATAAGTAAATGAAGGAACTATTAATAGATTTAAAGGAACCAGTAAGGGATGTTGGGACACCTAGGGACTAGCAACATTGAGTAGGGGGAAGAAGTGTATTGGAGCTCAGGGAAAGCTGGAGCTGTGGGAGAAGAACCAGCCATCCAAAATTGTAATCATAGAAGGTGTGGGCAAAGATTTACCAACCTTTCCCCCTTTGGCATGAGAATTTGAATGGTAGTTAACTTCCTTACTGTTTCCCTGGCAGTCTGATGAAGGTTGGAATGTTGCCAAGGGTTAAGAAGCAACTTTGCCTATGCTAAAAATGACCCCAGGACTGGGAGAATTATGAAGACCTGGTGGGGAAGCCATACCTTGGGTCTGTCTAAGTGCAGTGATTACAGAGATTACAGAGACTGTCCCTTGCCAGGACCCTGTGGGGGAGTGCCTGTGGCATCATTTCCAGAGATGATGTTCTTATGAGATAAGAAGCTTTTAAACCAGGGTAGCTTCCTTGCCCCTTGCACCTGAACTGCCATGGCATGGCCTGTAACAGAAACTCCCGCTGAGGAGGGAGTCCTGACACTGCCCTGCTGTGTTTCATGTCCTATGTTCTTCTCAATAACTTCTCTCTACATGTGGCCTCTGTCTTTGAGCATGAATATTCAGTTGAATCTAAGAAAACTCTCCTGTTGGGCACCTGATGGGATATGTTGCTGCCAAAACCATCATGGCAAAATAGGGAGTAGAGGGGCGCCTGAGTGGTTCAGTGGATTAAGCTGCTGCCTTCGGCTCAGGTCATGATCCCAGGGTCCTGAGATCAAGCCCCACATCGGGCTCTCTGCTTAGCGGGGAGCCTGCTTCCCCCTCTCTCTCTTCCTGACTCTGCCTACTTGTGATCTCTCTCTGTGTCAGATAAATAAATAAAATTAAAAAAAAAATAGGGAGGAGAATGGGAAAATACTGCCAGCTCTCTCTTCTCCCGCCCTCCAGTCTCTTGCCACATTGATTAAACCTAACCACAAAACAGAGGTCAAGGGGAAAGAGTCCCATTGTCCTAGCTTGTGTCAGGTGCTTCCTATAGTTTGTTAGTTTATCATTCTCCTGTTGATGGACATTCACCTGTTATGCATAAAGCTGCTATGAACATGTGTGCACGGGGCTTTAGTCATGTTTCCATTTCTCCTGGATAGATTCATGGGAGTGGAATTGGTGGGTCCTAGGATAGACAGCGTCGAACTTTTCAAGAAACCACCAAACAATTTTCCAGAGTGGTTGTACCATCACATACTTCCACTAATAACACCTGAGAATTCCTTTTGGTCCACACCTTTATAATATTTGGTGTTAACAATTGTTTTCATCTGGGCCATTTTAGTGGCTGTGTAGTGATATCTTGTGATTTTAATTTACATTTCCCTGATGACTTACTGATGTTAGGACTTCTTCATGTGCTTGTTTGTCATTCACATATCTTTTATGAAGTATCTATTCAAGTTATTTTTTTTTCAAGTCATTTTTAAAGCTAGATTTTTTTTAATATTTCTTATTTATTATTGAATTGTGTGAGTCCCTTACATATTATGAATACAAGTCCTTTGACAGATTTGTGTGTTTTAATATTTTACTTTCAGTCTGTGGATTGCCTTAATGGTGGCTTTGAATAAGCAAAATTTAATATATTGATGAAGTCTGATTTAGAAATGGTTTTCTTTCTATGTCTTTTCTTTACCTACTCAAAGATTAAAAAAAATCATAGTTGTGAATTATTAAAATGCCATCCCTTTTAAAAAAATGATTTCCATTTTGAAATGAAATCCAGTTTGTATGCTTTTCATTTCCCTACATTTTATTGACTGAATGTTTGTGTCCACTCAAAATTCATATGTTGAAATCTAATCCCCAGTGTGATGGTATTTGGAGGTCACGACTTTGGGATGTGATTAGATCATGATGGTAGGGCCCTCATGAACGGGATTAGTGCCCTTTTAAAAAAGACCCAGAAAGCTCCTTTGTCCTTTTTGCCATGTGAGGAGCCAGCAAAGAAGATGGTCATCTAGGAGCCAAGAAGCAACCCCTTACCAGACACCAAGTCTGCCAGTGCATTGATCTTGGATTCCCAAGCTCCCAGAACTACATTTTTTGTTTAGAAGCCACTCAGGATGTGGGCTTCTGTGTGTCTCTACTGTGGATCCTATTTCATAGTAGGGACATGTCTGTGAAAGTTCATGAGATCCTGGATGCTTAAAGATGCACAGGGACCTTCATACCATCTTTTCCACATGTCTCCCTAACATTAGGTTTCCTTCTTAAAAATATTCCTGATAATTAATTTACCCTCTGGATGCTTATAGGCATCGAAGCTACCAGAAATGAGTCACCTTTTGGGGAATACAAAATGTAAAAAATCGCTTCTTGAAATTAATAGTTTCTTCCAGTAGAATTTTACACAATATAAATTTCATTGAAACATTAGTGTGATCAGAGTTCTGAGAACCAAATCACAGTTGACTTTTGAACAATGTGGGGGTGAGGGGCACTGACCCCTCCCTCCATGAAGTTGAAAAACCTCTGTGTTACTTTCAACTTCCTGGAAACTTAACTGCTGATAGCTCACTGTTGACTGGAAGCCTTCTCAATAATATAAAGAATTGATTAACACACATTTTAAATGCTCTATCTATCATGTACTGCATTCTTACAATAAAGTAAGGTGGAGGAAAGGAAATCATAAGGAAGAGAAAATATGTTTATAGGTCTTGTACTCTATTTGTTGAAAAATAATCTGCATGAAAGTGGACTGAGCAGCTCATACTCATGCTGTTCAAGGCTCAGCTGTACAGTCCATGGACTAGGGTCCATCCGGCTTCAGGAGTATAGTGATTGGGATCAGTCATGATTCCAGTCTGAGCAGCAGAAGATGGTTAATACAATGAGGAACAGGTGTTGTGATCAAGAGACCATCTTCCCTTCTTAAGCATGTCAGGGAACATTTCACCGGGGAAATACACCTGTGCTCAGACAGAGTAGGACTGTTCATGAGGAGCTGGAAGAAAGAGGCATGGAGAGGTGGAGAATGAGGAGGAGTGAATATTGCCATGCCTTTGGGTGTGAGACCCCAGCAGTGGGAGAGGAGACTGAGGAGCTAGCCCAGGCACAGCCCAGGATTGGGTGAGGACTTTGCACCTTGCTCCGTGGCTTCTCTGCAGAGGCTGGAGTGCATGGGGAGACTGGTGGTACCCAGGTCAGTGAAGAGGCTTGAGCAGTTGCTTAAGGTGACAGTTTTCAAATTTTCAAGTAGTTGTGCTTCAGGCTGTTAGTCCCTACAGTAGAATTTTGTCCAGTGTGGGGGTAGGACCTTTGAAGATTTTCCCAGGCTCTGTGGGTAAGTCTAAAGCACCCCAGGTTTTGAAAACCACTGGTTCAGAGGAATGACGAGGGAGTGAGAAGGAGAGGAGGGCCTTGATTAAGAGGTACTAGAAAGTGAGATGGTGACTCCTCTTGGTGACCAACCATCTGTAGGGCGTGAGAATGTGGGAGGATTCTGGTTTGAGCAAGTTCAAACATGACATCAGTGTCAGGCTCCTGCATGGCAACAGGGAGTAGGAGATCTATGGGAGTAAAGTGGGAGGTTTAGCTGTAGATAGAAGGCCAACTTACTGTCAAGAAATACCCATTTTTATCACCTAGAAATAACATTAACTTTGGGAGGTTATGGTTCCGTCCATTCAAATATTGCTGATAATAGTGAAATACTTTCACCTTGTCGTTCATATTCTTTTCAAAGGGTGTATTTCACTCACATTTGTTAGGCACTAAGATTTGTTGCATGCCAGTGACGTAGTGTGATGACTTTTAGGCTAGATGTTATTATTGTCTGCAGACATGGAACTGAAGCTCAGAGAGGTTAGTTGATTTCCCTAAGGTCATTTTAGTCAGGAACCAGGTAGAGCCAGGATTCAAAACTCCTGACTTTGCCAAGGCCAGTTTGCCCTTGAACCTCGGTCTCTCATAGCCAGAATGGTGGGATTTTTTTCCCTGTCATTTATATATGGTAAATGTGGCATCCAGGCAAAGTGTGATTTGCCCAAGAACTTAAGCTGGTAAGTACAGAACGGGGGTGAGAGTCCAGGTGCTGCTTCCCAGCCACTGCTCTTTTCACTCGAACTTCTTGCTTTCCAGATGACTGAGTTTATTTTCCTACTTGTTTCATGTACAGTTGGACCTTTCCCTCTCAAATGGGAAGAGTTAAGAGAATTATGAATGTCATTTTGAAGGACAGAAACACCATTTGAGAAGCAAAACTAACTTTCAAAGCTCATTTGTTTTGGAGCAATGTATGACGATACATTTTCAGCCTGTGCATGAATTTTTTTTTTTTTTAATTAGGAACCTGACTTTCATGATGATGATAGAAACATGGAAATAACTCCAGGAGAAAAGGTGCTTCGGAATACCAAAGAGCAACGGGATCAGCAAAACCGGCTGAGGGAGATTGATGACAGACTGAGGAAACTGAAGGAAAATGTGGTAAGTCTTTTTAATTTCAATTTTAATTGTCGCCAGCAATTGTCTTAAAAAAAGCTTCCAGTTTCCTTGGACTGTTTTATGACTGGTTTTATATTTGTTAAGTCTGTCAAGAAAACTGACATGGGAATTTGTCACAATTTGAGTAAAAATATGATTCATAGAACTTAATGTAATATTATACATACTTTATGTGATGTAATAAACCTGTGAAATACTACGTGAGGTCAGAATAATGATCCACACACCTAATATTCTGTACCTGATGGTGACATGTTTTTTTTTTTTTAAGATTTTATTTATTTATTTGACAGAGAGAGATCATAAGCAGACAGAGAGGCAGGCAGAGACAGAGAGAGAGAGGGAAGCAGGCTCCCTGTCAAGCAGAGAGCCCGATGCGGGGCTCGATCCCAGGACCCTGAGATCATGACCTGAGCTGAAGGCAGCGGCTTAACCCACTGAGCCACCCAGGCACCCCGACATGTTTTTTTTAATGGAAAAAAATTGGTAGTCATTCTCCATGAAATCATCTTTATATATTGGACGTACAGCTTAAATTCTCCCACTTTTTGTTCGTAATTCATAATATATTGTTACTCAATTTAAATATGTTCTAAATCCTTCTTGTGCCTATCTCATGTTTTAAGAGCTTGTCATGTAAAAACATTATTGCTGATGAGAGAAAACTCTTAAATCAACTAAATTGTGAGCTGGTTGATATTCTGATCCTATCAGAAAGTCTCCATAATGTTATGATTTTCCAGCTACCCAGAGGATGCTTCCAGCTGAATCCTTGGCTTTTACCTAAAATGAAACATGACAAGGCTCAACTTATGACTCTCTCTACATCCTCTCTCGCAGGGCTGGTCTTGTCACAAATGCCAGCAGCACCTCCTTTCTGTCTCCTACTAAATCCTGTTATCTTGGGTGATCTTCAAGCCTCATTAAGTTTTAACCACTATGGCTAATTTGCTGTCATATCTTGCCAGCGTTCTTTATGACTCTGAAAATCTCTCTTTTGTCATGGCGCGTATCACCCTTCTGTCAGCATTGTCACCTCCTGTCTAGCCACTTAAACCTGGTCAGTCGCTTCTCTCATTATTCCATTTTATATGCTGTTGCATCGGTGTAAGCATCAGGTAAGTGATTTTGATTAAATTCTGATCTCCTTAGAGCTCTCCCAGAGCGTGCACTGATCCCGATGGAGATTTCCCCCCCTCTGCTCATGTGCAGCTGAATTGCTCTGAACCATTCGCCAGCCATGGACAGCAGCCCTGACTCGGAGCCTAGAGGGTAGGCAGGTTACCTCGTAAGGGCCAGATAGCAGATCGAAGGGGACTGAATGCATTGTGCTTCTCTTTAACATTCATTTTTATTTACTTTTCATGGGAAATGAAATGAGAATTATATCAGGGACTCCTCCATTTTTATCTTCTGAGGGATTTTTTTCTCCTTGGGGCTATTGATACAGGGAAGAAGTAGAGGAAGTAAGAATGGTTAGGGAGTGTAAAGAGGCTCTTGGCCAATAGTTGTGGTGGTAGTGATGGGGCACTGCCAACTTGGTAAATACGGTGTTTGTGGCTTGACTGGTTTTGAAAACCCTGGGCACTTCTCATCCCGTACCTGCCAATCCAAGGCAGGCAAAGCCTGTCATTCTCCATATTTCAGCTCTCCTGATTTCTGACCATTTGTCATATGCCTTGGACATATATCCATTATTTTCTGCTATGTCTCTACTCTTATGTAATTCTGGATGCAAAATCTGGATCCTTTAGGAAATCTTACATTTTTTTTCCAGTGTCATGTGAAAGTTGGCTAGACTCACAGAGATATGGTAAATATCAAAAGTTGGTTGTTACCTAAGCGGAAAAGAATAATACGCGTAAGTAGAGAAGAGCAAGTACTATGTGCCTACGGTAGCAGGCGCTGGTCCAAGTATATTATAACTTACTATGTAGTCTTTATTAGCACTCTTGAGGTCAATATTACTATCCTCGCTTTCCACATGAGGAAATAGAAGTTGAATAAATTACTCAAGCATATGTAGCTACTAAGTGGAAGAGACAGGATCCAAATGATCATCTTTTTTTTAAAAAGATTTATTTATTTATTTGACAGAGATCACAAGTAGGCAGAGAGGCAGGCAGAGAGAGAAGGGGAAGCAGGCTCCCCCCTGAGCAGAGAGCCTGACATGGGGCTTGATCCCAGGACCCTGAGACCATGACCTGAGCTGAAGGCAGAGGTTCAACCCACTGAGCCACCCAGTCACCCCTAAATGATCATCTTTTATCAACTATCTTGTTTTACAGTCAACATTTGGAGAAACTGGTATGATAAAGGTGTATGAGTATTGATGTGTATCATCTTTATGTTTTAATTGCTGCGTCTCATGATACCCTGTGGATCACATTGCGTACCACGTGTGTGAACTTTTTAGGGAAGATACTACTCTGTAAGGCCCAGTGTACCTCATAGATTTCTAGGTACTTTGTGGATGGGGAATCTGGAGACCTGAGTCCTTGTTTCAAGGTTGTCAGTGACCTGATCTGTCAACTTGATAAATCACTTTTTCCTCTTAGAGTCTTGATTTTCTTACTTTAAAATCAAGGGAGTAGGGCTAGAGGGCCTTTGTCCTTTTGCCTGTGATTGCTGGCATATTTTTTGGCAAAAAATGATGTTATTGGTAGTATCTAAAGTTTAGTATGTATGCTTGACAATTGGTATTAATTGGTTTAAATATTCTATTGAAAGTTACTTTTGGAAGTTCAGTAAAACTTTTTAGGAGAATGTGAGATTGTCTTCTGTGTATAGACAAAAGTTAGCCCGCTACCTATAGACCAAAGAGTATGTTTTCTGAACGATACCTTCTAGAAATGGCTAATTTTGCAGTTTTGTCTTATTCTTCTTATTATGAGAGAATATTGTTTCAAGATCACTGGGTAAAAGCAATAATTTCTGGCCATGAACTGGTAATTTAGGGATAAAATTCATACTCAGTTTTAGGGATGCACTGGGCAAGGAGTGAAGGAAGGGGCAGCGTAGGAGCCCTGGGGATAGTCCTGGAACCACCTGAATCCCAGGATTGATTTGCCCATAAAAGTTGGAAAAGTGACTTAATTCTGAGGCTGTGAATGCATGTGTGCCTTGGTCAAGATTGACTGAGGCAGTGGGATCCAGTTAGTCTGGTTAGTCTGAAGGGGGTAGTGGTATTGGTGTCTTTAAAACCAGCTGTCAGGAGCTGGGGAAGGCGGGCACAGTGGGATGAGGTTGAGGCTCGCAAGCGTAGTATGAACTTTAGTGGGCAGACAGGAGTCCCAAATAACAGCGGTGTAAGTAGAGGAAGGATGAGCCATGGCTGCTGGAAGCAGCATATGTGGAACAAATCTTCAGAATTCGCTCGCTATGAGTCAGCGATGGTATGGAGCCGATATGCTGCCTGTATGGGAGAGGCGAGCAAAACGGATCTTATGGATAGTAGAGGACAAGAATGAGGAAGAGATTTAAAAGCAGGTCCTGTGAAGGATTGTTGGTGGGACTGAGTGTATTTATTTAGCTTGGTAAAGAAGAGGGGTGTGTGTGTGTGTTGTGGGGAACGAGGGGATGGTTTAGTAGAAAACCACACAACATCCCTCTCCCAAAGATATCTAAAGGACTACTATTTGAAGTATTAGTCTAAATATTTCACAGCTTCGCTAAAAAACATGGTGATCGGGGGTCCATGAAGAGAGAGATTTCTGGTAAGTATTAAGGAAGAGTTAGCATGATTCAGGATTGGTCTCTGGGATTGATCTGTCTGGGGCAATGTTTTCGAGGCTGGAGTGAGTAGAGAGGGTTTCAGTATACAAAGGGTGGCTGGATGGTTTGGTCCAGCACAAGCAGGAAGCTTGCGTTTGGCAAATGGAGGAGGCGCTGTGCTTTGAGCTCTTTGTCCCACATGGTGGGGAGGATTTGTGCTCAGTCACTCATCTCTTGCCTGGTTGGTTCCCGTGGGCTGAGGAGCACTGCTGTGACCATGGATAAAAGCGTTCTTCTATCAGGCTAACTACTCGAATGGAGATAATTTGAGATGATAGAATCAAGAGAAAATGAAAATAGCTGTATTCATAGAATAAGCAACACAAGACAGACCCTGCAGATGACCTCTCCGTCGTTTGTGTATGATGGGCTCTGGTCCCTGTCCCCTGATTTACCTGTCTAGCTCAGAGAGTCACTTTCTGCTGTTTTAGGTGCTCTACAGGCCTCTCTGCCCCTTCACTCTTTGAAACCCACTCTGCTTTTATTTCCTCCCTGGGTTCTAGTTCTGCTCTGTAAGCTTCTGTACATGGGACGTAGTGGTTAAGAACCGGACACTGAAGCAGCCTGTTTGGGTTTGAATCTCAAACTCTGCACTTCCTAGCTGTGTGACCTTGGACAGGTCTCTTGACCTCTCTGCTTTAGTTCCTTGATCAGTAGAATGGGATAGTTGTAATGAATACCTACCTTATAGGCTGTTACGAAGATTAAATTCATCTTAATTAATGTAAAGTGCTTCAAACAGGGTTTGGCATATTTTGAGCGCTATACAAATGTTTATTATTAGTATCGTTACTCTTATTATTAACATTACTAAGGTGGCATTTACATATGCTTGTTTCTATGGTAATGAGGAGGGGTATAGCAGAAAGGATGAGATTGAAGATAGCGGCGTACAACTTAGAGAAGGATCAAGATGCCCCTTTTCTGATTGAGGATGAAAGGAGAGAAGGATGGGCCTAGAAAGGCAGGTTTGGAGCTGAAGAATAAGTGAGAGAGGTCATGCTTGCATGTTCTCTATCTAGTCTGTGAATTAGAGATGAAAGCATATGACTGGAATGAGAGGGCAGAGTAGGGATGGGACCTTGAAGCAGGGTGGGGAAGGATTGAAATAGATGGTGTGAGGAGGAGAGGAGAGCAATGGTGAACTGGGAAGACAGCCCTGCTGAGGTTGGAACCCTAGCTAGGATAGGGAGCCAGCCCGTGGGGCTTGGGGTCATCTCTGACAGCCCTCGGCAGTCCAGCAAGAGCGGAAGAAATGGGTCCGGAGCTGAGGCAGGGGTGAGGAGAGGTTGAGTGATTGCAATGAAAGACCAGGGAAGCAAGGGAGTTGGTGGTGCCTGTGAGACCATACCGGAAATGGGGAAAGGAGACAAATGTAATATGGCTGCCTCAGGTAACGGTGGGGATCTCTTTGCCCTTCTTCAACCTGGTTTCATAACTTAATATTGTAAACATAGACAAGAATGGCAGACAGCTACCAGAAGAATGAGGTAGATCTATATATCTTGGAAAGATGTCTGTGATACAGTATTGAGGAAAAAGAGCCTGTTGCTTAAGACAATAGTATGATTCCATTTTTATTTAAAAAATCATAGAAAAGTTCTGGGATAATATATAACAAATGCTAAGCAGTGATTACTTTTAGTAGAGATGGGATGGATGGGGCGGTGATAAAAGGAAATTCACTTTTTATAACAGACTATTTAAAGGGAAAAGTGTGTTGGGATTATGGATGTTTTTTATACCTTTTCTCATACTTTTCTCTATATCTAGACTTTCCATAATGTACATGTGTTGCATTTGTAAATAGAAACAATATTTCAAAATATGTAAAGCATTGATATATATGAAGGATCATTACTTATTGTCTTCATGGATTTAGGAAATTAGAGTGAGTCATCATAAAGAATTATATTCAGCCTTACCAGTACTTAAAATTCACATTCAGGGGCGCCTGGGTGGCTCAGTCAGTTAAGCATCTGCTTTTGTCTTGGGTTATGATCCCAGGGTCCTGGAATAGATCCCCACGTTGGGCTCCCTGCTCAGTGGGGAGTCTTCTCCCTTGCTTTCTGGCCCTCCCTGCTGCTTTTGCTCTCTCTTTCTCTCTCTCTGTCTCAAAAAAATAAAAATAAACAAAATTTTTTAAAAAATTAAATAAAATTCATATTCAAATAATCTTTAGGCCCTAAATACACTTATCAGACCAGCAAAAATAATGATAAGTATAATTATGTCATATTGGGAGTGGTATGGAGGTAGAGGCAGCAATATTTGAACAGTAACAAAATATTAGCTATTTTATTTATGGTGAAGAAACATTTTTTTTAATTAAAAAATTTAAAAAATTTAAAATTCCAGTGTAGTTAACATACAGTGTAATATTAGTTTCAGGTGTGCACTGTAGTGTGGAGTCACTCAGTATTCACCACAAGTGCACGCCTTAGTCCCCTTCACCTATTTCACCCATCCCCCACCCACCTCTGGTAACCACCGGTATGTTCTCTATAATTAAGAATCTGTTTCTTGGGGTGCCTGAGTGGTTCAGTCTGTTGACCATCTGCCTTCAGCTCAGGTCATGATCCTGGGGTATTGGGATCGAGCCCCGCATTAGGCTCTCTGCTCAGGGGCGAGTCTGCTTCTCCCTCTTCCTCTGTGATTTCTCTCGGGTTCACTGTCTCTCAGATAAATAAATAAAATCTTTAAAAAAAAAGAGAGGGAATCTGATTCTTGGTTTGTCTGTCTCCCTCTCCCTCTCTCTTTTTTTTCCTTTGCTTATTTGTTTTGTTTCTTAAATGCCACATATGAGTGACACCATAAGGTATTTGTCTTTCTCTGGCTGACTTATTTCACTTAGCATAATACTCTCTAGATCATCCATGTTGTTGCAGATGGCAGAATTTCATTCTTTTTTTTTTATGGCTGAATGATACTTCATTGTGTATATATACCATATCTTCTTTATCCATTCATCTATTTATACACACTTGGGTTGCTTCCATAATTTGGCTATTGTGAATAATGCTGCTACGTTTTTTTTTTTTTTTAAAGATTTTATTTATTTATTTGAGAGCGAGACAGTGAGAGAGAGCATGAGGGAGGAGAAGGTCAGAGGGAGAAGCAGACTCCCCATGGAGCTGGGAGCCCGATGTGGGACTCGATCCTGGGACCCCGGGATCATGACCTGAGCCGAAGGCAGTCGTCCAACCAACTGAGCCACCCAGGCGTCCCTGCTGCTACGTTTTTAATGTAGGGGTGCATGTGTCCATTTGAATTAGTGTTTTTTGTATTTTTGGAGTAAATACCTCATTATTGGTAGCTTGTTAAGTTGGTTATTTTTCCCCTGAAAAGCAATTGGTCAACTGTTGACCTGTGACATTATTTTTATTTTTGATCTGCACAATTCCACTTTTAGGAACATATACAAAGAAATAACAGCTAAGAGGAACCAAACTAAACAAAGTAAGAAGCAACTTAAATGCTCTCAAATAGAATGTCAAAGCAATTTATACATGGTCTTACCCATATAATACAATAGTAAGGTAATAAAAATGACAAGTACATGGATTTTGTCAACAAAGGACTTTTAGTTGGAAACGAGTGATCTAAAACAAAAAGATAAAAATTCTAGATAGATTATCAGTATCAACTATAACTATTTAATATATATAATTGTATAAAATTATATATATATCTTATATGTGTATATATATGCACACACTGACAATAATCTGAAGGGGAATAGAATATAAATGTTAATAGCTTAGTTCTAGTATTTTCCACTTTCTATTAAATTGCCTTTATCCCTGAAGAAAGTGACTGATAATTGAGGTAATTTTATTATTTCCTTGTTTTATTTATATGTAACTTAACCCTTTACTATAATGATAGCCTTCTTGAGTAATTTAAATCAATAGTAATAATTCATGTTCAACCTAATTTTTCAGAGGTATTGAGTGTTCCATTGTGATAATAAGACTAAGGGGATTTTTTTTTTTTTCAAATAAAGAACATCTTTAACTTCTAGAATTAGGTAAAAATGCTTTTAGTGAAGTTGCATAATAATTCTAGCTTTCACAAATCAGAAGAATTCAATTTTAGTTTTTGCATTTTCGAAGGAAGAATCAGCAATCCGATCTCATCTCATGGACTCCTTTAATGATAAAATATTCTCAAAGATGTTTTGTTAGTATTGTTAGCAAAAGTTTTCCATGGTTCCAATCATTCTAAATGCATTGACCACACTTTTTAGGTCTTTATAGTGTCTCTTTTGATTCTTAGTTTGAACTTCATTCATTTTTTCCATCATTTGAAGTCTCTACTATTTCTTCCCACATTCTTTCCCTTTTTGGTTTCCTGGAAACCACTGAGCTTGGCCTTGTTTGGTGAACTGCATTGTCATTATTGCATCAAAATGTTTAGCGCTCTAAGCCTTGTTGCTGAGCGTTGTGGATAAGAATGTGGTTCACAAAGGATGATAAATCCTTGTGTTCTGATTCTTATTTCGACATGCTCTTGCCGTTTAACCTTGTATAAGAATACATGGACCCCAATCAGAAGACTGGAGGGTTTCTTCTGCTCAGTGAATGGTGGAGGGTCTACCTTCAATTACTAAACAGGCCATAGAATCAGAATTATAGAATGTGAGAGCTGAAGGGTCCTTACAGGTCACGTGGGCCAGTCCCATGGATTAGAAACTGAAGTCTTGAATAGCCAACTGATTTTTCCAAGACTCACAGTTAGTGATAGACCTGGGCCAATCCTCAATTCTTTTGATGCTTCAGTCTGTGAGCTTTCTGTTACATTCAGCCGCTCTAAGTCACATCTGCTCAGACCAGCCAATTTTCAGCTAAGATTTAGGGCCACAGACAAATGTGGGCTTCATTCTAAAGCCTTTAAACTCTTACATTTATACATCTTTCCCAAATTTGGTGGAACTCCAAACAAACCTGACATGTTTGTGGTTAAACTGGATGATTAGTGTGTTTTGATATTCATACATTAACTAAGGCCTGAGTTGGGAAAGGAATTACGCTCTCTGTTTAGCGTCATTGTTGGGAAGTATAGAAATTATTTAATCTTTCTTTGTCGTTTGTAACAGCTTTCAGGAAGGTAGATGATAACAATGATAATATTGATAACAATGATATCATTGACATATACATTATTGGTATTTTTATAGAATTTACAGCCTTTATTTTTCCTTCTGTAGGTGTTGGCAGGGTGTGCAATAATGATGCAAAATATTTGGCTGTGAACTTTTGAGAGTGGGATTTGCACATCCACAGTGGAATAAACCTTGAAAAATCCATTCTCAAAATTATAGGCAAAAAGAAACACATTTTGAAACGAGTAAGTAGAGCACAGAATTTTCAGAAGCACATCATCTGATAAAATTTTTTGCAACTGAATGGTATCATTTAATGATTGCAAAACAGCATATAGCAGTTAGAGGTACATGGCTGGTGTTCCAGAATTGTTCTAGAGTGAGTCAGTGAGCTAGTAACCACTTTAAAGCTATCAACTATGTGTAGTATTCAAATATGTTGTAGAATAAATTGAAAGAACAATTTAGCTGTATTACTTTGGGAATAAAATATTAAAGGTAATTGAATTTTTTTCATTAACTTATTTTGTTTCAACCATCACTTTAAAAAACTTATAAATACATTAATAGATTTCAGTTTCAAATATATTTTGGAACAAGAGAGTATATATATATATATATATATATATATATGCTTTGTATTCTGTCTATATAATAAAACATTTAAAAAATTATTCAGGATATTTTCTTCTGGATTATGATTTTTAACATGTATTATAATAATGCAGACTTGATCTCATCAGAGAAGTGTAGGTATTGTGCTGTTTCTGAATGATAATGTACAAGTCTTGAATGTCATCTTAAAAATGAACATTTTGGTGGCAATCTTGTTTTAGAATATTACCCGATTTTATTTATTTATTTATATTTTTTTATTAAAGATTTTATTTATTTATTTGTCAGAAAGAGAGAGAGAGATTGATCACAAGTAGTCAGAGAGGCAGGCAGAGGCAGAGGGAGAAGCAGGCTCCCTGCTGAGCAAGGAGCCTGATAAGGGACTGGATCCCAGGACGCTGGGATCATGACCTGAGCCGAAGGCAGCCGCTTAACCAACTGAGCCACCCAGGCGTCCTTAATATTACCCGATTTTAAAATGCTTTGTTTTTTAAAATTTTTAAAAAATTTATTAACATATAATGTATTATTTGTTTCACGGGTTCAGGTCTGTGAATCATCAGTCTTACACAATTCACAGCACTCACAATAGCACATGTCCTCCCCAATATCCATAATCCAGCCACCCTATCCCTCCCACCCCCAGCAAACCTCAGTTTGTTTCCTGGGATTAAGAGTCTCTTATAGCTTGTCCCCCTCCCAAGTCCCATCTTGTTTCATTTTTCCCCTCCCTTCCCCCCACAACCCCTGCCCTGCCTCTCAAATTCCTCATATCAGAGAGATCATATGGTAAGTGTCTTTCTCTGATTGACTTATTTCGCTTAGCCTAATACCCTCTAGTTCCATCCATGTCATTGCAAATGCCAAGATTTCATTTATGATGGCTGCATAGTATTCCATCATGTATGTATGTATGTATGTATGTGTGTGTGTATATGTGTATATATATATGTATGTATATATGTATATATACATACATATATATATACCATGTCTTCTTTATCCATTCATCTGTTGATGAACATCTAGGCTCTTTCCATAGTTTGGCTATTGTAGACATTGCTGAAAAAGCTTTATTGTTGAGCAGAATCTCTAGAAGTAGATAGTAAGGCTAGTTAGATTTTAACATAACTCACCTTTCACATTCTAAATTAGTTTTCAAGGCTCATTGGTTGAGGCCCTAGATGTGGTTACATAGAATGAATGCATGCACATACATCAAGAAAGAAACAATAATATCTTATTAAAGGAAAGAAATAGAATTTTATAAAGTTAAATAAGTATTGTAAAGATTATAATATGCCACACACGCATATTTAACCAGTATAGTGTGTACTGACATAAAATTAGAATGCATAAATTATTAAAACTTATGACACTTTGGGAGGTTAAAATTAAGCCTATTATTTGGTTGTTAACATGTGGTCGTAATACTATTTAATTTCTTTTCCAATACTTGAGGTCATTTTTAGTATCATTTAGTGTAATTAATTCTTGAATAGATTCCCAGCGGGAATGATGAATTCCCAGTGGAGATGTTATTTGTATTCATAGTTTGTCTTTAATCCTTTCATTTTTTTCTTAACCAGCTACAGTCAGATTTTTTTTTTTTTAAAGATTTTATTTATTTGTCAGAGAGAGAGAGTACACACAAGCAGGCAGAGAGGCAGGCAGAGAGAGAGAGGAGGAAGCAGGCTCCCTGCCGAGCAAGGAGCCCGATGCGGGACTCGATCCCAGGACCCCAGGATCATGACCTGAGCCGAAGGCAGTGGCTTAACCCACTGAGCCACCCAGGTGTCCCAGATTTTTTTTTTTAAACAGGATTTTAAATCAGGATTCTAGATCTGCTTCTTGTTATGGTCTGAAGCTATCTCTGTCCAAAACAGGGATTATCTAAAGCAGTGATTTTAATGTGGATGGTCAAACAACTGTTTGTTATTGGTGGGGGTAAGGAACTTTTACCAGAATGTAAGTGCATGTACTCCTTACTTCATTGAGAAAAGCTTGCTTGGTGAATCAGTTGATTTAAATTCTGGCATAGCTTCTTGTTGCATAGCAGACCTGCAACAAACAGTTTGAGGACCAGCCCTGGTCGGCACGCCACACTTCGAGGAGCGCTGAGTGCAGGCCTGTTGCCGATCTCTGATGCCCATGGTTCTGAGCACCCAATCTCCTGGATCTTAGTCACCAAATGTGGCTGGCTTCTCCCTTCTTTACCTTCCCTTTGTGTCTTCTGGACCTGTGTTCTTACTAGATAGTGATGTCTTGATATCATCTCTGGGTTCTGCCCTTGTCTTTGTTTTTTAGCTCTTTGGCTCATGTATATTACACGGAACTATAGAAACCTTCATCTGTAGTTTACTGGGTCCAGAGATTATCTTTATCTATTAAATTCTTGTTCTCTACACACCTATCAGGATAGCTAGAATAAAAAGCCACAAGGAGCAAAATAAATAAAAAATTAAAAATTAAAAAGAAAACACAAAAAGTAACAAGTATTTGTGATGTGGAGAAAAAGGAACCCTTATGCTCTGTTGGTGGGAATGCAAACTGGTGCAACCACTGTGGAAAATAGTATGGAAGTTCCTCAAAGAATTAAAAATAGAACTATCATATGATCCAATAATTCTACTACTGGGTAGTTACTTAAAGAAAATGAAAACACTAATTCAAAAAGTTATATGTACCCTATATGTTTATTGCAGCATTATTTACAATAGCCAAGATATGGAAGCAACCCAAGTGTTCATCCACAGACGAATGGATAAAGAAGTTGTGGTCTATATACACAATGGAATATTACTCAGCCACGAAGAAGAATGAGCTCTTTCCATTTATGACAACATGGATGTATCTGGAATATATAATGCTAAGTGAAATAAGTCAGTCAGAGCAAGACAAATACCATATGATTTCATTCATATGTGGCATTTAAGAAACAAGACAAATGAACAAAGGAAAAAGAGACAACAAAAAGACTCTTAACTACAGAGAACAAACTGGTGGCTGTCAGAGGGGAGGTGGATGAAGGAAGGGTGAAGTAGGTTAAGGGGATTAGAGTACACGCAGCATGATGAATGCTGAGTAATGTGTAAAATCTTTGAATCACCATATTGTACACCTAAAACTAATATATTATATGGTAATTATACTTAAAAAAATTCACATTCTCAACATTCTGCCTTATTAACATGATACCATTGGCTACTGACACTAGATGCTAATGTTTTAGGAAAAAACATATATGATTCTTTAAAAACTGCCTATAAAATTTGACATGAAAGTTCGTTTTTTTTTTTTTTTTTTTACTGGAAGTTCTATTTTATTTTTTAAAAAAGATGTTATTTATTTGAAAGAGAGAGAGAGAGCACACACATGAGCAGGGAGAAGGGCAAAGGGAGAGGCAGAGTCCCCACTGAGTAGAGAGCCCGACGTAGGGCTCCATCCCAGGACCCTGGAATCATGACCTGAGCTGAAGGCAGTCACTTAACTGAGCCACCCAGGCACCCCTGAAAGGTCTATTTTATTTTATTTTATTTTATTTTAAAGACTTTTATCTATTTATTTGACAGAGAGAGAGAGACAGGGAGGGAGGGAACACAAGCAGGGGGAGTGGCAGAGGGAGAAGCAGGTTCCCTGCCAAGCAGGGAGCCCGATGCAGGGCTAGATCCCAGGACCCCGGGATCATGCCCCGAGCCGAAGGCAGACGCCCAGTGACTGAGCCACCCACGCACCCTGAAAAGTCTATTTTAAAAACATAATTTAATGTTGATTTCTGGTCAAGATCATGTATTAACCTAAGTTTATACTTACCTTGGCTCTAACTATATAAAAATTTATGAAAACAGCATAACAATAAAGCAAGATGTATATCTCGATGGAATGCACTAGAACACATGTGAAATGCAATAGAAACACAAAACTTAGCTGACCTGGAGTCAGAAGTCTGACTGATGTGAGGTCAAAATGATCTGTTTGAGGCCAGGGACCAGAAGCAGATTCACGGTGTGGAACTGGCATTTCTGTGGCCATGGCGGCAAGTTAGAGAAAGCTCCAACTGAGAAATACTGCTGAGGGCTGTGAATTACATATGTGAATTACATATAGCTTCGCGGGAGAGTCCTACTTCTAGCTATATGGCAGACTAGATATTAGAGAAGCCCCTCTTAGTAAAGGAAACCTAAAAATGGTACAAGATGTATTTGTTTTTAAAGTAATTTTTAAAGCATGAGTGAGCTGGCAGAAAAGGGAATTCCTCGGGGGACAAAAATGACAAGATAAGTGAGGGGTAAGTGACTGCTGGAGCCAGCATTTGTCCCTGAGGTATCTGTTGATCTTCAATGGCCTGAAGCCTGGGTTTCAACAGATTGCCTGTAGGGGGCCAAGGAGACAGGGCCTGAGGCTGAGGAGCTCAGATCAGAACTCCCGCACAGAGTCGGTTCACCAAATTGTTAAAACCTCAGTGAATGAACTAGAAAAAAACCGTCTGTGGAGAGGGTTTTGTGTCTTTGCTTTGGTTGTGTGTGGAATGGAGAAAAATTCTCCCATGAGAATTCCTAATGACAAGCCTGCATGAAGGTAGGTTTTGAGTTTGAGTTCACACTACTTATAGGGTTTGAAAAACCTCAAGTTGAATGCTTAGCTGAAAGTGGTCTTAGGTTGGCAGTACTCCTGGTTTCTGGTTGAAGGAAAAGGAAGTCTCTCTGGAAGAACACAGTTTAAATCTAGATCTTAAATAGTTCCCACAAATAAAGTGTAAGGACCACAAGTTCACAATAAAGAGCTCCCCCCTCCCCAAATGCTTAGGGAAATAAGCCATCACAAGCAAGAGTTAATAGAAAAAACACACACATAGAATCAGTTTCACACAGACTGCAGTTTGGAACGGACTATTTCAGAATGTAAAATAAGTCTGCTTCACATATTTAAAAAAATAAAAGGGGCTTTTGAAAGTACAGCAAAGGAGGATTTGAAATGGAACCAATGAAATGAAAATATAATGAAAGTGGAAATTCTTGGAGTTAGACCTTCCCTGATCCCTATACAGGATTCTGGCATTTACGCTTATTTTCCCTCTCATTTTTCTGTAACTTTTCTAAAGCTTTCCATCAACCCTGTAATGAGAGAGAACATGGTCAATAGCTTCAAATCAGCTAGAGAAAAAAATTCTAGAACTGCACATCTGCCTCTGAACCACAGGGCAGAAGAAAGAAAAAGAGATACAGTATAATCACATACAACCTACATTTGCAAGACTACATCTTTGAATAAGACAGACTCCCGCCTCCCCACCCCCCTGTTTATCTGCCTTCTCTTAACTGTAGCTTTTTAAAGCATTAGCTCTTATGACTTGTAATTTTTACATTGAGCAGTTTCTTAATTGAAATACATACCAGATTTAATAAAGAACTGTGTTCCCTGATACATTACGTTTTTAAAAAATAGACTTGATTTTTTAGAATAGTACTAAGATTACAGAAAATAATGTGCAGAAAGTACAGTTTTCCTATACAATCATCTCAACTACCTCTAGTATTAATATCTTGCATTAGTGTGGTTCATTTGCTACAGTGGATGACCAATACTGATACCATTAACTACTGCTTACTTAAATTTGGTCGGGGGGGGTGTGCGATGGGCTACATAGTAGAATAGTGAATGCCTGTGTAGACATTTGTGAGTCATCTTTCTTCCATGCTCAAAGCCATCCATTCAGATATATTTTAATAGTTTTCTCTGGACCTCCAAATGGAAAGTAATGGGCTTATTATTTTAAGTGTCATAATTCATGATCAGATTTTAAAAACCATGGTGGTAACTGATGTTGCAAGGTTAAATTGTTTTGTCAAATAAAAAAAACCCAGATTTAATTAAATGCAAACAAATTTCTGTGTATTTAGTATGTAGAAAACTCTCTCTCAAAGGTGGGGTATAGAGTTAAGCCTTTGATCCAGTGGAGAGCATACGACTAGTAAACAAATATGATAACATAAACCAGAATAAAACCAGTGACAGGTAACAAAAAAATACTGTATTCGTTCAAATTAGAGAATGATTATAATGAAGAGACCCAGAAAGTCTTTGTGGAAAAAGTGAAATCTGAGTTGAAGCTTGAAGAACGGGGAGGGTTTCACTCTGTGTAATGGGGCATAGGCCTTATAGAAAGAAGAGACTTTGTGGAAAAGGGCCAGATGTGGGAAAGCTTGGGCCATTTTAGGGAACAGTAAACAAAATCAGCATTTATGGACTAAATTGTATCAAATTTTGACTTTATGCTAATTATGCATAGATACACGACATTTTAGAAACTTGAATATTGCTGAAGCAAGCATTTGAACCTGGCTTTCTGCAGCACTCTCATTTGGGAGTGAGTCACTTAGTGCCTGCCTCCAGCTCCCGGCTGAGCACCACTGCCAGCACAGCTCTCCTGGTCTCTACCCGGCATCACCTGGACCTGAACCCTGGTGTGGTATTAAAAGCCATTTCTATGTTGGTTAGTAAAAAATGCTCTTCTAGTGGTAAAGAGGAGAAAGACAGTGGTGTCCGACAACAATAACTGTACTTCGGATAAATAGAAGAGTGGAATGCTGAATTTGATATTAGATCAAATTGTGATGGGAGTTTGGAACTTTACAGAAGACTCTGGTCAAAATTCTATTATCAAGGGTCTACTTCTGGGCAAACAAAATTGTAAAAGTAGAATGGAGTCCTATTTATTAGCAAGTTATTGCAGACTGATAAAGTTTTCTGAGCAGTTGTTTGATATGATATGAACTGAGCTTTTATTTATTGATTGATTTTTTTTTTAAAGATTTCTTTATTTTTAGAGAGAGAGAGAGAGAGAGAGCATGAATGGGAGGGACAAAAGGAGAGGGAGAGAGAATCCCAAGCAGACTCCGCACTGAGCACGGAGTCTGAGGTGGGACTCCATTCCAGGACCCTGAGATCACCACCCCAGCAGAAACCAAAGAGTCGGACACTCAGTGGACTGTGCCACCCAGGCACTGCTGAACTGAGCTTTTAGAAAAGTCTGTATTGGTATATTGACTAAACTTTTACTATCAACAAAGGTAATGCTGAAAGTTGCCACAAGGACTATTTAAACAAGTCAGAGCTCAGTAAAATGAAATGATTCAGGTAATAAAAATTACATTCTCAAGGCTTCTATTTTTCCAGTTTTGTACTGGAAAAATAGTGGATTGTGTTGGATTTTTCTGTAATCTCAAGTCTTTTTAGTATTTTTTTGATCTCTCTAAAAGAATTACAATTGTATCTGTTATAAAAGATATAGCTATGGTAGACATTACCAGTGGCCTACCCCAAATCTAGTCTCCTGTGTTCCTTACTGATAAAACTCTGGCACAGCCGAGTGCCTCGTTAAGAATACTTGCCCTCCCAGATTCCCTTCTATCTAGGGTGGCTCTGTGAACCAGTTCTGGCCAGTGGGTTAGAGGCAGACACATCCTTATGAAAAGAGAAGGAGAAAGATGCTGACATATGCCTTTTGCCCTTACTCCTTTCCCTTCTTGGCTGGAGTAAAGAAATATTGCGTGGCCCTTCTGGAGATCATAGGACAGAGCAGAAGATAGAGGGAGTTGGGCTGTAATGCCATCCTGACGTCACCGCCTCACTCCTTGTCTGCTCACCTCTAACCTCTTCGTATGTTTGTTTGTTTCTTCCTCCTCCTTTCTTTGGGTGAAATATAGCTGACACACAGTGTGACATTAGTCTCAGGTGTACGGCGCAGCCATTCGACAACTCTGTGCTATGCCGTGCGCACCTCGGTCAGTGCCGCTACCTTCTGCCGATGCTTTGGCAGCACCACTGGGTGGTACCTTTTGTCCCTGTGACTTCCTCATTCCCAAACTGGAAGCCTGAACCTCTCGCTTCCCTTTACCCATTTTGCGCATCCCCTCCTCCACCTCCTCTCTGGCAACCATCAGTTTGTTCTTTGTATTTAAGGGTCTAGTTCTGGTTGTTTGTTTGTTTTATTTTTTGGATTTCATGTATAAGTGAAATCATTTGGTATTTGTCTTTGACTTATTCACTTAGCATGATGCCCTCTAGATCCATCCATATTGTCACAAATAGCAAGAATTCATTTTTTTTAATGGCTGAGTAATATTCCTTGATATATATCGTGGAATACACACACACACACACCCCATATTATATGTATTTCATATATATATACACATACATACCGATATATATGCACATACCAATATACCACATCTTCTTTATCCATTCATCTATTACTGATCACATGGGTTCCTTCTATGTCTTGGCTATTATAAATAATACTGTAATAAAATAGGGGTACATATATCTTTTCTTTTTTTTTTTTTTAAGATTTTACTTATTTGTCAGAGCGAGAGAGGGTGCATGAACACAAGCAGGAAGCAGGAGGAGCGGCAGGCAGAGAGAGAAGCAGGCTCCCCACTGAGCAAGGAGACTGATGCAGGACTCGATCCCAGGACCCTGGGATCATGACCTGAGCCAAAGGCAGATGCTTAACCAACTGAGCCACCCAGGTGTCCTGCATGTATCTTTTCAAATTGTTTTCCCTTTCTTTGGGTAAATAACCCAGGAATGGCCTTATTGGATCATATGGTAATTCCATTCTTAATTTTTTGAGGAACCTCCATACTGTTTTCCAGTGGCTGTACCAATTTGCATTTTCACTTAGAGGACATGAGGGTTCCCTTTTCTCCACATCTTCACCAACACTTGTTATTTCCTGTCTTTCTGGTACCAGCTATTCTGACAGATGTGAGATGACCTCTCAAGTGATTTTGATTGGCATTTTCCTGATGCTTAGTTATGTTGCATATCTTTCCTGACCTGTTTCTTAAGTTAGACTAACAAACTCAGCTTGGTTATGTCAGGAAGGTCATATTTTTTTTTATTTTTTAATTTTTGATGAAAGCAATTTTAACTGATATAGTAGCCTACTTCCATCAGGTGTAAAATGGTTAACAGTTCATGCTAATGCACTGGTGAGGCTGATGAGTTTTGCCCTGGAATGTCAGTGTGTCCGTCAGCCTTGTTTGATGTGAGTTTGAACCTCAAAGAAAGTTACACCTTGCACATACAGAGGCAGACTGTCACTCCTCCCCATTGCTAAAGTGTACATGGCAGAGAGCAGAACATCAAGGGGGCAAATACTGATCTCAAGGATGAGCATAGAGTGTTAAGATTTTTTAAAAAAGATTTTATTTATGCATTTTGAGAGAGAGAGGGAGAGAGCGAGCAGGAACGGTGGTGGGGTTGGGGGGAAGATGTAGAGGAAGAAGCAGAATTCCCTCTGAGCAGGGAACCCAACCAGGATCTCCATCCCAGGACCCTGGAATTATGACCTGAGCCGAAGGTAGATGCTTAACTGACTGAGCCACCCAGGAGCCCACAGAATGCTCAGATTAATGTAGCAGGGGAGCCTCCAGTAAGCACAGGATTTATTTTGGGGGAAAATGAGTAATTAGCAGCAGGTATTTTACAGAATGTGGGGAAGGGAGCAAACCTTCTGCAAAATGCCACTGGTGAAGACCCATTATTTAAAGAGAATATTGAGTGGTTGCAGAGCTATAGAAATGGTAATAAGAATCCTGAAATGATGAACTAACATTGTAGACCAGCACTGCCCAAAAAAATACAATGCAAACCACTTATGTACATTTGATCTCATAGTCATTTTAAAAAGGTAAAAAGAAACAGGTGAAATTATATTTAACCCAATATATCCAAAATATTGTTGCTTTTATATGTAATCAATGTAACATTATTTTATTTATTTATTTATTTGACAGACAGAGATCACAAGTAGGCAGAGAGGCAGGCAGAGAGAGAGAGGGGGAAGCAGGCTCCCTGCTGAGCAGAGAGCCCGATGCGGGACTTGATCCCAGGACCCTGAGATCATGACCTGAGCCGAAGGCAGAGGCT
Source organism: Enhydra lutris kenyoni (assembly GCF_002288905.1). Classification (NCBI taxonomy): domain Eukaryota; kingdom Metazoa; phylum Chordata; class Mammalia; order Carnivora; family Mustelidae; genus Enhydra; species Enhydra lutris. The sequence goes on along the minus strand of NW_019154088.1, from coordinate 8,637,175 downwards.
TTAACCCACTGAGCCACCCATGTGCCCTCAATGTACCATTATTAATGAAACATTAGAAGTATTGAAATCCCACAGGTCTTTTACATGTAGAGCCTAGAGCCTGTGTCATGATTGAGACCAGCCACATTTTAGATGTGTATGTGGCTGGTGACTACTATATGTGACAGGGCAGTTCCAGAGAAGAACAAAGCAATTTATGTGCTGATATATTGTTTTATTCTTTAAAAAAAGGTATAAGTTTTCACCAAAATTCTAATTTTCTAGGTGTAGAAGGAATCAATTCTCCTAAATTTCTAGGGGAATCTAACAATGGTGAGGAAAAGGTCTTATAGAAAGTCTCCACTTATATTTTTAAAGGGAGTCTGACCTGGTTTGTGAGATATGATCTAAAAAAATGATGGCCAAGAAACAAAAATTGAAATAAAAGATTTATTGAAACCACATGTATAGTCTTGGAAACAAAGCTAATACTCTCAATTTCACCTCTTGGATACTTTAAGGAGTAGGAAACTATTTGTGTCTTTTTAGAATTATCCATAATATCTATCTAAAATGATGGGGATTTACTTAACCTGTTTTACCATTCTGCTGTTACAGGCTTTTTTCTTCCTCAAATTGGGAAAGATGAGTGAAGACAAACTTGGGGAACATGGGGAAGACTTTATTACTTTATTTTTATAGCTGTTGAACTTGGTATGAACTCAGTTTGTGTTTGATTCTAGAAGTTGGAATATCTCAACAGTTTTTCTTTGGGTGTTATTTGCTAATGTGATTATTATTAATCCCAGTTCACTTAATGAATGATGTTATTCTGAAGGGTATCTAATTCTTTACTTTCTTTTTGGTCAACCAGCATCAGATGCTTTACTACCAGTAACAATAGTCCGATGTTTCAGGTCCCATCTCCACTGATGCACCTCTTACCAGAAGTACTAGAGAACATTTTCATTTTATTTTATTTTTTTAAAGATTTTATTTATTTATTTGACAGAGAGAGAGATCACAACTAGAGAGGCAGGCAGAGAGAGAGGGTGGGAGAAGCAGGCTCCCTGCCGAGCAGAGAGTCCGATGCAGGGCTCCATCCCAGGACTCCGAGATCATGACCTGAGCTGAAGGCAGAGGCTTAACCCACTGAGCCACCCAGGCGCCCCTAGAGAACATTTTTAAAGGGTCTTATGTGGGCCTGCAAAGACTTTTGGCTTTTTTGGTCTACCTAGAGACAAACTTTGTAAAGACAAAGGAATTTCCTGTGCCCAACTAGAAATAACATGTGACTGCCTCTGAAGATAGGGGAGAATTCGTTAAAAGATTTCTCTGATTATAAAGTAAAAATGTATACTTGGTTATGATTTAAATTTAGTTTCATAGTGAAATGGCTTTTTAGAGAATTCAGGCAATCTGAAAAATATAAAGAAAGGAAAAATCACCCATAATATTACCTCATAGAAGAGTTGATCTGTAATACAATTGTAGTTAACCCTTGGCCATTTTCCTGCCTGACATTTTTCCTATTCACACACTCCCCACTTACTCAGAGCTCCCACCAAAACACACATGCCCTCCTCTCTGTTGTTTGTCATTTTATCAAACTGTGATCATATTCTACATACATTTTATAGCCTGCTCTTTCATTTAACAATACATTATGGGCAGATTCTCATGTTAATAAAGTATATAACCAAACTTATCATTTTACTTTTTAATTTTTTTCCAACCTCATCATTTTTTAAAAGATTTATTTATTTATTTGAGTGGGGGTGGGGAGGGAGAGGGACAAGCCGACTCCTTGCTGAGAACAGAGCCTGATGTGGGGCTCAATCTCATGACCCTCAGATCATGACCTGAGCTGAAATCAAGAGTTTCTAGTTATATTTAATTTTTTTTTGTCATTATAAACCAAAATGCAGTGAGCATTCTTATCCATGCATTTGTTGACTTATTTTCTTAGGATAAATTCCCAAGTGGAATTGCTAAGTCTGAGTGTATGTTTAAAGAACTTAGCTATATGTTGCCAGATTACCCTTCAAAGATGCTTAATTTCTGCTTGCACTGTGTTCCAGAGTGCTATATCTGTGCCAGTATTATTATCATTTAAAAAACATTTGCCAATCTGATAGTTTAAAAATGATATTGTTACTTTAATTTGCATTTTTTTTTATTACTAGTGAATTTGAATATGTTTTTAAATGCTTGTTGGTGGTTTATATTCCTTCCCTGGTGGATTGTCTATTTGTATCTTTGTTTAGTTTTTTATTAAGGTGTTTTACATTTTTAATTGAAAAGCCATCTTTGTATATTTAGAATGTATGCTCTTTGACACATATGTTGCAGATTTTACTGTTTCCAAAATGTTAATTCTACTTACTGTTTTCCAGTATTTAAAAAATTTGCAAGGTGCTGTTTTCTAATTTATTATCATATAGAGTCATTTGTGAGAAATACATGTTGGCTGTTGCAACTTGCTTTGTGTTTCTTGAAAAGACCCATCAAAAGTATTTATACCCTTTCATGTCTAAGCCCTGCATCATCTCTAGAGTATGTTTTGAGTAAGTAATGTCAAGGAAATCACCATCTAATTATGTTCTTGCTAAAGTGCCTTGGTACTAGCTTTGAAGTTGGCTGCTAATCTCTTCTTAGCTACATTTCTTTGGATCTATGGTTTAGATAAGCAATGACAAGTAAAAACATAGAAGGCTGTACTTTCTTGAGGGAGTCTGCTTTTAATATTGTAATTTAATGTTAACAGCTGAGAATTAGCAAACTCGGTTTTTATTTTTATTCAATCTGTTCCTACATTATATGAAAGCACACAAAATCAACATCAATGTTCTAAGATTATCCTTCAGAAAATTTTGAGACACTTACTCAAAGCAACATCCACAGTCAGTGAACTCTTAAGAGGTATTAAGGTTTCAAATACTTGCTACCCATCATGGATACAGTATCATGTACTTGAATGTTGCATTTTCTCACCACGAAAAAGAAATGGGAGCTATGCTGTTGTGGTAATCATTTTGGAATACCTAAACATCAAATGCCATGCTGTACACCTTTTAATTACATAATATTGTATGTCAGTTTTATCTTAGTCAAGCTCAGGGTGGACAAGAGATTTGAAATACCTGTTAAAAATAGGGCATATTTATATGGTGTGGAATATCTACCCACTGAGTCATGTTTTTCACCCACTGTCATACTCTTGGGTGTGAAAATAACATGGTAATATTGACTACAAAATATAGTAACATATTAAACTCATGTCTCTAGGAATTTAAATAGGGACACAAGACAAATATATAACTAGTGGGAGTACATGAAGAATAATTTAAAGATTCTGAAGGCTAAATTGTATCAGGTGGCATTTGATAGTTTGGCAGATGGGAAAGCAAACGTAACAGGTAAAGCCTGAGGTATCAGAGGGAAGTGAGAGGAGCAGAGGAGAAACAGTTGGGTACTGGTTGCCACAAGGATACATATGGAGGGGGAATTGGTAGCCAGGAGGGTAGAAGGCGGAGAACACCAAACGTGTAACCAGAACAATGTATCCTGAAGTAGAGGCCAAGGATTAACTCTGTGTAGGCAGCTAGAACCTTTTCAAATAATGGGTGTGGCATCCCTATGTTTTAGGACTGCAGTTTAAGGAAAGAGGTAACGTGCTGACCATTATAGATCTAAAAGAAGTGTAACCTGCATAAACGCAAGACAAAGAGCTTGAAACCCTATTGTTCTATGATTCTGTATGTTGGGAAAATGTAAATCCCACTGACAGTGCATCTTTATTACAAGATGGGCTAAGAAAAATAGATATTTATTACAATATTTTCTATGATACCTAACTCACGTTAGGGATGTTTTTTTAACTCTTTGATTAGTTGAATAAAAATGCCTTTGAAAAAATGGATCAGAGTGTAGCTCAAACCTTGCACATAAATATGTATTAAGATGTGAACTTGTGTAGTTATTAAGAATTTTGTGTATATGCTTGAATCCTTTTAAGTTGACTTTGTTTTGTAATGCTTGCTGTTTTTTAGCCATCGGTTTAAAGCCATATATTCCATTTAGACATATTTCATAATTCTTAAAATTTTGGTGTTCTGATTTCTGTACTTTTGGCACAGAGTTAAGGAGCTCCTGGTGAGGACTCATAGTAAATGGAGGGAGGTCACAAGGCTTCAGTGTAGCCAACATAGCTACATATTAAAATCCTTAAATCAGAGTGCAAAACGGAAAGATCACATGGTCTGCCATTTGTAGAACATAATCATTCCTTTTATTTTGATAGGGCATCATAGTTTGCAAAGTGCTTTTCCTTGCAGTTTGACTGTTTGAACTTCATGATAACCTTGGAAGCAGGTGGTGTAACCATCACTACCTTGATTGTTACAGGTTAGGACACCCAAGATGTGGGACTTGGGTGGTTTCCCATAACACACATTTCCTGAATTCTGGGAGAGTTCTTTAAACATATATGGCCCCTACCATCATTAAATGATCATAACTCCTTGATGAGATAATAGTGAAAGGTAGTACTTTTGATTTTCTTTTTCATCTGTGCGATACTCTTTCAGGCTTAGCAGAGTTGGTATTGAAATACTTGAAGGAATGGATTCCTTTACCTGAGAAAGGTAATCATACAGCCCTATCTTAACTAGATTGTTAAAATATGTAAATCTTACACCAGCAGATATTTGGGGAAAAAAAAATGACGTGGGGATGGGTCAGCAGCCATGCACCCAGTTGATTCCTGCCCAGAGATTTATTGCAGCAGCTCGGCACGGAGAGAAAAGTGGGCAGACAAATCTTTTAATTAGCCCGTGATCATAGAGCTTGCCTCATTCATTAAACAGATCTGCAAGGGCACAAAGAAAGGTTGTTTCAAATCATTTTCATACTGTTTTTGTGGCATGTGTACTTGGCTGTTCAGGAGCTACTAGACCATAAAATCCCGCCAGTGAGGGTGCTGGAAGGCACGGAGCTCAAAGGTTTATTAAGTGATGTGAAACTCTATTGTTTCGTGCGTGTGTTAAATAATTGCTGTCAGTGCAAGACTGTTAAAAATTCCCGGCTAGTAATAACACGAATAGTACTTTATGGCTTCAAAAGGAGATAAAAGAATTTCCTTAGTCAGCACTTGGGCAATACGACAGCATATGTCAGTTTTGTTATTGTGAGGACTTTACTTTTGGCAGATGCTCTCCCTTCTGGCAGCAGAGCTCTAATTACCATATCAATTCCGCTGGGAAGGGAGCAGAGCACCGAGAGGCAGCCCCTTCTGCTCGCACCCAGGTTGCGAGGGTGGAAGGCATGGTGGGGGCGGAAGGGATGGAGAGAGCTCCAGCTCTCCTTTCTTCCCGTTCACATTGATTAGAGGACCATTAAGCTGCTTAGCTGCTGTGCAAACACAAGGATCATTCTTTTCTTTTTTCTTTTTTTTTAAAGCCTAGGGTCTTCTCTCCAAAGCTTTCCATGAATTAACCTAAGCCATCCTGCTTTAATTCATAGGCACTAATTATATTTCAGCATACATTTTAACACTCTAAATTATAAGTATCCTTACTTTAATCAGTTGTAACTAGTCCTTAAATTAAGGGTTTAGTACTTTCCTTTTATAGGTTAACAGGCTTTGCTGTATAATGTGATGGGATTAAACCTTTTATTTAGGACGTGGAATTGGAGATGTAGAGGATGCCTTATTTTTTTTCCCTAAACAACTCTGTATTTTTTTTCCTAGCCAAAGTGTAATTCAAAACTTTATAATATTCTTTTAAAATTTGTAAAATAGTGTTAAATGCTTAGGTAGATTTGGGATGTGAACTAATAATCCCAATTTGTTAGGGACGTAATTATAATACAGATGAATAATGGTTTATAGTTGCAAAGCATTTTCCACATAAACTATATGTTTCAATAACCCTCAACACAGGTATTTCAGAGATTAATATGAGGTGGTTACTGCAGGCCACACAGTTGGTAGCACAGTTGGTGCTGGAACGAAAGTCTCCTCTCCCTTTTGAGGGGAGGGCGTTCTTTCCTTCCACTTCATGTTGCTTATTGACTGGACGTTCCCCTCCCCTCCATGTTAAGCTTTCATACTTAGGAGGTTCTTGATTAAATTATCTTTTCCTGTCAGCATTCTTTATTTTTAATTTTGTTAGACTTTGTAGAAAATCACCATAATTCGAAACACTGAGAGGGTACCACTTGGGAGCATTCTGTAAAATTTTGCATTTTCCTGACAGTATAAAATTAAAAAACCCTATTTTTTCACTCTTTGGCAAATAATTGCTATTCTTCTTCCTTAAAACAACTTGCCTTTAGGGGCACCTGGGTGGCTCAGCCGGTTGAACATCTGACTCTTGGTTTCAGCTCAGGTACCGAACTCAGGGTCATGCTGTCAAGCCTACAGTGGGCTCTATGCTCAGTGGGGAGTCTGCTTCAGATTCTCTCTCTCCCCCTCTGCCCCTCCGATTCATGCACACTCTTTCCCTGTCTTTCTTTAAGATTAAATAAACAAATCTTTAAATCAAACAAAAAATCCAACATGCTTTTATTTTTTTTTAAAGGTTTTATTTATTTATTTGACAGAGATCACAAGTAGGCAGAGAGGCAGGCAGAGAGAGAGAGAGAGGGAGAGGGAAGCAGGCTCCCTGCTGAGCTGAGAGCCCGATGTGCGACTCCATCCCAGGACCCTGAGATCATGACCTGAGCTGAAGGCAGCGGCGTAAGCCACTGAGTCACCCAGGCACCCTCCAACATGCTTTTAAATCTATATATCTATATATCTATATCTATCTCCCAGGGCTTTAAGCCTGTTTAGGGAATTGTGAGGAAGTTAGTCTGATGACCGTGCCCTTGAGAACTGACTATTCAGAGTGGGTGTGAGAACTATAGAGACTTTCTCTTTCCAGGGTAGAACTCGGTAAGCATCAGATGGGTTGGGAGATGTATCAACTTCCAGTCTCCCATGAAAACGCTGTGCACCCAGTAGTCCTTTCTGCCACCTTCTCTTACTTCATTGAGATTTCTTCTTTTTAATAGAGGAGACTGGGTAGGAAGGACCTTCACTTGCCAAGGTCAGAGACTCATCCTGCAACCTCACTTCTTGAAGAAGAATATTCAGCCCTGGCAGTCTCAGGCCGGGCTACTGGTTCCCCTGTACACTGCCCAGAGGTATCCGGCTAAGGGACAAGAAGGGGCTGAAATCTGCCGTGCTTTTTTGGTGAGTCCTGCTCACTGGCATGCTGCTGAGCTCTCTTGGAGGAAGGGGAGATGTTCTCTTTAGCTAAAAGGCTTTCCTGGCCACGCCCTTCAGCAGGGTTGCTTCCCCCAGGACCTGGGCTTTTTCTGATTTGCCCAAAGGCAGCCCATATGCAGGTGCTGCCTGGTTGATGGGACTCAGGGCTGGGACAGACACCGCACCTCTTCTTTTTTCTTTTTCAAGTTGAGTAGAATGTCTACGTGCATTGCTCTTTAGGTGGACATGGAATGTCCTTTTCCCTAAACGGTTGACTGGACTCTATTAATTATGCAAATATAAGGCAAGTAACCTCTATTCTGGGAGAAAAGTGACAGGAAATTGCTGGCTGGCCAAAATCATGACCGCTAGTACCCGTATATACTACTAATTGTTGGTATAGGGGCCAGGGAACCCCCTGGGAGGAGAGGGAACCAGAACCCTTTATCTTTCTCTGCTCACTTTTACCAGAACCTTTCTAAGGACTGATCTTGCCCCAGCTGAGGTCCCTTGGAAGGAAAAATTCCAAGGGTCCCAAAGGAAAACTCACCACATAGGATGGAGGAGGTTGAGTTGGGGACCTTAACATCAGGGCCTCTGGAGGCTCGTGGGGGACGTTCTGCTGATGGAGCCTGGGTCCCTGGCATTGTACTGGTCTTTTGACAGCTATGTAAGCAAAGGTAAAACAGCAGTACCCCGGGGTCCCTGGGGTGAAACACTGCTGTAATCTCGGCAGGAATCTAGTGCACTAGGATTCAGGCAGTAGCAGACCTAAAGGGCAGCTCTGGGACTTTACCATGAGCCACAGCAGCTAGAAGTGTGGCCCCATCGTGGACGGAGCAGACTGTCCATTCTCTTTCAGCCTGGTGTTTGGAAGGAAGACAAGACCAAAAGTTTTTGAACAGTTTGGGATAGGGATGGGGAAGTAGCTTCTAGAGGAAGATACTGGAATTACTTCTAACAGGATAGATTTATAGGGTCTCAAACAGTGAATGGGAAAAATAAGGGATGGGACAATATTTTTTACCCCGTCATATGAAGGGAGTCATACCAGGAGATTCTTCCTCCTCGGTGTCTTTCATATCCTTTCCTGCCTCACCAAACGAGCAGGCCCCCTTACAGCCATCTCTCCAGTCCTTTTCCACACTGCCTCAAGAATGATCTTTCTAGACTGCAAATATGGTATGTCACTCTGCTGCCTAGCCAGTTATAATGGCCCCATAACCTTTAGACTAATACCCAGATTCCTTGGCTGTGTATATAGGGGCCTTCGCTCCTTGGTCAAAGCCTTTCTTCCAACCCACCTCTTGTAATAGCTCCTGGTTTGCCCAGTGCACCCACAGCATGAATTACTTGCTGTTCCCCAAACATACGAAGCTTCTTCATGCAACCAAGCCTTTGCATATGTGTTCCTCCCCCTGTATTTTACTTTCTCTCCCTTAAATTCAGACTTACTCAAATGTCATAGGTTTTGGGAATCTTGTTCTGCCACATGTCTGTTTTTCCTATAAGGCTATGGATAGGGACTATGTCTTATTCATTTCAGAATGAATATACTGGTACCTAACCCCATGCCTGGAAATGGTGGACTCTATTAACTTAGTGAAATAAAGAAAAATGTGGAGACTAAGTGGAACTTAGTGGAAAACTTAGTGGAAAAGTGGAATTTACCAAGTACCTTGTATATCATACTAGTTAGATTGTCCTCAAGCCTGAGTCCAAGGCTTCTTCCCTGGTCCAGCTAACAATCCATTTCCAAAGAGGATGAATGTTCTATTTTGCAACCCTGCCTGGACCACATTTTCTAGGTGTAAATATATGCCTTTTTCTCTTTCTTTCTTCCATTGGCTGGAGTTGGGTGGAGTGAATTCTCTGAAATGGGCAGAGGCCTGACCTGGTCCCTCCCCATTTCTTTTTCTCTCTATTTCATTCCTCATTTTCATCCAGAGGCAGGTGAACTTAGGGCGCAGTGCTCTGGCCAGAGGTGGCCTGCAGTGAGTGCCCATAGGCTTCCGGTAATCTTTCTTGTGGTCTGGCTTAATGATGCCCTTTCCTCCCCTTCTGATGAACCTGCCCTTTTTGTCCCTGTGCTGTGGGAAGTTCCTCTGAGCCTTGGATTTGGGCACAGCAGAAAATAGGGCAGCTTTGTGCCTTGTGCTTGTTGGAAAAAGGCCTTTTTCATGGGTCCATTCAAATCTCACCTGACACTTGCTCAACGGTCTCTGAGTCTGGGCTGAGACAGGATTTTATCATTCAGGAGGAAAACTCTACTCCAAACCATCAGAATCTAATTCTGAAAGCCTAGTACATGGGTGCTGGCCCGTTATCTATCAGGCAGCTTTTGACTGATGGTTTAGGCGTTGGTTAAAGGGAGAATGGACAAGAATATTTCAGACATGAGAAATGCATGACTTAAGAAAACCCATCCTGGAAGATGAATGGTGGAAATAAAATTATAATATGCCCAAATGATGCTTCATTTACTTCCAGCATTTTCTCTTGGAGGACTTTGGCGATTTACACCATTTGCTTGGACATTTAAGGAACTAATCTCTTTATTATTATTATAAATATAAAGTGATTTCACTATGGCTTTATCTTTCTGATGAGAGGGTTTACTCTCCCTAGATATTCTAATCCTTATCTCTTGGCTACAGTGTGGTTTCTTTCTTTATTTTTTAAAAACTTAAAAAAAAAAAGATTTATTTGACAGAGAGAGAGAGAGATAGAGAGAGAGCACACAAGCAGGGGGAGTGGGAGTGGGAGAGGGAGAAGCAGGCTCCTTGCTCAGCGGTGCTCGATCCCAGGACCCTGCGATCATGACCTGAGCTGAAGGTAGGTCATGCTTAACTGACTGAACCAGCCAGGTGCCCCAGTGTGGTTTCTCTAAAGTACTTATTTGGTGAATACATATGGTTGCAACAACCTGGGAGCAAACTGGTCTGGTTTTCTTAGTAGGGACAAGTCAGGAGATAGTACCTACAAGCAGAGTACGTAGCTACCTACAGAAATGGTTTTAGGGTTGCTGGGAAGGCCCCGGTGCCTCCTTTCTGATTCCTCATACCTAAAGTTCTTTAGCATAGTTTGGTTCCAAATTTTTGGACTTAGAGATCCCTTTAGGAATGTGATGAAAGCTGTGAATCTCTTTCCTAGAAAAATATACATAAAAGCTTGTTCATGAACCCTAAAGTTAAGGACTCCTGCATCAGAGATGCTTTGTGTCTCAGTGGGTTAAGTGTCTGCCTTCCGCTGAGGTCATGATCTCAGCATGCTGAGATCAAGCCCTGTGTCAAGCTCCCCCCTCAGTGAGGAGTCTGTTTTTCCCTCTCCCCCAACCCTCTGCCTGCTTGTGCTCTTGCACATGTGGACTCTCTCTCTTTCAAATGAATAAATAAAAAATCTTAAAAAAAAAAAACCCCGCATCAAATGGAGGTAAAGTCTTTCCACAGAGAAGAAGCTTGAAATGTACATAGGGCAAGGCAAGAGGATACATCCATTAAATAAGCATTTTTGGGAAAACTTATTACTTACAAACACCATAGGCTTGGGGAACACAGATTAAGACCTGGTCTTCTTTCTTGACAAACTTTTATCCTTGTAGACAGTTACAGTGTGAGGAATTAAGGGCTAAAATGAAGGCAGGTAACAAAGTGTCAGGGGACCCCGTGGAGAGGAGGGCCCAACTCTGCAAATGACCATGTATGTGCTTTAGAATGGAAATGGCTGATTCTAGACTCTTGCTTTGATTAGTTTAGAAAGGGCACTGAGTGACAACAGCAGGAGGTGTTACTGAGCAAGAGGCAGAAAAGTAGAGAAGGACACCTGTTGGGTACGCAGAGGAGAGACTGAGGTTTCCAAGGAGAAACCACACACGACTTTTGACTTTACTTGGGATCCAGCCTACTTGTAGCCATCCGAAACTGAGGTAGTATTTTGCAAATAAACACAAATAAATAGGCAGAACTGAGGTGTTATCTTGCAAATAAATACAACTAAGTTGCACCATTCCAACAGCAAACAAATTAAAAAAATTCAAATAAACAAAATGCCCATTACTCAGACTTCCCCTTTCAATCTAATGGTGCCACCCAGGTCTTGGGAAATTTGCTTATTTTTTGTGAATGCTGCAAAGTCCTAGCCTAGACCTGTTTAAAAATGTCTTTTAAAACCTTAACACTGTTGGGGCACCTGACTGGCTCAGTTGATTGGGCTTGTCTGACTCTTGGTTTTGGCTCAGGTCATGATCTCTGGGTCATGAGATCGAGCCCCGAGTTGGGTTCCAGGCTCAGTGGGGGAGTTGGCTTGAGATTCTCTATCTCCCTCTCATTCTCCCCTCCCCCCAACTCATCTCTCTTGCACTCTCTCAAATCAGTCAATCAATCAATCAATCTTAAACAAACAAAACCCTTAACACTTTATTTAAAATGGATGGAGAAAAGATGTACATTTGGCCCTCTGCAGGGCCACTTGGCATTTACCGTCATCTGCTGGGATTCGAGAACTGTGAGCAGTCACCAGTTAGTTTTGTTTTTTTTCCGTTAGACACAGCCTTATATGTTAACCACCGTCCGTGGGGGAGGGGCAGAAGGGGTTCTTGTTAAGTATGTGTAGAAGGTATTCATGACAGAGAAGAATGAAAATAAATTCATCCCAAATCTATCTTGTTGTCTGGGACTGATGCCCTGCCGAAGAGAGAGGGAGACAGGACATCAATTTATAATTACAGTTTGATGAGATAAACTTAGATGATTATGTACCAAAATATCTTAAGTAGAATGTTACAGGAAGCATTTTTTAAATTAAAAAAGTGTTTTCTGAATTCGTTTTCTTTGTTAAAGTGAGGCAATTAACGTTTTGAATTTTAGGCTGCTGATAGGTGGGGAAAACCCTAATAGAGGAGAGACGGTTTGGAGATGGAAGAAATGGTGCGGATCTGCCACCTAGTGGTCACAGTGTTCTGTCTGTATTCTCTTTCCTGCCCGTGGCTTCAGAGTATCAAGTGAGGGATTGATTGCCTGTTGTGCCCGGCTTTCCTGCAGAATCCTTGTAAGACAGAAGTGGTGAATTTGACTAGCATATTGTTGCCCTTGATAGGACAACATTTTTACTTCTGCTTTCTGGTCACTAAAATTATTCTGCCTCAAATTCATTATTTGAAATTAGTTTTACTAGCTGGATGGTTTTTGCTCTCCCCTTTGCTAATATTTTTAGCTAATTATGTCAGCAAAGATTTGAGTTAAACTTAAAAATCATAGCTTACTGTTAGTAACTAGTTTACTGTTTCACTGAAATGAGTTCATGTGTAAGTACACAGAAGACATGCAGAGTATTTGGAGCGTTGTGGGACCTAACCAAAGTCTGGATGGTGGCCAGGTGCAGGGAAATGTCATTATAAGCTTCTCTTGTTCTTTTAAGATGAATTTTTCTTTTCTTTTCTTTTCCTTTTTTAAAAAAGATTATTTATTTATTTATTTGACGGATAGAGATCACAAGTAGGCAGAAGTAGGCAGAGAGTCAGACACAGAGAGAGGAGGAAGCAGGATCCCTGCTGAGCAGAGAGCCCGATGCAGGACTCAATCCCAGGACTCTGGGATCATGACCTGGGCCGAAGGCAGAGGCTTAACCCACTGAACCACCCAGGCGCCCAAGATGAATTTTTCTTTAGTAGGATGCTGTTAAAGCAAAAGATCAATGGGAAAACTCATTTTTTGGAAAAAAATTTTTTTTTCCAGATGAGCTATGTTCAGCAAGCACACCCCTAATTAGACAGAGCCATAGAGAGCTGACTGTATTCATTTCCTAATCCTTAAACCACATGTAATCCAGAATTGTGTCAAATATTGAGGCTTTCCAAAACAAACTTAGTGATAGAGATATTAAGAATGATCAAAATTCCCAGAGGGAATAGTGTACTTTCTCTCTTCAATGACAAGAAATCTTTGAAGGTTCCTCTTTGTGTGTGTGTGTGTGTGTGTGTGTGTGTGTGTGTGTGTGTGTGTAGGGGGTAAGGGTGGGGAAAACATTATTAGTAAAGGACTTTAGCTAGGATATAAAATAAATTTCTGCAGGAGGATTTCTATTAGTATTGTTTTGGGGTTCATTACAGGCAATATTTATATAAGGAATCTTAACATTTGATTAAGTGCTAATATTTGTCTTTATCACACATATATTCATTTATTTTGTGTATATTTATGTATGTGTATATGGATGTATATATGTGTATATATATAAAATACATATAATTTTTTTTGTCTAGGAAGTTGTCATGATGAAATTAAATTAATTAAAAAGAAACTATAGAAATTAAAAATTAAAAAGAAACTATAGAAGAGCTCTTCAGATCAATGCAGACTTTAGCTAAAAACTTTTCCTAAAGGTGTTCTCTGAATTTGCAGACAGCCTGGGTAACCCATCACTCATTTAGATTGTAAAATGTCTAATTGAATGCCCAATACTGTACTAGGTGATATTTGCTGAGAAGAATACAAAAGTATGACGGAGCCTGGGTTCTCAGTGTAAGGGGCACTGTTGAAATGACTATGAGGCCCAGTTGCCTGTGTTTGAGTTCACTGCTCTGTTTCTTTCTTTCTTTCTTTCTTTTTTTTTTTTTTTCAAGGTTTTATTTACTTATTTGAGAGAGAGAGAGAGCACAAGTGGGGAGCGGTGGGGGGGAGGGGCCAAATTGGGAAGGGGAAGGGCAGAGGGAGAGGGAGAAGCAGGCTCTCCACTGAGCAGGGAACCCAAGGGGGCTTGATCATGACCTGAGCTGAAAGCAGATGCTTAACTGACTGAACCTTCCTAACTACACCTCCCCCCCACCCTCGCCCGCTTCTTACTAGTAGTTTGACCTTAGAGAAGTTACTTGACTTCTCTGTGCCTTAGTTTCTTCATCTGTGAGTGGTGGTAAGAATAAAAGACCTTGCAGGGTTAAATGGAAAGCATTTAGGACAGTGTTTGGAGATACGGTGAGGACTCAAGTCCATGATAGGTGTTTTCATCCTCATCTGGTGAGGAAGCCAGAGCTTAGATATCATAAACAAGTGGACAGTTCAGTACTGTCTTTTATCTAGTAAGAAATTGTTAAGAGCGTTTACCACAGGGGTTCACGAAACAGAAAACCAGGGTGGGCTGGGATATTTTGAAAAAGGAGGAGTGAGGGGTGGATCTGGATTTTGAACATTTCAAAAAAGATCTTAAGTCGGTTTTCCCTATTTGGATTTTGATTAAGGAGAATAATTCATTCTGTAGGGCTGAGAGGAAAGAATAAGCCAACCCTTTGTTTGCTTACCGTTTGTTTTTCCTTCAGTAACCATTTGTGGACTATGTCCTATGTTCTCAGTGCCAGGCCTTGTGTTTGGCACTAGGAGTACGGTAGTGAGGTGAGGCAGACAAGAATCACAGCTCTAGTTTCTGGTCTCTAACTTTTAAATAATGCTCTCCATGTGCCTTAATATCCTCTCTGCATCATGTTTGGTTTATTTTTTAGTTTATTATTATTATTCAGTTACTATTTTTTACTTTATTATTTGGTTTATTTTTAAAAACCATTTTTGATGAAAAGTTCAAACACATACAACTGTGTAGTCAGAGGACTGTAATGGGAACCCAGGTCCCTATCACCCATTATCAGCTTCAACAATTATCAAGTCTCTGTTCCCCTTTCTGGCCCTCCCCCAGTCAGAGTTATTTTAAAGGAAATCTAATGTCAGGTCATTTTACCCATAAATATTTTAGTATGAATCTCTGATTGATAAGGAATTTCTTAGAAATGTAACCACTATGCCATCATCTACCTTAAAGAATTAACAGCACTTTTAATATAATACATTATCTCAAATATGTCTTTAAAGATATTTCATTTTTAACTGACAGGAAAATGACTTTTTTTTTTTGCATAAGGTCCTATGATTTTTATTATGTTCTATCTTCCAGTCATCACCTTGGCATGTCTTTCTGTTTATTTAGTTCTTTTAAAAAAATTTCTTTTAGCAGGATTTAATAGTATGTAGCATAAAGATCCCATACACACTTTAGATTTAAATTTAAGTATTGCATTTTTTGGAAACTTCAGTAAGTTATGTGATGTTGGTTTCTTTTTTTTTTTTTTTAAAGATTTTATTTATTTATTTGACAGACAGAGATCACAAGTAGGCAGAGAGGCAGGCAGAGAGAGAGGAAGGGAAGCAGGCTCCCTGCCGAGCAGAGAGCCCGACGCGGGACTCGATCCCAGGACCCTGAGATCATGACCCGAGCCGAAGGCAGCGGCTTAACCCACTGAGCCACCCAGGCGCCCCAGTGATGTTGGTTTCTAACTGTACATTGCTAATGTATATAGAAATAGGATACATTTGATTCATCCTGTGAACTTGCTAAACTCTCCTATTTGTTCTAGGAGTTTTTTCCCCCACTCCTGATTCCATGGGATTTTCTCCATAGCTATTCATGTTGTCTGTGTGTGGGATTAGCTATATTAAATTATTACCAATCTGTATGCTCTGTTTCTCTTTTCCTTGCGTTTTCTCTTACACTGGCTAGGACTTCCAGCACAATGTTGAATAGGGGTGATGAGAGTGGACATTTTTGCTTTGTTTCATTCAATTTTTCACTGTTAAGTATGATGTCAGCTGCAGGTTATCATGTTGAGGAAGTTGCCTTCTCTTCCTATGTTGCTGAGTTTTTATCGAGCGAATGCTGAATTTTGTAAAATGCTTTTCTGCATCAATTGATAGGATTATGGGTCCCCCCCCCTTTACACTGCTAATCTGGTAGATTATGTTGGTTGGTTTTTGCCTGTTGAACTAGTCTTGCATTCCTGTGATAAACCCCCCTTGGTGGTTGTTCATGTAAGGTTTTGAAGTTCCAACTGGAAACATATAATAAGGGATCAGCTAGCAAAGAACTTACAGCTTGTGTTTGGGCTGATGTATTGGAAATCAGTTGGCTGATTGGCCCGTTAACCACGCCATTAGCTTCTGCTGACCTGTTTTCCAAGAACCACTCAGACCAACCGTGCTTGTGCTGCCAATATACTTTGCCTCTACCCCCTCCTATCTACTTAAATCTACTGTTTACTTATTTATATTTAGTTCCATTCTTTTTCCTCACCTAAGTTCCTGACCAGGGATTTCTAAATGTTGGAGTCACTCCTGAGCATCTCCCTCCATCATTTGTGCTTGGCAAATTTAATTTGTAGCAAGAA
Organism: Enhydra lutris kenyoni; assembly: GCF_002288905.1. Taxonomy (NCBI): domain Eukaryota; kingdom Metazoa; phylum Chordata; class Mammalia; order Carnivora; family Mustelidae; genus Enhydra; species Enhydra lutris. The sequence continues at coordinate 8,620,739 of NW_019154088.1, read as the reverse complement.
AGTGGGGGATGCATTGCATTTAAAAATTTTTTTTTACTTAAGTACATTTGTGATTAGCATGCTAAAATTTAAATGATATGAAATAATTATTTTCACACATTTTGTCCTTTCATGAGGCATAGAAAGAAAAAAACTATGGATGTCTTGTCATACATAGTCTTCTAAGATCTGATTTTACATTGCAATTTTGGGGGGAAGGTAATGGAAATAAACCAGGGAGTAATATAAATGTTTGCATGTGGTTAACATAATTCGCTTGCCTCCCCAGAGGCTAAATTCCAAAGAATTTGTTTCTGAATTCTTGAGTCAGAAGACACAACGGTACAGAGATGCCTGTGAAAGCAAGCCCTCATCCGGGGAGCCTCGCCAGGCAAGGCCACCCCACTCACCCCCTTGCTGGGGAGCAGTGAGGATGCCATGGGTTGTGGCATGAGCTCAGAGTGCTGCTTTCTGTTAAAACATAGTCTCCATTTCTTTGAACAAACCATTAATAGATGTCAAGTTCACATTATAGGTTTTAGTTCCCAAGCTGTGTTAAAAGCAAATGTGTGGGGTTTTATATTTCCAGCTGCCTTTTTTTTTTTTTTTTCAAAGTAAAATATGTGGGTTTTGGTTTTCAGCAGACCACATTTCTTCTAATAAAAACAGCTGGAACAAAATGTGTTTTATAAGCATATAAAAATGTCAGACCATAATGATTTTAGTGCTGCATATTTAAAAATGGGTCACTAATATTTAAGATATTAGTATCTGCAATGAAAGTAAATTATGGAAAGTAAATTACACTATATCATTGCTATAAAGGAGAAGGTGGTTGGAAACTAGTCCAGCAACTGTCTCGAGACCATTTTATTTCAGCTTCTGTGCAATGTGCTTGTCTTTTGGCTTTAATTTATTCAAATTTTGGCCTTAAAAATTATTAAACTTTTGTATATGAAACTGGGCCCTCAAATTCAAACATCCTTTATGTATTTGGAGACATAATTTACTAGGAAAGAGTACCTTCCTGCTTTGGACTTATTGGAGAAGCATCTCAGTACGTTCCGGTGCCAAAATGAGTTGTGCTTCCTTCTAACGGCTCACTTTCTATGATCTGATGGACATTCTGAGCACCTTTTCGCTCTGTCTGCTAGGAAGTTCAGAAAAATTTTTTTTAGCCCATCTCTAGCCCACACATTTTGTACACTGAGCACACATCTAGAATCCTTTTCATTTGATTTCTTTTACCTTTATTTTACTTTTGCCTAATTTTTTTCCATTTGACTCTCTTCCCATATTATACTGTAGTTAGTATTATGGGCTGCTGTATATCCATATTAAAATACTAGGGCTGAAAATAGATTTTGAAAAAAAAATCTGAGTTTGTTTTTCTTAGATCATTTTATCCACATCATTACATTTCTCTAGCACTTTGGCCCCCTGCCCCTTTTTTTGGTAACGTACGATGACATATTCCTTTTCTCTTTTTTTGGTAATTTTTAAAAAAATGACATACAATGTATTATTTGTTTCAGGGGTACAGGTCTGAGATTCATCAGTCTTACACAATTCACAGCCCTCATCATAGCACATACCCTCCCCAATGTCCATCACCCAGCTACCCCATCCTTTCCACACCCCTCCCCTCTAGCAACCCTCAGTTTGTTTTCTGAGATTAGGAGTTTCTTATGGTTTGTGTCCCTCTCTGGTTTCGTCTTATTTCATTTTTCCCCCTCTCCCCCTATGAGCCTCTGCCTTGTTTCTCAAATTCCTCATATCAGTGAGATCATATGATAATTGTCTTTCTCTGATCGACTTATTTTGCTTAGCATGATACAGTCTAGTTCCATCCACGTCATTGCAAATGGCAAGATTCCATTTCTTTTGATGGCTGCATAGTATTCCATTGTATATATATACCACATCTTCTTTGTCCATTCATCTGTTGATGGACATCTGAGCTCTTTCCATAGTTTGGCTATTGTGGACATTGCTGCTATCAACATTCGGGTGCATGTGCCCCTTTGGATCACTACATTTGTATCTTTGGGGTAAAGACCCAGTAGTGCAATTGCTGAGACAATGCCATATTCTTAAATGATTAAATTCCAAACAGGAAATTCCTGGGATGTGTTTTAAAAAATCTTTACTGCCTCTAATACTAGCTGGTTATAAGAAAAATATAAAAAGTTCAAACATTATAGAATACGTAATATCGAAAATAAAGTTCCTCCATAATGTCCTCTCTCCAAAATAAACAAATAAACAAACAAAAAACAACCCAGACCTCAAAAACTAAAACCCCAAAACTGTTAACCATAGTGTATAGTTTTCTTTTTCCAGTTTTGTTGAGACATAATTGACATACATTACTGTATAAGATTAGGTGTACATCATGATGGTTTGATTTACACACATTGTGCGATGATTACTGTCCGAGGTTCATCTAACATCCATCTTCTCATGTAGTTGCAATAAAAAGAAAAGAAAGAAGAAAAAATAAAGCAAAAAAAAAATCCTTGTGATGAGGTCTCTTAGGATTTACTTTTTTTTTTTAAAAGATTTTATTTATTTATTTGAGAGAGAGAGAATGAGAGAGAGAGTGCACGAGAAGGGGGAGAGTCAGAGGGAGAAGCAGACTCCCTGCTGAGCTGGGAGCCCGATGCGGGACTCCATCCTGGGACTCCAGGATCATGACCTGAGCCAAAGGCAGACGTTTAACCAACTGAGCCACTCAGGCTCCCAGGATTTACTTTCTTAACCTCTCTCCTATATATCATGCAGCAGCGTTAACCACAGTCACTGTGTTATACATTACATCCCTAGGACCTATTTCTCTTACAACTGGAAGTTTGCACTTTTTGCCCTCAAATTCCTCTTTCCCACCCCCACCTCTGGTAACTACAAATCTGATCTCTGTTTCTCTTAAGTCTGTTGTTGTTTTAGATTGCACATATAAGTGAGATCATGCATTATTTATCTTTTTGTCTGACTTCTCTTAGTGTAATGCCTTCCAGGTCCATCCATGGTGTTGCAAATGGTAGGATTTCCTCATTTTTTATGGCTGAATAATATTCCATTAATATTTGGTATATGTATTTTATATATTCCATTATATATACTTCATGTATACTATATACATTTCTCCATTCACCCATCGATGGATACCTGGACACTTAGGTTGTTTCCACTTCTTGGTTACCATAAATAATGCTGCTATGAACACAGGGGTGCATATATCTTTTTGAGTTAGTGTTTTCATTATCTTGGGATTTATTTATTTTTGCCTGTGCGAAAGAAAGAGAGCAAGACAGCGAGAGAGGAGGCAGGCGTGGGAGTGCATGAGCAGGGGTTGGAACGGAGGGAGAAGCAGAATCCCTTCTCCAGCTCAGAGAAGCTGAGCAGGGAGCCCACTGCAGGACTTGATCTCAGGACTCTGGGATCGTGACCTGAGCCAAAGGCACACGCTTAACTGCCTGATCCATCGAGGCACCCAAGAATTGTATGATAGTTCTATTTTTAATTTTTGAGGACCCTCCCTGCTGTTTTCCACAGTGGCTGCACCACTTTATAATCCCACCAACAGGGCACGAGGGTTCCCTTTTCTCCTCAGCAGCATTTATTATCTCTCATCTTTTTGATGATGGCCATTCTAACAGCTGTGAGGTGATAGCTCATTGTGGTCACTGTGGTTTAAATTTGCATTTCCCTAGTGACTAGTGATGTTGGGTTGAGTTTCTTTTTATGTATCTGTTGGCCTTTTCTGTACCTTCTTTGGAGAAGTGTCTATTCTCCAAAATCTCTGTTTTTTAAATTGGGTTATTTGTTTTTTTGCTGTTGAGCTGTATGAATTTTTTGTGTGTTTTAGCTATTAACCCCTTATCACATATGTGGCTTGTAAATATTTCTTCCCATTCCACTGATTGTCTTTTTGGTTTCTTTTGCTGCGTAGAAACTTTGGTTTGATGTAGTCCAACTTGTTTATTTTGATTTTGTTACTTTTGCTTTTTAGGTATCATATTACAAAATTGTGAACAGGACCAATGAGAATATTATATATTTTTGCTTCTGCAGAGTCTTGCGGGGGCACATAAGCAAGGGACATACAACTCAGTGTTTGTAGGAGGGGATCATGGTTGCTCTCCATATCAGGTAAATGGAATTTAGAATGTAGAGGACTGTAGGTCACAGTCTGGCCATAGCATCGGCATTAGATAGGCTTGTGTTCAGGCCATGGTAGCTGAGTGATTCCAGAGAAGCTGCCTTTCCTCCACAAAGCCTGGGTTTTTGGGGATAGCAGTAATTGCTTTAATGTTGTTTTGAGCTAATGAAAGATTATGTAAAGCCCTTAGTGCAGTATTTGATATGTAGTAAAAGCTAAATACATGTTAGCTCTTTTATTGTTTTGACTAATGATTGATGGCTATTTATAGAGAAAACCTGAAGAATAATGATGCAAATGAGGTAGAGTTTATTTCTCTCCCATAAGTATGTCCAGATGGAAGGTCCAGGGCTGACTGTCATTCCATCAGTACCAGAGACCCAGGTTCTTTGTAACTTGATGCTCATATATTTTCCATCTCCTGGCCTATGATGGCTGCTGTAGCTATCACTATCTCACTGTATGCTTGCCAGGGGGAAGATCATGACTGAGGATTTGCATATAGCTTATATACTTACATCCTATTGGCCAAAACTTAGTTGTATGGCCATCCCTAGCAGCAAGGGAGGCTGCGAAGTGAGTCTTTAGCTGAGAGGCCATATGGCCAACTAAAGATACTGATGCCACATCAAAGACATTGAGAAGCAACTTGTAGACCCTGTCTCGGCAGCCATAGCATGGTCTCTGAGATAAGGCAGGTGTTCTGCATATGTCTTTTTTTTTTTTTAAAGATTTTATTTATTCATTTGACAGAGAGAGACATAGTGAGAGAGGGAACACAAGCAGGGGAAGTGGGAGAGGGAGAAGCAAGGCTTCCTGCTGAGCAGGGAGCCCGATGTGGGGCTCAATCCCAGGACCCTGGAATCATGACCTGAGCAGAGGGCAGATGCTTAACGACTGAGCCACCCAGGCGCCCCTCTTTTTTTTTTTTTTTTTTTAAAGATTTTATTTATTTATTTGACAGACAGAGATCACAAGTAGGCAGAGAGGCAGGCAGATAGAGAGGGAGAAGCAGGCTTCCTGCTGAGCAGAGAGCCCGATTCGGGGCTTGATCCCAGGACCCTGAGATCATGACCTGAGCCAAAGGCAGAGGCTTAACCCACTGAGCCACCCAGGTGCCCCTCATTTTTGTTTTTTAAAGACTTTATTTATTTTAGAGAGAAAGAGCACAAGAAGAGGGAGGGGCCAAAGGGGAGGGAGAGGGAGAAAAGCTCAAGCAGACGCTGCACTGAGCAAGGAGCCCCGTACGGTGCTTGATCTCATGACCCTGAGATCATGACCTGAGCTGAAACCAAGACTCACGAGTCGGATGCTTAGCCAACGGAGCCACCCACGTGCCCCTGCATATGTCCTCTTTAAGAACTGGCTCCTGCCATATTACCTGTGCATTTATCAGACACCTTTGTAAACTTGTTTATATTTTTGTCTTTTACTCATTCTTTGGGATAGTGATGGCCAGATATTTATTAATTTTTGTATAAAGAACTGTTTCCTTTTATACTAAAGTTACGTTTTTATGCTTTAAGACTACCCTGAATATCTAGGTTTCTGGGCTTTATTCCTAACATTTCCCCAGTTCTCTGTTTGGAGATGTACACTTTATTCACTGAAATTAGTCAAGTACTATGGGAGCTTGCTTAAGAGTTTTACTATTTCAGATTACTGTGGTATAGACTTCAGTTACATGACTGTCAACATTCAGATGGATGCTGAAAGATTCAGACTTGGAAAAGCTGAACAGTTATTATGATAAATAACAGCTTTGGTACCTTGGAGCAATTCCAAATATTAATATTAAAAATTATGCCTGTGACAAATGGAAAATTATGTCGCCAGGGAAACACCTGTGATGGCATTGCCTGTGATGACATTGTTGGGTTAGTTCCCTTTAACAGATTAATATTTCTTAGCATTGATAATCATTAAAATGCTTTAACATAAATGTTTTTGTTGGGCTCTGTGCTGTTCTTGCAAAGGGGGTAAAGTCGCCTGTCTGATTAGCTTATCTTTGTACCAAGCTCTGTATCATCTCAGGTATAGGGGAACTCTTATTTTAAAATTAGATTTCATGATTAGGCCCACTGAATAGTAGCTTAGACTATGACCAAAATTTGGGTGTTACTGAGGGCAGAGATTCTTTTCTTCATGTCATTCTGGCAGTGCATCAGTTCAGAAAAAATGTAGAAGGTCTTGCAATATTTGTCCAGATCTTTTTGGTTTCTTTTCTTTTTTTTTTTTTTTTTAAAGATTTTATTTATTTGACACACAGAGAGAGATCACAAGCAGGCAGAGAGGCAGGCAGAGAGAGAGAGGAGGAAAGAGGCTCCCTGCTCAGCAGAGAGCCTGATGTGGGGCTCGATCCCAGGACCCTGAGATCATGACCTGAGCCGAAGGCAGAGGCTTTAACCCACTGAGCCACCCAGGCGCCCCATCTGTTTGGTTTCTAAAGCTTGATTTAAGATATTCGGGGATCCTGGTCACTTCGCTTTCAGCCTACCTGGACTCCCAGGCTACAGCTGTAATTATACTGCATTCTTCTCCATTTTTCTTAAAACCCTCGTGTTGGCTATCTGAGTGTAGAACCTCCTAAAATTTCATGACAATCTATTTAGCTTGTTTTAACTAACCAGGAGAAAAACAGATTTAGAGACACTAAGCGGCGTAGTATACTGAGCTGAGGAATGAACCTGTGCCTGTGATTAGCCTCAAACCCAGACAAGGTCCCACCCACCATTGCTTTTGATTTTTTTTGAGACCTGTATAAAAGTGGGGATATATATATATATATATATATTTACACACACACACACACGGACACCAACAATAAAACAATACCAAAAGAATAAAAAAAGAATAAAAAAACCTAAAAGCCTATCAGTGAATCTGGTCTCCACTGTTTGATTTTAGCAGCTTTTTGTGGCTTGGTGTAGACAGATAATACAGACCAGCAGACCCAGTTCTGTGATTTCAGATTGACTTCCCGTGGGGATATAGGTTTCTAGCATTATTAGTCCAGAGTTCTGATGTAGTCATTGCCTTTGGGTAGCAATAGCATTAACAGTATTAAAGAAGGAAAATCCCACACCCTTGATAAGAATTGGGAGCAGAATCTTTACTTTTAGAAAGCAAAACTTGGAAACAACTGTATTATTTTAAAAGATTTTAGAGCATTTTTGTAAAGTGTGTTTCTCTGTTATCATTGTTCTCAATAAGAATTCTTCTATATTTCAAACAAAATGTTCACTAATATTTACCTTTCCGATGAGATATTTTATTTGAATGACTATTTTTAAAGCATGGGCTCATTTTGGTGGAGTTGCTCTTGTGGTGTTTAACCTGTATTTACATATTTTCCTCGTCCTTATGAATGTCTTGTTTCTGACTTCTGAGACTAAATACCAATGCTTCTTTTTGGTGGTTATTGGATAGCTTACAGATAGAACACATACAAGAAAGAGTATGTTATTATTAACTAAATTATTTACATTTCATTTGCTAAGTATAATTTTAGTTATTTTTGTAAGTTTTTAAATATAAAGACTGCTAAGTTGCATTTATTAGCAACATGTGTTAACTACTTTTCAAAATGTTTTTATTTTTTAATTTTTTATTTTTTAAGTAGCCGCCATGCCTAGCATGAGCCCCACACGAGGCTTGAACTCACAACCCTGAGATCAAGACCTGAGCTGAGATCAAGAGTCGGATGCTTAATGACTGCACCCCCCGGGTGCCCCTGTGCTAATTACTTTGAACATTTTGGTATACTTTCTATTTACAAGTTGTTTTTCTGTGTATACAAGTGTATTCACGCATACCTATGGAATAAACTAGAATCTAGGTGTATATACATGTATATATAATTATTTAGATGATACATATAATGTTATATTGTGAAAATTACCCTTGTCAATAATCACACTTTGTAAATACGCTTTTAAATAACTCCCTAGTACTGTATTACATTGTGTGATATACCACATTTTACCAATTTCCTTGTTGTTGAACATTTAGATTTTGTGCTACTAGAAAGAAGGCTGCAACACACAGTCTGATATATTTATCTTTGCGTCCCTGATAATTTCCTTAGGATGAATCCCTAGGAGTAGAATTACTGATTGAAAGGAGTGTGAAAAAATTTTAAAAGCTCTTAATACATAATGCCAAGTTCATTCATTTTTTTTCTAAAAAAAAAATTTTTTTTCCCTAAGCACCAAGTTTAGAACAATGAATAAGACAGTCCTTGCTCTCAGTTCATGGTCTGGTTGGAAGACAGACGCGTATATGAGTAAGCTCAAGCCCATGCTTTCTGGAAATGTTGTATTAATTTACATGTTACTGATATTGTCAACATATGCAAGAAATTTTGGAATGTGTATATGTGTTCTTTGAAATTAGGGTATCATAGAATACAGGAAGTAAAAATATTTGTGTTTTGGTTACTGCCTATCATGAATCACCTACCTAATAATTTTTTGACATTATTGATTTAAGAAACCTAATCTATTTCAATATCCCCATTTCTGTAACAAGGCATTTCTCTACATTTTTATAGTATTCTCATTTCCATAATTTTATGGGGTTCTCCTCCTGTGTTCTCCCAGTACCTTGATACTTTCTGCCACTGACGAATACAACACTACTCCTGGTTCTTGGAATGAGTGGTTGATAGAGAACACTGCACCCATATTGCTTAGAAGTATCTTATCACTGTTTTGTTCTCCTTTTCAAAGCAGAAAGACCCTTCTTTTATGTGTATTCTTTTTTCTTTCTTTTTAAAAAAGATTTATATATTGGTTTATTTATTTGACAGAGAGAGAGAGAGATCACAAGTAGGCAGAGAGGCAGGGGGAAGCAGGCTCCCTACTGAGCAGAGAGCCCGTTACGGGGCTCGATCTCCGGACCCTGAGATCATGACCTGAGCCAAAGGCAGAGGCTTAACCTGCTGAGCCACCCAGGCACCCTTATGTGTATTCTTTATAAATGTGTATAAGGCACCTAAGAGTGGAACCTAAAACCTACAGTGATAAAAACTCAGGGTAATGGTATTATTTTTAATTTGCAGATTCTCTAATACCTATTAAGCCCTGGCTTAATATTCAGGACAGAAATAGCTGATTTTCTAGTTTTCCAGACAGCAAGTTAATTGGTTGTATTCATATAACTAGTGTATTAAATATCTGGCAATCAAAAGCAATTATTTGTCATCAGAATAGACTAATGACATTAAGGTGTGTTAAAAAAAGCACGCACAGTTTTAGTCTGAAAGTTAGTTAGGAAGGCAGATGTGGCTTTCCTGGAGCACTGAGCTGCATTTCCACGCCCAGAACACTCAGTCTTGGGAATAATTATTCTATTCACTGCTCAATACGTTTCCCACGTGGGAGAGCTGCCAAGCTTCTCTGGCTTCTAATTTAGGAGCTAAAAAGATTTCCTTACTGGGCTCAGAAACAATCTTTAGGCAAATGTATGGCCTTTCCTCTTCACTCAAAAATGGCCACAGATAGACACTGTACCAAGTGTGGCAAGATAAATTATGTGACTGAGCTGTTTTCCAAAACATACCTTTTCACCGTAAAATACCAAATATTTTTCTGGTTTACTTGTTACTAATATGACCTCCGAACTTAAGTGAGCAAGTAAGCTATTCCTAAAAATAATGAGAGATGGCATAATATCTGCCATTGTATACTTGTAGTTTTATCCATTCATATTTTATTGGATCTTGATGAAGTACATAATTGTAATTGATCAAATGAAATAAATGAAGTGGTTTGGGTATTTATACCAGGGGAATTCTGAAGATTTGTACTTTTAAGGTAAAGTTTTTAGAGAGGTGGAAGGTTTCGGTTTGTGGATGTGGAAAAATGTGGATTCCTGACTCAATATATCCGTGAATCTTATATTTGAATTTATATTTGATAAAAGAGTATCTTAGTATTGGTAATCTTTTGGCACTTAATTCTTCAGCTGGTATTATGTTGCCAAGGTTTATCTATATTTTTGGGTGCATCAGTAGTGCACTGTTTGAGGGCAATATAACATTCCATAGTGGGAATATACCTAAATTTATTTACACATTTTCTTGTAAATAGACATGTGGGTTATTTCCAGATATTCATTATTATGAATGGTGTTCCATGAACATTCTTTTTTTTATCATTTAAAATTTTTTTAAATTTTTTTTATTAACATATAATGTATTATTAGCCCCAGGGGTACGGATCTGTGAATCACCAGGTTTACATACTTCACAGCACTCACCATAGCACATACCCTCCCCAATGTCCATAACCCCACCACCCTCTCCCTACCCCTCCACCCCCTGGCAACCCTCAGTTGCCATGAATATTCTTAAACATGATGTTTACTGTACATATGTCAGAGTTGCTCTGGTTTCTACTTTGGAGGAGAATTGCTGGGTGTTAGAGTATCTGAATGTTGAACTTTATAAGATAATGCAATCCTGTCTTCCAAAGAGGTCGTACCAGTTTACATTCCTCCCAGCAATACTGTAGAAATCTGGTCATCCATATTCTCTCTAAACACTTGATCTTATCAGACGTTTGAATGTTGCTCATTATGTGGGCTTAGAATGGTTTTCATTTGCATTTCTCTGATCACTAATGAGGTTCAGTATTTATTCAATAGTTATTGCCATATGTAGTTCTTTTTTAAAAAATGACTTTTTCATGTTTTTGGCCTGGTTTTAAAATTTGCATTGATTCGGCTTTTCCTATTATAGGAGTATGTATTTATATATTTATGTATTTATTTATTTTTGAATTTAAAAAAAAATATATATTATTGATACTAATCCCTTGGCAATGGTATGAAAGGGAAATATCTTCTCCTAGTTTGTAACTTTTTTCACCTTCTTTAGGGTAACTTTTTTTTTTCTATGATTTATTTATTTATTTGAGAGAGAGACCATGCAAATGAGTTGGGAGAGGGGCAGAGGGAGAGAGAAAGAGAATCCTTGATTCCCCGCCGAGCATTGAGCCCAACCCGGGGCTCTATCCTAGGACAATGATATCATGACCTGAGCCAAAATCAAGAGTGGGATACTTAGCTGCCTGAGACGTTTAAGCAGACACTAACCATCTATTTTTAACTGTTTTCCAGGGTGACTTTTAACTATATATCCTTTTAACAAAGTCAAGTTCATTAATATTTTCTAATGAACATTGTTAGAGAAAATCTTCTCTGTCAAGATCAGAAAGAATTAAAAAATATGTTTTCCACTAAAATTGTCAAAGTTTTGCTTCTAATATTTTAAGTCCTGCTCCATCTGGAATTGGTTTTTGTAAGATATGAAATAGAGGTCCACTTTTCATTTTTATCATATCATTCACCACCTCTCTCATATATTAAAGACATATATCTATGTGGAATTTTGTTCCGAGTTCTCTTCTATTCTGTGGGTCAGAATGTCTGTCCCTGGCCTGAGTCCTTGTCTGCTAGGGATGGACATTCTGACCCACAGAATAGAAGAGAACTCGGAACAATGGAATATTGCTCAGCCATCAGAAAGGATGATTACCCAACTTTTACATCAACATGGATGGGACTGGAGGAGAGTATGCTGAGTGAAATAAGTCAAGCAGAGGTCAATTATCATATGGTTTTACTTATTTGTGGAACATAAGGAATATCATGGAGGACATTAGAAGAAGGAAGGAAAAAACGAAGGGGGGAGGAATTGAAGTGGGAGACAAACCATGAGAGACTATGGGCTCCGGGAAACAAACTGAGGGTTTTAGAGGGGAGGAAGTGGGAAGGTGGGTTAGCCCAGTGCTGGGTATTAAGGAGGGCACGTACTGCATGAAGCACTGGGTATTATATGCAAACAATGAATCATGGAACACTACATCAAAAACTAATGATGTACTATATGGTGACTAATATAACAATAAAAAAAATCAGGTTCCATAAACAACCCCCTTAGGATTTTGTTAGCATTGTATTGAAATTTTAGATCCATTTGGAGAGCATGTCATCTTTATGATATTGGGTCTTCCTAAGTATTAACTTGGTATATCTCTCAGTTTATTTAAGTATTCTTTAATGTTTTTAATACAGTTTAAATAATTCCCATGTTTGAATTTTGCATCTGTTTAAAAAATATTTATTCCTAGTTGCTTGATATTTTTAATGCTGTTATAAATCATGTCTTTTAAATCATGGATTCTAGCTGTGTACTGCTGGTGTATGGAAATGTGATTAGTTTTTGAATATTGATCTTATATCCAGCTATCTTGCTGAACTCTCTTTATAAAAAGTAATAACTTATTTGTAGACTCTTTTGGGCTCTCTAGGTATATAGTCATAGTTGACATTATTTTCTTCTTTTTCATAATTTTTGCCTTTTTTTCCTTGTACTGTTTAGAACTCTATGACAGTATTGAATAGAATTGATGATAATGGACATTCTTTTCTTGTTCTTGATTTTAAAGGTTTTTAATGTTTTCCCATTAAGTGTGAATTTGTTACAGGTATTTTTTTTAAATTAAATCAGGTTAAGGATATTCCCTTCTCTGTTCCTAATTTACAAAGTGTTTTTGCCAAGTATTTCCATCAAATTTTATCAAATGTTTTTCTTTTTTTTTAAGTATCAGATTTTATTTAATTTTAATTTTTTATTTTTAAAAAATTTATTTAAATTCAATTAACATATAGTATGTTATTAGTTTCAGAAGTAGAGTTCAGGGACTCATCAGTTGTATATAACACCCAGTGCCCATTACCTCACGTGCCTGCCTTAATATCCATCACCTGTTATCCCATCCCCCCAACCCCCTCCCCTCAGTAACCCTCAGTTAGTTTCCTGTGATTAAGAGCCTCTTATGGTTTGTCTCCCTCTCTGATTATGTCTTGTTTCATTTTTCCTTCCCTTCCTCTATGATCCTCTGTTTTGTTTCTTAAATTCTACATATGAGTGAAATCATATGATAATTGTCTTTCTCTGATTGCCTTATTTCACTTAGCATAATATCCTCTAGCTCCATCCACCTTGTTGCAGATGGCAAGATTTTAATTTTTTCTGATGGCTGAGTAATATTCCATTGTATATATACACCACATCTTCTTTATCCGTTCATCTGTTGATGGACATCTGGGCTCTTTCCATAGTTTGGCTATTGTGGACATTGCTGCTATGAACATTGGGGTGCATGTGCCCCTTTGGATCACTACATCACATGCTTTTCTGAATCTACTGATATATCTTTTTTCTTCCTTTAAACTTCTAATGTGTTAAATTTAAAAATACTAAAAGTAAACGATGTTCTTTTGAGAGATACATATATAGGGTAAACTGTGTATTAAAAAGAAACCAACCAGGGGCACCTGGGTGGCTCAGTTGGTTAAGCGTCTGCCTTCAGATTCGTCATGATCCCAGGGTCCTGGGATTGAGCCCTGTGTCAGGCTCCCTGCTCAGCAGGGGGTCTGCTTCTCCCTTTCCCTCTGCCCCTCCACCTCCTTGTGCTCTTTCTCTCTCTGCTCTCTCTCTCTCAAATTAATAAATAAAATCTTAAAAAAACCCAACCCAGTTAGTGATAAGTACATGATTCAGGATAACAATGAACACAGGTGGGGAGGGAAGAAGCACTTGGTAGATACAAATTGTTGCTAATGTTCTAGTCCTCATGCTGGTTGGTGAGTTCATGAGAATATAGTAGATTATCTAAAGCATTCACATATAGGCCTAAAAGCACAAATGATTAAATCCAAAAGCAGATCATGCATGGACCATTAAGGAAAGATAAGCATATGTGTTATGAACTAAGAATTATGATTATTCCCATTGTATGCTTAGAAAAAGAAATCTGTATTTGTCTTTATGAGGTTGTGTTGCATTTACTCTGGGGTTGGTAAAAAAGAGTCTTTTCACCATGCCATATTTTCCATTGTTATTGGTGAAGTTCCCCCTTTTAGATATGTTTGGGGTAGTTGTTGGTTGTGAGACTTACTGTCACGATTCACATGTGGTATGGGGTCTGCACAGCCTGTGCTCTCCATTGTTTAGTCCCCAGATTACCAGATGATTACATGGCCCTCATTTTAGGTTGACACTTTGTGTGGAATGTTCTGTAGTTTAGAGAAGGTCTGACCCTTTCTTTTGGTTCCTTAGACTACACCCTTCCATGTTGTGCATGTCCTGAATTTCCATCCGGCCCCATCCTATCCGGTAGAGCTGGGGTATGGGTTTTGTAGCTTTGGGGAGGATACTTGGAATGTATTACAGTGGTTATGAACATTTGGGATGAAACAGATTTGGATTTGAACCTTGACTCTTCCTTTTTCCAGCTGTGTGGTCTTTAGAAATGTTGATAACCACTCTGAGCCTCAGTTACAAAAAATTTTGCCTGATATTTTCTCCAAGGTTGTTGTAAGTGTTATAATGTATCTATTATTATGACTATGCTTGTCATATCACCATCACAAATCATTAATTTTTGTATCTCCATGTAATTGGATGGAGGGTCAAGCTCCTGATCTGGATTTTCCCTTGAATGTGCTAAATGAACCAGTTGCTTTATTCCCTAAGTTTGGAAGAGAACCACAGTACCAAAATATCCTTACCTTTGCTTTTCAACCAGTGATTTTTCTATTCTGTCTGTACTATTTCTGGAGAGAGGGGAGAGACAGGCAATCATGTCATTCATAGCCAGGCCCTTTCTAAGCAGGTGGTAGACTCAGGTGTTCGGGCTGATCTCAGTGCTGAGAACAGTATTAACAGTGCTTGCCCCTGTACTGAGCATCTCTGCAGCAGCTGTGATACCAAATGCCTTACCCTCAGCATCTCACCAGATTCTAGCCAATTTCCCAAAGCAGATCTTTTTTTTTTTCTTTTTTAATTAACATATAATATATTATTTGTGTCAGGGGTACGGGTCTGTGATTCATCAGTCTTACACAATTCACAGTGCTCACCACAGCACATACTCTCCCCAATGTCCACCACCCTATCAACCCATCCCTCCCACCCCCTTTCCCTCCAGGAGTCCTCAGTTTGTTTCCTGAGATTAAGAGTCTGTTATGGTTTCTCTCTCTCTCTGGTTTCGTCTTGTTTCATTTTTTCCCTCTCTCTCCCTATGATCCTCTGTCCTGTTTCTCAAATTCCCCATATCAGTGAGATCATATGATAATTGCCTTTCTCTGATTGACTTATTTTGCTTAGCATAATACCCTCTAGTTCCACCCACGTCAATGGAAATGGCAAGATTTCATTTTTTGATGGCTGCGTAGTATTCCATTGTAGATATATATACCACATCTTCTTTATCCATTCATCTGTTGATGGACATCTGAGCTTTTTCCACAGTTTGGCTATTGAGGGCATTGCTGCTATAAACATTGGGCTGCACACATCTCTTTGAATCACTACATCTGTATCTTTGGGGTATATACTCAGTAGTGCAATTGCTGGGTCACAGGGTAACTCTGTTTTTAATTTTTTGAGGACCCTCCATACTGTTTTTCAGAGTGGCTGCGCCATCCAAAGCAGATCTTTGACCTTCATCTTAACACAAGGAAGTTGGGGCTTAGGGAAGTTCACTAACTAGCCCAGTGTCACACAATCAGTAGTTGGTCGAACCAGGAGGCACTCCCTGGGCTCTTTGACTCCAAAAGCTACATTCATAACCATTTTCTGTGCTTTCCCTGGAGAGTCTTTACATCTCCCTGTTTTTCTGGATTGTGGGCTTGGAAGTATGTGGAGCCCAGAACTCAGTGGGACCTGCTGAGTGTTTGACTAGTTGGGATTCCCTGCCGAATGGGAAAGCCTGCAGATGCGAGAGATGCTCTGGAAACTTTGGGTGCTATTTGGCCATTTTCTACTAAATGCTGAATCTAAGATGTTTCAGTGCTGGGATTGGTAGGCTTGAGAGATTTTTGCATTATTCTCTTTGGGTAAGGAATATTTAGATATGTGGCATTCATGACTGTATTTTGGATTTTTAAGTCAGAAAGCTAGAGTGTTTATAAAAACTTTGGAAAATATCTGTAGTATGCTGAAATAAAGTGAGAGCTTAATAAAAATATGCATTAATGCAGGAATCTGCTGCCCTCACACTAAGCACAAGAGATCTCTGTTGAACCTTGGGAAAAATAAACTTACTCCCTTGGCTTTTATGGGGGTGGCACTAAAATTTGGTAGCTGTGCCCAGGAGTGGGGTAGTGGCATAGAATGAAAACAGTCTGCAGGAGCCTTCAGGTTCCTTAGAACACAACCAAATTAAACATTAACATAGTCTGCAGAATGAATCCCGGATTCCCTCATCCCACACAGATGGCTGATTTTTTTGAAAAAGAAATTCAGCTTAGAAAGTTTGTTTACTCTTCTCCTTTTACCAAGTGTTTAATTAAACACAATTAACCAAAAGATGAGAGAATAAGATTTCCTGTTTGAAATTCTTTCCTCCACCAGCACACCCAAAAAGCAAGCCGTATTTTAGGCAGAATTGTTAAATTTTATTTTTTGCCCTTGTGCTAGTTCCCTCCTCTGATCCAGTTAATATTAAAATGCTCAGAAAGCAATTATCATTCATCTTTCAACTTGATGATCAAGTATTTTCCTTGCAAATGAAGTATGCCTTGTCAATGATTAAACGTTACTAAAAACAAGAATCAACCTCATTCGTTTCAGCACCTCAGTTTCTCTGCGGGAGGTGATATTTTTCTGTTGGTTTGTCAGTGTGTTATTCTGGTGGCCTCCCGTTCGCTCAAGTCGTGTGTATTTGGTTTGGTTTTGAATTCAGTTAAGAGTATGACCGAGGTCTAAAAAGGAAACAAGTACCATACTTCTCAGATTCTGTTTATAAAAGTGTCGCGTAAGTGCTTACAATATGTTGGAAAGCCTGTGACTCCCAAGAATTTCTCCGGCACCTCTCCATAGTCAGTATTTATGGTGTATTCATTTATTGGTCACACGGAATAACACGCAGTGTGTCAGGACAGCCCTGTTAGGCTCTCCAGGTACCATTTATTTATTTATCTACTCAATAGCATTTACTTATTTATTTTAATTTAAATTCAATTCGCTAACCTACAGTGAGTACATCATCAGTTTTTGATGTAGTCTTCAAGGATTCATTGGTTGTGTATGGGCTTTCCATTTCAACAGCCTTACTAAGATAGCCACTGACCAAGAGCTGACAGCTATTTCTGCTTATGAAAGAAGTTGGGTTCAGCGTTCCAGTCGAACCAGAACCAGTTGACCTGTTGACCTTTCTGCAGTATTCTCTCGTATACCATCAAGAGAGGAATAATCATTACTCTCTCATTTATATATAATGTATGTGCTCCTTGTGTATAGAAGTACATTTCCTGCCATCTACACATGTGGGGCTTTTGGGCCAAATTTGTTTTGTGAGTTTCTGTTTACCAAGTAAGGTAATCCCTATTGGAATAGATTTACTCACTCAGATGTTGATTGGCACATAGTAAGTGCTCAGTAAATAGTGTTTGAATGAATATATGCTGGGCAGTGAATATGGGAAACTTTTGGCCTCTCTGCATATTTAATTAAGTGGTCATATATGTAGAGGTTTGATTTCCTTTTGTATAACTGCTATCTGTAAAATATTTTCATAATTATCTTTACCTGGATGGTTTAAAATTCCAGGCTTTAAACATTACCTCTAGATTTAGATAAAAGTAAAATTGGAGCATTAACTCTAAGCAAGGTGGGAAATGTATTCATTTCCAGTTTGCAGGAAGGTTGGGGAAAAAAATTCTAGTTTCCAGGAAGGTTGGGCACCATACATTTCCCAGAATGAGCTTGACTCCACTCTACTAGGAGCACTAAAATTAAATGGCTCTAATTGCATAAAGCCTTGGCAGTAACTTATGAGTGGATCTTCCAAACCTTGTTGGTTTTATAGATGTGTTTTGCTGCCAAAAATGCTGATTGTTTTATTTATTGATGACAAATAATTATCGAACCAGCTTTGTGTAATATATTGACAACCAGCCTGAAGGATATCATGTCTTGGTTATTGTATTGTTTTTATATTCTTTTAATTGCACGTGCACATGTAGCAATAACCCTGTTGATGTTATTAATTCTCATTCTATATTTTGGAATTCGTTTTTCAAGATATGGTTGAAAGCTTGTGCTCTGGAAGAATAGAATGATAAGTCCTTCGAAGGACAACCTGAAATAACCTCTTAGAATGAGAATACATGTTTTCTTACAATTTCTGGAAGTGTACACTTTGTTTTGATATGATGTATGACCTGAGGGGAAATGTTCCCTCTAAAGTCCTAAATATATAAGTTGGATTTGCAGACAGCAGAGAGACCCTAAGTTCCCTTCTGTGGTGTAGAAAGAATAATATCTGTGTATAACATAGTTGATCTCTGCCATACATGGTGCTTAGCAGTGGCACTGCCTGACAATATCATTTTATTAGATGTGCTACTTTGATTTTATCCTTTTATTTTTAGCTTCATAACTCTCTTCCCAAGTTATTTGCAATAAAATGTCAAATGTTCAAGTGTGGCATTTAAATTCACTTGAGATTTTTTTTTCAAGTAGCAACTAGGACTAGATTGGCTTAACATATGAATTAAAAATATACTTCTATTTATTAATTAATAGAATAATTGCAAATCTAGTTACGCAACAGCAACTTGAGTTCTTGGCATTTCAAGTATGTAATTAACTTCTACATTTACCCAGTTAATACTCCCAAAGTAAGTAAGGCCAGTGAGGCAATTTGGATTCTCTAGAAGTGTGGAGATGGAGTTTGGGATGCAAAAAGTTTGTTAGGAACTATGACCTATGGAAGGGAAAGGGTGAGGCATATTTGGGGAGCAGGAGAAGCTGAACAGCTTGCAGACCCGGCCAGTCTTCACAGACCCAGCAGGGAACTAGGGAGTGAGGGTTTCCAGTCAGCAGTGTCCGATGTTGGCTGAAGTGACTGGCCTTTCCATCCCCTTTGCTCAATCACCGAAGGCAGGCCATCCTGGAGAACATGTGACTTCAGGCAAGAGGCTCTCGGCAGCTGAGGCCCATGGAAGAGCTGCCCGCTAGAGGCTGTCCGCTGGCACTCTCCCCACAGCTGGGCAGAAGAAGGTCTTCCTTGATGGGGGTACTGAGCTCTACCACACGGGACTCTCCTAATTATTCCTAACATTAATACTTAGATATTTGTATCATTATCTTCATCCGACCATTGAAAAATGGAGACGTAACAGTTTGCTTAAGAACTCGTGGTTAATTCTAAGCAAAGCTGGGAAGAGTAACTTATGTGTCCTATTCTCTTAGCCTTTGGCAAACTGACATCATTCTGTCATGGCTGTATTATTCTTAATTGCGCGTCAGTGTGTGTGAAGAAATAGTGAGGAAAAGGTGTTGTAGCTATTCAAGAACTAGTACGGTGAATAAGAAGGGGCATAGGTTTTAGATTCGAACTGGCGTGGCTCCAAGTTTGTGTTCTTTCTGGCTCTGTGACAGGCAAGTCTCTCATTCATTCTGACTTTCAGTGTCCTGACTGGTCAATGGGAGGAATGAAGTTGATGTATTGACTAAACAGTACAGATGAAAATGCATAGCTCATGGCAGAAAACACCATACATGCTAACTTTCTTAAATACCAAAAATAAGTCGGGCTGTAAAATGTTGATAGAAAAATGAAGATTTGAACTGGAAAGCAGAGAGAACTTTTCTCCCTCATATTTTCTTTTGTATCTCTCTTAGACGTTAAGTGTTAATATATTAGAAATGAATTGACAGATTTTTCTGGAGAAGTTGCTTCTGGGATGTGGGGCCATTCCGGACAGATATGGGAAGGGCACTTTTTAAAAAAAGGAGAAGAAGGAGTGTGGAATGAAAAAGATTGACTAAATCAACAAATATTCATGGACTCCTTATTATGGGCCAGGCCTCTTTTGAATTTTAATGATAAAGTTCAATATAGAAGGTCAGTGAAAGTACCTGATCTGAGCTCATTGAAAACTGCACTTCTCCATTTTCTACTTCTAGCCTCTTGAGTTAGTCTCCGTTATTTTCCTAGGGGTATGGCTGTAGGCTGGTGACTATTTTCCACCTGTCTACTGTAGGCCTATCTTCAACCCGTTCTTCATGGAACTTCAATCCTGTTATTTCCTACTAACCATTACTTTCGTAAAGTCCAAAATACTTGCCATTGACTATTGCCTGGAGCCTGCCAACCTCATCTCTCACTATTTACATTTCCAAACCCAACTCCAAAACCCATACCCTTCCCCTCGCCCTCTTTCTGCTTCACTAGCTCCCCCAGTAGGTGTTGGCCCTCTGGCTTTGGGCCTTTGTCTATACTGGTTCTGTATCTTACAATGCTCTTTCTCTTTCCTTCTACCCCTGGTTAAATGCCACTTGGTGTATGTTTTACTTCCTTTGGAAAAGCTTTTGGTGATCCCTAGACTAGATTGGGTCACCCTCTTACTTTCCTCTAATACTCCCTTTTAGAATTGATCACAGGAGGTAATTACATGTAGTGTGTGTGTGATTTTCTATTTCTCCCATCTCACTACAGCCCTGCAAGGACCGTGACTAGGTCTGTTTGGGCTCACATCTGCCAAGCACAGTCCTGGCATGGAGTAGGAACTCATTGAGTCTGTTTGAACAAAGGACTTAGGAGGCTCCCATAATTTTCTCTTGTTCAGCCTGTGCTTCCCACCTCACTGTTGGAGCCAATCTAGTTTGGACATAGGTCAGTGTAAATCCCACCTACATTAAGCTAGATATTTACTACCATAAAGACTAGAAATGAGGCCTTTACTCTGATGTCAACAATTAAAAACAATCCTTACCTTTGCTCAAAGCTAGTACGCTTTCCATTATTTTATTTTAAACCTAGTACGCTTTGTACTTCAGTGCATGTTGTCATGTCAGGTCAAAAAAAATCATGGTCCTTTGATTTATTTAAAAAATTATTTTCCTGGGACGCCTGGGTGGCTCAGTTGGTTAAGTGGCTGCCTTCGGCTCAGGTCATGGTCCCAGCGTCCTGGGATCGAGTCCCGCATCGGGCTCCTTGCTTGGCGGGGAAAAAAAAAAAAAAAAAAAAAAAAAAAAAAATTATTTTCCTTAAGTCATTGAATTAGGAGACATAATATCTTCAAATATGACTATTCAAAAAAATTCTTAAGGACTTGATTTGTGGGGGAGGGAGAAGCAAGCCCTTTATCCATTTTCTCTCCCTCAAGCAATCCTAATCTATTGTTTTTCCTCGGATCTAAAGCTCTTTTTACAGCGCCCTGTGTCTTATAAGTAAGAGCTGGAGAGGAAAGTGGAGATATATAGTTTGCTTACAAGAGCAAATGTCAAGCTTCTCGTAATAAGTGCATTTCTTGGCCATTTTATGCTGGTATGAGTTCAGGCTGGGCTACTTTAAAATGGACATCTTCTATTTTTATAGGAAACACATGGAATGTCTGGAATTCTTCTTAGAAAAAGGAATCTGCAGCCTGCTGCGAAGCAGCAAAGTACTTGCTTTTTGTTGGTTGTGGCCTTAGACTTCAATGCCAAAGGCATCCTGAAAATCAGACATGAGTGACTGAAGTTCAGTATTGCATCTTGAACTGAAAATGAGGACTCTATATTTGATTTGAAAAACTTGAAAATTTGTGGTTCAGCCACTTTGATAACGTGATCCAACTGGCCATTTTGTCTCTGTGTTTTATTTCGAGGCCATTTACTTTATAAACTTCCCGTATGGCTCTTTTATTTTCCATTTGAATAAATGAAAACTGTTGGCAATTTAACTTACTTGTGTCTTTGACATTTCAGTGGCTCCTGTATATGAATGCCAGGACTAGTGGACTGAAAAGATAGTTCCTAAATCTTCATGCAAATAACAGTATTGAAATCATATTAAGAGTAACTTTATTTCTAACCTTTTCTTCTCTTTGTTATCAATATTAAAACTACCTCTTGAAAGTTACTGGCTTATAGGTTGATAGATAATGTTAGTCTGAGTCTTGGCCATGTTCTTCTGCAACATATATCAGCTGTACCAGAAATGAGGCTGGCTGAATTTTTAGTCACACAGACATTGCTTTATCTTGTTTTATTTTTCAGTAACATCTACGATTTTTACTTGGAGACAATTGGAATTGATAGATCGGCAAAGTTGATTAACATGGAGTTCCTTGCTTCACTGTTTATTCCTTTCATGATTAACAAGAACCTCCAAATTGCTGATATTTTATTTAATTTTTAAGTTTACTGGTTAATAAGTAGGTGAGATTCTTCTAAGAGCATCAGTTTCCACATTGTGAGTGGAACCTCTCTTGGGAAACACAAGAATTTAAGAAAAAAGGAAATTAGGTATTTTTCTTGCATAATTGTTATCTTGTAGGAATCCACACAGAAAAGTAGCTATTGTGTTAGGGGGGAGTTTTTTAAGAGCGGCTTTTGTTTAGCCCTGTGTGGAATGAAGCAGGAAAAAAATCTTGTTTGTTCTTGTTAATTGCTTCCCCCACCACATGTTATTTAGTACAATTAGTTAATTAAAACTTTACTCAGCTTTTGTTAATAGACAATAAAATTATCAGCTATCTCCATAATAACAAAAAATTTCAAAATCTAAGGGTATGGATTGGAGAAAATGAAACTTCTTGGTGTTGGTGAGATAAAGAGTAGGTAATTGACTTCATCATGGCCTTAGTCTGTGATGTTGGCGGTGGGGGTCGGGGGAAAGACATTTTCAGTTTTTGGTATTTTCATTACAGACTTAGATTATCTTCCCATTCAATTAAGTGGTACTGTTGTCAACTTTATGTCTTAATGACTTTTGCAAATAAAGAAGAGTATATTTTTGTTATTCATTAAACAGATATTTTATCTTACATATTTCTTGTGAAAAAATATGTGATGGGTTGGAAATTAATTCATAAAGCAGTTTTGGACTTTTCCTATAATTCAGTTGGAGAAACTCACTGAGCTCATTCAGGCATTGATCTAGAATCCAAGTGGTAAATAACAAGGCACAGTCTCTCCTCTTTTTTTTTTTTTTTTTAAGATTTTATTTATTTATTTGAGAGAGAGACAGTGAGAGAGAGCATGAGCGAGGAGAAGGTCAGAGGGAGAAGCAGACTCCCCATGGAGCTGGGAGCCCGATATGGGACATGATAGTCCGAAGGCAGTCGTCCAACCAACTGAGCCACCCAGGCGTCCCACAGTCTCTCCTCTTAATACCTTGTCTTAGACTGTTGGAATGACAGTCAAAATAAGAGAGAATATATTTTTTGCTCATTCCTCCTGTGTTGTAGGAGGGATACAAATGCTACGCGAGTGATTAATTTTCCCCAGATGTAGTTGGGATCTTGCTACTTGATAGTGCTGGCAGTAGGGGTGGCAGGAGAAGAGGATGTAATTTTCAGCAAATATTGCAGGAATTTTTTTGTGCATCTACTGTGTGACAGTACCCTATCGTGTTGGAGAGCCAGTCTGAACCAAGACAATGTCTCTGCTCCCCTGGAACTTATATTCTAGTGAGAGGAAGTAGTGTCTTTTTTTTTTCTTTTTTTTTTTTTTAAGATTTTACCTATTCATTTGTCAGAGGGAGCGAGAGAGAGTATAAGCAGTGGGAATGGCAGAGGGAGAAGCAGGCTCCATGCTGAGCAAGGACCCCCGGTGCGGGACTATGACCAGAGTATTTCTGGCTGTCTCTGCACTTTCTCCTCTTGGCTGGGTCAGTGATACCTTATGGAGAGTCAAGAGGTCGTGTGGGGGGCTCAGCTGTGAGTGGAGGAAGAGCACTTCTCCCTGGTAACAGGAGAGAGAAAAGGAAAATGGCAATCGATGCAAGGGTTTGTAACCTGATGGTGGGACTTTCAAAAGCTCTTCTCTGAAATCTCAAAAACCAAGACCAAAATCAAGAAGCACCAAATGAATAAACAACAAAAAGCAAATCAGACCTATAAATACAGAGAGCAAACTGACTGTTGCCAGAGGCGGAGGAAGGATGGGCAAAATGGGTGAAGGGGAGTGGTGGGGGGAGGTACAGGCTTCCCGTTATCAATAATCCCCAGGATTAAAACGCACAGCATAGAGGATACAGTCAATGGTACTGTAAAATAGCATAGCCTGGTGACAGAAGGTAGCCACACTTGGGGGGTGAGCATAGCACAATGTATTCGAAACTTGTCAAATCGCTGTATTGTACACCTAAAACTAATGTAACATGAGTGTCAACTATAATAAAAAAAAAAAAAAAAAGAGGAAAAAAAAAGAGCTCTTATCTAAAGGTTTTTGTTACCCCAGCAAAATTGAGTGAGGTCATCAGCCGAGGTTGGGGTCAACTTGTGTGTCCGAGTGGCAGAAGGAGAGAGGAGCAGGTGTGAAATAGTTGCTTGAGGTGGGAGTACACACTTAAGAGACAGAGAGCTGGATTTCTGGGCAGTGTTGAGGTGAGCAATCATGAACCTAGAGTAAAGTAAATCTGCTTAGTTGGATTTTTCTGTAGTAAGAGTCTACTACTATTTGGCTCCTTGGCTCCAGGTTGATGTCTGGGTTCATTTAGGACTGAAGTTTCGACTGACTGCAAATACGTTTGCTGAATGAATGGATTCTTGACCGATTTTGCATAGGTCTGATGGAACCCAAATGTTTATTTTAAAAATCCTTTAAAATGTGCCCTTTTAGCCAAAATTATAACAGATTTCTTAATTCTGATTCTTTTTAAGTATAAAGACTTTTGCAAACTGGCATTGCAGCTATGCCTCCCCCTTTTTCAATGACATGCATTAGCTGGCTTTTCTAAACGGAATAAATTGCGTTAGGTAAGACTGTACTGCGGAGTGTTTTTTAGATTTTTTGAAGCATAATACAATTTTTGCAATGCGAAAAAATCGGCTTCCTCCCAGTGCTGTCTAAATGTGAAGGCCCTTCCCCCAACCCCTGCATGTTATTTTGGGGCTACCCTTCCTCTGCATTTATTTCTTTTAAGAGTTCTTTAATGTTTCAGTTCAAAAAGCTTTTAGTTACCAGTAGGAATGGATCCAAAAATCAGTGACAGAAATTAATAGATGCTACCTTTGAACAATGCTTTGTGACATTCCATTGCACAATATCTATCTCCATAAAATTCTATTCTTGCCAGTGAAGTAGGGTTTAAATAGAGCATAGGATCACTGAATAATGCCTGAAGAAACATTCTTAAAACCTAGTTACCCTTTTAAGACTTTTGCCTATTTCCTTTCTATCTCCCTTTGGACAGTGTTTTATCCTGGAAATTAATTCTGCAACCCCTTTTGTTTTATACCTTATTTTTCCAATACGTTGCACGTTGTTACTTCTGCTCAAGTTACCTTCAATGAAAATGGTTTAGTCCACTTTCATTCCTAACCTTATATTATAAGGCTGTATTATGAGTGTGCCAAGTACAGTTCCTATTGTTTGGTTTGAATATAACTGCTGCTACCGTAGAGCCTAAGTGTGAATTTTCATTACCTTTCATTTACTCTATATCTGAATTTGATCTGCACTGAGTTTCGAGTTGGATGTATTTATCCTAGGTATCAACACAAGTAGACAAATAGATATAGAGATGATTTGTATCTATTACAAATTAAATATATCTGTATTTATAATATATTATGTTATATTCCTTGGGAAATAAATTGCTTCTGTTGTAATATCAATTATTTGTAGTGTCTTTAGAAATTCAGCGTATTAGTGAACCTATAGGTCTTGTTGAAAAACTATGCACAAGTGTTACTGGGTGTAGTCATGTGATTTACTTATTTTCTTTATCTTTTCCTTTCTTTAAAAAATATTTATTTATATACTTTAGAGAGAGAGTGAGCTAGAGAGCGTGACAGCATGAGGGGACAGGGGACAGAGGAAGAAGCAGGCTCCCCGCTGTGTAGGGACCCTGATGTGGGGCTCTATCCCGGGACCTTGTGAAGGCAGACATTTAACTTAGTCACCCAGGTGCCCTGCGATTTACTTATTTTCAAGTGGGACAGAATTGATTAAATTTAGATATTGTTATACAGCATTTACGGGATTTGACAACCACAGAGTAGGCTTATAAGGAATCTCTATTTTACACATTATGAATCTTTCAAGTTTGGGCCAGAATTAATTTTATCAAAAATTTTACTAAAAATTTTAAATAAGAGAGACTGCTTGAGTTTAGCAAGGATGTTTTCCAAGATTATGTTTTGTATGTCATTTTGGATTTTTGCTAGATGAGTTTTGTTTTTTTTTTTTTGTTTTTTTTTTTTGTCAGAGTTCATTTGAAAGTATTTTTTTGGTTGTTTTTTGTTTTGTATTTTCTTACTTAATGCCATTAAGCAGATTTGTTTGTATTTGCAATTAGCAAGGAATTGTTTTTCTTTCTTTTTTTTTTTTGGAGAGGGGGAGGGGTATTGGGTGAGGGAGAGTATCTTAAGCAGGAGAGTATCTTAATGTGGAGGCTGACTCTGGGCTCAGCCTCACAGTCCTGAGATCATAGCCTGACTGAAATCAGGAGTCAGACGCTCAACGCTCAAACAGACACCCAGGCATCCCTGTTTTTCTTTTCTAAGTGCTGTTTAATAGTACTTGCATTTTATTACCAATTAATGGAACTTTTTAAAAAAGTCAGTAAACACAAAGCGTTAATTATATTTTACTTTTCCTACTGCTTAATGGAGTTATCTTAACCTTAGGCCTACTGCTGGATGTTAAGATAATCATCCCCATCTAATTGAGGAAATTGATTTAATTTCCCAGTTCAGTGTAGAAGGCTGGAAAATACCTTGCTGCCTCCAACTCATCATTCATCTTTGAGTAATATTATGCAAATTAATTGAGAAAAGAGTTGTAGGGCTTGTGATTCCTTAATTTCCAAAATATCTGTTATTTCAGAATATCTTATGTGCTAAATCTTCCCTCCTCCTTTTTGGATAGATACTGATGATAATTCATCTTCTAAAGAAACTTTCAGGTCCTGGGTTTTCAACTTTTCTAAATTTTGTACTTATTTATTTTCTTAAAAGATTTTGTTTATTTGGGGTACCTGGGTGGCTCAGTGGGTTAAGGCCTCTGCCTTCGGCTCGGGTCATGAACCCAGGGTCAGCAGGGAGCCTGCTTCCCTCTCTGCCTGCTTGTCATCTCTGTCTGTCAAATAAATAAATAAAACCTTAAAAAAAAAAAAGGATTCTGTTTATTTGAGAGAGAGAGAGAGAGAGAGACAGAGAGAGGGACCAGGGGGAGGGGCAGAGGGAGAAGGAGTAGCAGACTCTCCACTGAGCAGGGAGCTCAAATGGGGCTCAATCCCAGGACCTTGAGATCATGACCCGAGCTGAAGTCAGGCACTTAACTGACTGAGCCACCCAGGTGCCCCTAAATTTTGTATTTATGGCTTATGTTTAAGGCTCAATTAGCTTTATTCTAGGCATGGCACATCTAGACTCCTGCTAGCTAGTATAACTTTTTTAAGGCTTAAAAATGACAACTTGCCTAAATTTTTTGCTTGAGTGTGTTTGAATAATGACATTTACTCCCTCTCGCAACCCTTTCTTCCACCTTTCTTCCTTCCTCTCCATTTCCTTCTCTCTTCTCTTCTCCCTCCCTCCCCCTTCCTGCCTTCCTTCCTTCCTTCCTTTCCTTCCTCCCTCCCTCCCTCCCTTCCTCCCTCCCTCCCTCCCTCTCTCCCTCCCTCCTTCTTCTTTCTTTTCTTCCTTCCTCCCTCCCTCCTCTTTCTTCTTTCTTTTCTTTTCTTTTCTTTTCTACTCTAGCCCAAAGACAGGGAAGCATTTGAACGTTAACAAGTCTTTTAATGTCATAGTTAACTGTATTTCTGAAGTGGGATACTACCCTTCTTCCAGTTAGACCTATGACTCATTCATTTGGGTTACAGTGTCCTTCGGGGGCGATGTAATAATTTATCAAAGACATCCTAGCCTGTCCAAGAATATAACCTTTACAGTGCTTATGCTGTATTAGAAGGTGTTAATGGAATGTAGGAGAGCTGGCTCCTGAATGGCTGATTAAATAATGTTTTTATATCCTGGAGTAATGCTAAAACCAGGCATCTTAGTGGAAAAAAAGACTGATTTCCAACTGGCAGAATTTTATGAGATATGAACTAAAAATTAATATTTTCTGGTTAGGAAGCTGTATCTCTTACAGAGTCAAATTTTCTCTGGTGTGTGACTTGAGAGAAAGAATACGGTAATAATAATTAGTTCTGGCATCTGTAACCAAACCCACAGTACTTTGAGTCTAGATTGTCACATTTTCAGCAATTTGGGAAAAATGAATTTCACCACCGTCGCCATGAAAATAAAAAGATCATTTTGGAGCTTAAGGCAAGTGAACAAAATCCACTTGGAATTATACTCTAATCTTCATATCATTCAGATTCTTCTTAGGGTAATCATGTAATTAGATCCTGGTATGAAAAATATCCAAGTAATGAGATTGTGTAAAAGAAAATGTGATGGATTTCAGTGGGCAACTTTTGCATGAACTAAACTAGGCTCAGAAGAGTCAAAATTTGAGGCAGAAGCTTGTTTCCCTACTATTTATCCAGACCTATTGTATGAAGAAGCCATCTCATCCCTTAGATCCAGGCTAACTAGACATTTACCTCTGTTCTGTATGTTGAAAGAAAGTTTGTTAAGAAAATAAATGGGAAAAAAAATTCCAAGGGGAATGTTTAGCTCCTTAGTATTTTTTTTTAAAGATTTTATTTATTTAATTGACAGAGATCACAAGTAGGCAGAGAAGCAGGCAGAGAGAGAGAGAGGAGGAGGCAGGTTCCCTGCTGAGCAGAGAGCCTGATGTGGGCTCAATCCCAGGACACTGGGACCATGACCTCAGCTGAAGACAGAGGCTTTAACCCACTGAGCCACCCAGGCGCCCCAGCTCCTTAGTATTTTGAAGTCCCTAGTTTGTATACCAACACTCTAGTATGTTTTTCACTAGAGAAGCTGATAGGTCTCCAGATGCTTCATTTTCTTAATTATTGCTTTTGGATTTCGGTGTCTGTTTCTTATGGGAAAATTCACTGAGACTTAGGATGCAGCTGTTAAAAACTTACAGAAGACTAATTTTCCGTTTTCTTATTTCAAATAAATAAAATTTTATTGTAAGTTAAATAACCTTTTGTTTTAAACTAGTCAGTTGTTACTCATGTAGTGGATTTTTTAAAGACTTTTATCAGGCTTTTTTTTCTTTTTTAGAGAAGGAGAGAGTGTTCATGCATGGGCTGTCAGAGGAGGGGATGGGTTGCAGAAGGAGAGAGAGAGAGAGAGAGAGAGAGAGAGAGAGAGAATCTCAAGCAGGCTCCACACCCAGCTTAAACACCGAGTTGGGGCTCAATCTCATGACCCTAAGATCATGACCTGAGCTGAAATCAAGAGTTGGATGCTTAACTGACTGTGCCACCCAGGCATCCCAATCAGCCATTTTTCGTTTAGACTAGATAGTTTATTAATTTTACTAAGATATACCGAAAGTTACTTTTTGCTAGAGGAAATCTGATTTTAAGAAATCCACTGGCTTATATACAATCAAATCTATTATAACATCATAAATACCCAATGATCCCTTTCTCTCTCTCTCTTCTTTTTTTGTTTTATTTTGTCTTGTTTTGTTTGAGTTTAATTTTTTTCAATGAGTTCAACTAACATTTCTTGAAAGTTATTAAAAGGATCACAGCTCCATTTGCATGTTGGATGGGATGAAGAAAATATAAAAATTGCTGCCATTTACTGCATGCTTTCCTCTGTCACGGAGCAGACTGTTCTTCCTCTCCCCTGCTTAGTGATAAGGAGGGAGTGTAAGGGAATTTTGCCCCACTCTTCACTCTTGCTCCAGTTCTCCAGGAGGAGGGTGGGGCTGCAATCTGATTGGCCAAAGCTGAGGACGGCAGTGTGCTGGTGTTTACTTGCTTCGGTGTTGTCAAGGCAGCAACGTTAGCCCCGCCTTCTGTCTTTCCGCTCTGGATCCTGGAGCTGCCTGGTCATTCCTGCCCTTGAGGTTGGTGGGGCGTTGGCCAGTTTTCATTTCCCCGTAGGTGGGTAAAGGTTCTGTGGGGTTCGTGAGGGGAGATGGAAGCAGGAGGTCACAGATAAAACTGTGTTTATTACATGTTTTGAAATAATTTCTGGTCTTAGAGATACTGCATATTTGGAACGCATTTCAGAATTACAATTAGATTCTTGCTGTCATGACAGGGCCCAATGACATTGAATTTTATACATTATAGCATTCCAGTTTTGGAAGTAAATTTGCAGTAAAAATTCCAGAATCAGAATGTTATAGTGTAATATATACTGACAGAGCATTCAGATTTATTCATGTAATAATTTTTATTTATTATATATGAGGAAATAAACTAGTAGTAAGTAAAGAAGGGCAAACCAAGACCGAGTTACAGGAAGCATTTGGAAGCCATTGGCTTAAAACAACAACAACAACAACAACAACCAAATAACAGCTTTATTGAGTTATAATTCATAAACCATAAAGTTCACCCTTTTAAAGTATATAATTCAGTAGTTTTGAGTATATTCACAGAGTTGTGCATCCTTCACCACTATCCAATACCTGAGATTTCTCTTACTTCATACATATCACCAGTCACTGACTATCCCCTGCCCTGCTACTAATCTTTCTGTCTCTGTGGATTTGCACAATTTGGATATTTCATATAAATGGAATCAGATTATATGCGGTTCTTTGTGTTTGGTTTCTTTCACTCTGGGTAATGTTCTCACTGTTCATCTGTTCCGTAGCATGTCTCAGTGCTTCATTCCTTTTTATGCCCAAATTATATCCCATTATATGGATATACCACATTTCGCATATTCATCAGGTGATGGACATTTGGATTGTTTCCACTTTTTGGCTATTCTGAGTAGTGCTGCTATGAATATTGTTTTTTTCTGGACTTATTTTCGGTTCTTTTGGGTTTATATGTAGAGGTGTAATTTCTGCGTCATATGATAACTCTCTCTTCAGCTTTTTGAGGACTCTGTTGACTTCTAATACAACTTTTTAAAAAAATATATTTTATTTATTTATTTGACAGAGAGCGATCACAAGTAGGCAGAGAGGCAGGCAGAGACAGAGGAGGAGGCAGGCTTCCTGCTGAGCAGAGAGCCCAATGCGGGGCTCAATCCCAGGACCCTGGGATCATGACCTGAGCCCAAGGCAGAGGTTTTAACCCACTGAACCACCCAGGCGCCCCCTAATACAACTTTTGAATAGGAAGCAGTCAAATATAAGCAAGATTTTGGAGTTAGGTTATTTGGGATGAGCTAAGTAAGTATTGCTGTATCTAACTTAAAACTATTTTAATGCAACATTCCTATTTTGTAATTATAGATAATTTAGGGACATTTGTTTGGTTGTATTAAGTTATGTTGATTAAAGGAATAGATATCAACTTCCATTAATTCTTTTTTTTTTAAAGATTTTATTTATTTATTTGACAGAGAGAGATCACAAGCAGGCAGAGAGGCAGGTAGAGAGAGAGGAGGAAGCAGGCTCCCCGCTGAGCAGAGAGCCTGATGCGGGGCTCGATCCCAGGACCCCGAGATCATGACCTGAGCCGAAGGCAGCGGCTTAACCCACTGAGCCACCCAGGCGCCCCCCATTAATTCTTTATATGTCATTGCCTAAAATGGTATCCTGATAACTAATGTTAATAGATTCCTCACTTTTTTTAAGGATGGAGCAAAAGAACACAGTCTAAATATTCAAAGAGTAGAAATGTATCCACATATTTTATGTCCAAGTACATAGTCAATATTCTTTTTGTTTTTTTTAATTTTATTTTTTGTAAACATATAATATATTTTTATCCCCAGGGGTACAGGTCTGTGAATCGCCA
>NW_019154088.1:8423582-8583777 GCF_002288905.1 Enhydra lutris kenyoni | reverse complement strand
CCAGTCCTACCTTTCCGAAAGTGGTTGATTTTCTGTTTCTAGAGTTGCTGCTCTTCTTCTCTTCGATCTCCCGTTGGATTTGTAGGTGTTTGCACTCTTTAGATAAGCTATCTAGCTGATCTCCCGCTACCTGAAGTAGTCTCAGCCTGCTACTTCTCCGCCATCTTGACTCCTCCCCCCATAGTCAATATTCTTTTGCTAAATATCAAATGCAGTTAATCTATGTCCTAGTGTTTTTGTGCTGACCATCACTGGTCCTATAAATATACTCTATTCTTGGATGAGTGGCCAAAACCCTAATAGGCATTTTCAGAACTTTTTTGTTGCTAGTGCCTGCCTGCCTGCCTTTCTTTCTTCCTTCCTCCCTCCCTTCCAAGATTTTATTTATTTATTTGAGAGAGAGAGAGTGAGCAAGAGAGAGCAGAAGTGGGGGGAGAGGCAGAGGGAGAAGCAGACTCCGCAATGAGCAGGGAGCCCGGCACTGGACTCCATCCCAGGACCCTGGGATCATGACCTGAGCTGAAGTCAGATCCTTAACTGACTGAGTCACCCAGGCGCCCTACTAATATCTTTTTTATGAATTTGTTTAGTCATCTCTTTCAATGATAACTTTCTTTTTCCCCACAATTCTTTAATTTTGGCACTTTCTTATACTCTTGGATGAAATCACTTCAGCCAATGTCTGCTGGCTCTGATTTTGTATTAATATTAATTTTATGATCAGAGGGCAGAGACTTTGGTAGTCTTCACTTCTATGTCCCCTAGGATTAACATAGTGCTGGCACACTGTAGGTGCTCCCAGAGTGTTTGTTTTATGAGTAAAGGAAAGAATTAATGGAATTTGGTATTGTGTTATTTTACTTTCAAGAAGGAGGAATGGAGGAGCAAAAGTTTATTTGCTATTTTTATAAACATATTTAAGCCTCCCAAAACACAGGAAGTTCACAACTGAATTAAAGGTGTGCAATTTTTTCCAAGAACAGAAAAAATAGAGTAAGATTTTTTGCTTAAGGTTAACACAATAAAGGGCACCTGAATGGCTCTGTTGTTAAGCATCTGCCTTCTGCTCCGTGCCCCAGGCCTGTCTACTCGGTGCTCACAAGGGCCTCTTTTTAGGGTTCACACCTCTTCATGTCCTCCCTTCCTCGGGGTGTAGGTGTTCTCACCTCTCATTCATAGCCCTGGGGATATCACAGCTGCCCTTTCGGCCTCCTGTCACCTGTAATTCTTACTGTGGTCACCTAGTTCTGTCCTGAGTCCCCGCAGACAGACGTTTGCATTCTGACCAGTAACATAACACACAAGGGTTCCAATTTCTCCTCATCCTTGCCAACACTTGTTCTCTTCTTTCTTTCTTTTCTTTTTAAAAAATAATAGCCTTCCTAATGGATGTGAAATGGTACTTCACTGTGGTTTTCTTTTCTTTTTTTTTAGGTTTTTATTTATTTATTTGAGAGAGAGAGAGAGAGAGCGAGTGAGCACGAGTTGGGGGGAGTGGGCAGAGGGAAAGGGAGAAGCAGACTCCCTGCTGATCACGGAGCCCATGCGGGGCTCCATCCCAGGACCCTGGGATCATGACCTGAGCTGAAGGCAGATGCTCAACTGACTGAGCCACCCGGGTGCCCCTCATTGTAGTTTTCATTTGGATTTCTCTGGTGATTAGTGATGTTGAGCATTTTTTCATGTGCCTTTTGGCCATTTGTATACCTTCTTTGGAGAAATGTCTCTTCAAGTCTTTTGCCCATTTTTAAATTGGATTGTTTGTTTTTTGTTGTTGTGTTCTTCTCTCTTGTTTTTAAGCACTTAGTTTGTGTTTGGCTCGTGACACGTAACATAGTCTGGCTCACATTGGCATTGTTTATGTGTGTCTTTGTCTCCGTCCTAGGCTGGGTGAGCCTCTAAAAGATAATTAGGGTTATTTATCTCTTTTTCCACTAGTAGGCTAGCACAGGTGTTATGCACAGTAAGCCTTAAATAAAAAATTTGTTAAATGGGTAGTAGAAGACAATATAGTCACTTGACAAATACTTGAGTGCCAGCTGTGGTCAGGACTCTCTTCTGGGCACTACTCAGATCCATCTGAGCATGGGGTGCAGAGCAGAGAAGGTGGGGAGGCAGCCGTGGAAATGGGGAGGGACTGGACAGCAGTGGAATGGATAGCATGGAATGAAGTCTTTCATGAGATCATGTCCATTAAAAAATATTCTTAAGCAATAATTAGAGTTATGACTTATGTTTCAAATTCACATAGCTGATTTCTTATTCTCCTATCCTTCTGTATTGTTTCTGATATGACTTTCCTCCCACCCTTTTACTTTTGGGGGTACAGCTAACTAGGGCAGCTCAGATATTATGTTGGGGACATTGAGAACAACCATGAAGGTACCAGCTCTTTTTCACCTTCCTCTGCTCAGTAGGAAACTTAGTTTTCTGAGATTCTGAGAGTATTCTAGCTTTGTTCAAAATTTTTGATTTGATATCACCTCAAGCTGTGAAAAGTGACAGTTTCAGCAAGGCATTACCAAACTACATGACTCAGGGGTGTGCCAAACCATGTATGGTAGGTCATGATCCTATAACCTGGTGGCTGTGAGGTCTGATAAAGGAGTCTTCCATATTTAATTGTGACAAGTGAACACTGACCTTCTGGGTCAGGATGTGTTTTTGGTTCCAGGACTATGTCCTAAGTACTGCATTTCAACCTTGGCTTTCCAAGGTCATATCTATTTGCCTTCATGAACTAAAATTTTTTTTTTCTAATAGTCTTTTCATATAATAGTAGGCTTTCTTTTTTTTTTTTCATTTTTAAAAATTTAAATTCAGTTAACATTCAATGTGTAATTAGTTTCAGAGGTCAGAGGTCAGTGACTCATCAGTCTTATATAACACCCAGTGGGCATATATCACATGCCTTCGTTACCGTCCATCATCCGGTTACCCCCTTCCCTCAAACCCCTCCCCTCCAGCAACCCTCAGTTTGTTTCCTATGATTAAGAGTCTCTTTTGGTTTATCTCTCTCTCTGATTTCATCTTGTTTTATTTTTTTCCTCCCTTCCCCTCTGTTTTGCTTCTTAAATTCTGTATATAAGTGAAATCACATGATCATTGTCCTTTTCTTTTCTTTTTTTTTTTAAATTTCTTTACTTTTTATTTATTTGACAGAGAGAGAGATCATAGGTAGGCAGAGAGGCAGGCAGAGAGGAGGAAGCAAGCTCCCTGCTGAGCCGAGAGCCTGATGCGGGGCTTGATCCCAGGACCCCGAGATCATGACCTGAGCTGAAGGCAGAGGCTTAACCCACTGAGCCACCCAGGCGCCCAGTCATTGTCCTTTTCTGATGGACTTATTCGTTTAGCATAATACATTCTAGTTCCATCCGTGTCATTGCAAATGGCAAGATTAACGAACTATAGTCTTGAAGTTTTAGTAAAGAAATTATGAATTGTGCTCCTGAAATATCCTTGAGCCCCTTTGCTTATTTCCATGGCAACTACCTTTTAAATATTAGGAGGGGCCCCAGGTAGCTCAGTTCTTTAAGCATCCAACTCCTGGTTTTGGCTCAGGTCATGATCTCAGGGTCGTGAGATTGAGCCCTGTGTTGAGGCTCCACGCACAGTGGGGAGTTTGCTTATCCTTCTCCCTCTGCTCCCCCATAAATAAATAAAATAAAATAAAATCTTTAAATAAATAAATATTAGTTCTGATAGGCTTTTATAAGCAGTCTCAAATGCTATCAGATTACTTCAACTGAATCAAATGAAACTTCCTTGTTCTCTAATATTAGCATCTTTACTGCAAATTTTGAGTTTGGACTTCATATAAATTAAAAATTTGTTAAAGGGGTGCCTGGGTGGCTCAGTCAGTTAAGCATCTACCTTTGGCTCAGGTCCTGATTCCAGACTGAGCCCTGCATTGGATGCCCTGCTCAGCAGGGAGTCTGCTTCTCCCTCTGCTCCTCCCTCTGCTCATGCTCTCAATCTCTCTCTCAAATAAATAAATAAAATCTAAAAAAAAAAAATTCCTTTGAAGTTAGGAGTTGGCTGAATCATCTTTTAAATTTTTTTTATCTTATCGATGTTCTCTTTTCTTATAGATTATGTATTTTCTAATGCATGAGTCCCCATGACAATAGTGTTGAACTCATTTTTCTAGTATGTGCTACATTTGTGTTAGCAGGAATATTTAGGAACTAAGGAGAAGTGCTTGTGCATATTTTTGGGCTAGTGTCAATTGCCTGCGGATTATCTGTGACAAATGATAAAATTTGGACCTACATGTCCAGTCATGTCTAGCATTCTATCTTGGTTTCCATTCCATCACTATTTGGTCTATATATTTAGGTATTTTAAATAATTTAATTTGAATTAAAATAATAGAATATAAATTTGTTGGGGAAAATAATTCTTCATTCTAAGATGAATGCTAATGTTTTTTGCATTTTCAAGTGTTTTAGGTTTTTTTTTTTTTTTGGTGGCCAAATATTGTCCACACACATACACACACACACTAAAACACTGGAAAATGGTAAAGTTGGGAACCATAGAAATAAGACTACAGGTAATCATTTGTCATTTGTGAGTGTTGAAGAAGGTTCAATCCCTTAAACCTTTACCAGGCAGGCATTTCCATTTTCAGTGTTTGTAAGTCAGGGTTCCTACAGGACGTAGATGGATTCTCCAATGAGATAGTTGAGGAGAGTTTAATAAAGGGGCTGTTTACCAAGAAGTGAGGAGAGCAGAATGAAACCAGCAAAGGGTGGTGCCACAGCCTGAGAAAACTGTGGGAAGCTGTTACCTTCCTGTTTTCCCTGTTTCCCAGGAAGGATAAGGAGATGGAGAAGCTACCAGAAACTACAAGGTAGGAACTTCCCAACAAGAGCTGTGGCCTTTGTTGAAGGAGGCTGCCAACCCTTGGTGACCTAGAAGGGAGGAGATGTGGAATAAACATCTTGACCTCACTCTCTTCCTTCCCTTTAGTCTCCTGCTGATGCCTTCTATCGGCTGAATCTGACAGGAAGCTGAGGTCAAGGAGACCCTTCCAAGTCAGCCCCCAGGGGACATAGCAGGTGCAGAAGGGTACAGAGAGGATGTCTCAGGAAAGATGGAGAATATCCAGCCTAAATGCACACCCCCCCCTTTTTTTCTCTCTATTATTTGATCATGATATCATGTATCAGGTTTCTAAAGAAGAGATCTAGCTGTCTAGTTGTCTGGGCAACATGAACCATTTAATAATGGAAGTTCTGGATGCTGCTTCCCCAGAGGCCAGATAAAAAGTGACATTGAGTCTTGTTGGTTCAATTTGTTTCTTCTGCAGGAGAAATATCAGGGACTACCTTCAAACACAGCTCCAGCACTTTTTGCCTTGCATTCCCTGATTTCACACTGGGGATTGGTCAACAGGACTGCTTAAGCACTGTAGAAAATCAAACACATCTAAGGTGCTAGGCCTGCACTAGGTTCTGGAATCATGAAGACAGATAAGACAGTTCTTTCTGTAGCTTACAGTCTAACACTGGTACTGGACCTTTACAAATTACATGCTATAAAATTTTATAGGCAAGGACGTCCTTATATAGGAAATTAATCTTGAAAAATAAGTACTTTTCAGGTGAAAGGTTATTATAGCAGCACCAACAAAGGTTTGAAATGATCTGATACACCTTGGTACCTTAGCAGGACAGTTTTGGACTGAACATCTCCTCCAAGGTAATAGAGACAATTCTGTCTTTAAAGACCCAGAAGTTAAAGGCCTATCACATGACTTTTCCACTTGGGGGTATGTTAGCAGCAATAGGCCAAGAGTGACAGAACCCCACCTTCTACTCACTCCCACACCCAGCTACAGTATCCAGAGGTCCTGAGATTTTTAGGCACTCCTGTCATATTATACTCAATTTCTACTTCTTACTGTCTCTTGAACGACTTCCAGCAATAGCAAACACTGGCCGTGATTGATGTTTTCAGAGGCTTCTTCATCTCAGCCACTGTCTGGGCCTGTGTATATCCATATGCAATAGAAATGGTTGCTCTTACTGTCTCAGTGAGTGATCGTATTCTTGGACCAGTGGAAGGGTCCCCAGCAACTTGCCTGAGATTGTATTTTGTAGCCTAAATACATTGCAGAATATATCATAGTCTTCCTTTAGGTTGGCCCATGTACCACTCCCTCCCCCGACCCCTAATCTGAGTAAAGAGGATGGTACTTTTGTACCTTGGCTCTTAAGAAGTAATTGCATACCACCAACTAGTATTTCATTAATTAATTAATTAATTAATTAATTTGACAGACAGAGATCATAAGTAGGCAGAGGGAGAGAGGGAGAAGCAGGCTCCCTTCTGAGCAGAGAGCCCGATGTGGGGCTTGATCCCAGGACCCTGAAACCATGACCTGAGCTGAAAGCAGAGGTTTTAACCCACTGAGCCACCCAGGCACCCCACCAACAAGTATTTTAGAGACAAAGACCCTGAACTTGAGAGCTTAAGAAATTTATGTGGTGTTGCACATGTCTTGAGTTTCAAGCGCAAGTCCATGAAATGATGACAACATGAGCTTTGTAGTAGGCATTTAACAAATGCTTGTTGAGTGAATGAATGGATTGTCAGTCTTGTTGGGATGTTAGAGCGGCAGAAGAATTAGTTGGGTGATTTTATCTGAACAGGAGAGTTGCATTTTAAGGCATGTTTTTGTGAAAAAATTTCTATGATAGATATGTACTTTTGATATAATAGGGCTCTACTTCAATATTTTGGAGTCCAAAAGCAACTGCTGCTGGGGCAGGGGGATGGTGTATATCCATGAAGACCTTTAAAAAAAGATTCCTTGTAAGTTTAAATTTGTTTTCCAGAAGAACAAGTTCTCATATAACATAGTGATACGTCTTAAATCTCTTTTTTATACAGTATTCCTTCTCACGTTGCTAACAAGGAGAGAAAACAGGTGCAGGGAAGACTTTAGTTTGAGGAACATAGATGCAGTGGAATTTCCTTGGGATTTTTCTGTATTTTAAATTTTCTAAACTTCCATACCTGATATACTCACGAGAAATAGAGAATGTCAGCTTAAAGTAATAGCACACAATTATAAATATTTTTTGATGTTTTTCACTTATTATTGGAGAAGCCATCTTTTTATCAGCTAGTGTGTCTTTTTCCAGAACATGAGTGGTTTCACAATTCACCTTTAAACCTTTGGGCACACAGCCTCCCTTTAAAGGAAAGGAATTTACATGGTCAGAATAGGCAAGTTTTTTTCCTTGTCATTCATCATTTGCCATACTTGGGGACCATGGAATTTTGTTCCCTGTTTAGGCCATTAGTCATGAGAGCAATTGGTCACAGGTCTTCCTGACTGATGTGGGGTCCTTTTGGACTAGCCCCGGTCCCTGAGACTGGTGAGAAATTAATACACTTCTATGTCTGAAAGACCATGTGCTCTGGCCTCTTTTGCAACTTCCGAAGGGCCTGTCTTCTGAAGGGGCTCTGACTGGGCAGACTGAACTGGATTTATTTTATCTCAAGAGGTTCCAGCAGTTTTTCTCTGTGGATGATGCATTTAAAGTTTCTCTTCAGTTGTCGTATCGCAGGCATTCAGTATTCTCATTTAATGTTCTTTTGAAATTTTCTACTTTTGTGAGCAACAACTACAGGAAAAAGTCATAATTTTCTAATCTAATGAGTGACGAGACCAGTCCTTCTGATTTAACCTTAAGAAACCTGTCTTCCAGACAGTTTATGTGATTTGAGAACATTTCCTGGGCCCCCGGGCACGTGAGAGAATAGCTTCTTCTCCTTTCTTAAGCAGGCTACCCTTAAACAGCAGAGGGAGAGCAGATAATCCTGTTATCTAGTGTACTGATTAGTTTAATGGTTTATATAATCTTCTAGTGATAGAAACCTTTGGCATTGGTAAGACCTAACCTCTTATGAATATGAGTGAGATGAAAAAGCAATAGGAAACACATACCTTAAGTTATTTACTGGTTGCTAGGCACATTCGTTCTTGACATTCCCAAGTATATTCTTGGACTTCTGAAATGCCTTTGAGGAATCCTGAAGTGTTTTACATATGTGATCTTATTAATCTACATATCCAGATTCAATTTGAAATGAGAGTAGGAAAATTGGAAAAATGGAAATGGCTATATACCATACACAGAAAAATGCAGTATTGAAAGAGTGCAAGTCCTCATGTTCAGAATGTGAAACTTATAACCCTCTACTAGGTGAGCTTCTGGAGACCAGAAACTGTACTTTCAATTCTGTAACATTTTTAGTAACCTCTAGGAAGCTGCTTTTCATATCAACTTAAAAAGAACAAGATATCCTGAGCTCTATTGCATTTCTAGTCTGCATCACCCAGGTTACTTAAATTATTACAAATCGTGGAGGGTGGGGGCTCTAAGGAAGCTTGTTCCCCCAGACATCTAGCACAACATGTAGTTAATACTTAATAAATTCTTGTTGTTAATAAGTTAGTCATGTTTGAGCCAATCCAAAAGAGGGTAGTGTCTGCTGGAGGAACTTCCATTAGTTAATAATTATTAGATCCTATAACAAATGAAATGTGCTGAAGACTTGGAAAAAAAGTATACGTGACCAGTTTTATAGAAGAGTTTATTTTTCCTTTGGTTTCTGAAGTTATTTAAATTCAATCCAGTAGAAAGGGAGACTGCTTAGATAAGTAGGATCCAAGATTTTTAAAAAAATGGGCAGAAAGGTTTAGGTAAACAGGATCTTTTGGTTGTTAACATGCATGGGCAAAATCCACAACAGATTTTAACTTCCAACATTCCTTCATCCTCTATAAGTAGAATTTGCTTCTAAAAACAGACACAGCTCAACATATATAACTAACACGCTGTTAGTAACTCCCAGTGTAGCTAATGTGTGAACTAACTTTTAAGCAATGCATCACTCTGTGTCGTTTTAATCTGCCCATGAAGCATTTTTCTGAGCAAACAAGTTGAGATTGTACCCCTCAAGACGGAGTTATGCTTCGTTCTGGAAAGCACTGTGTTTCTTTTTAAAAAGAAAATATTTAGACTGATCTTCCCCTTAAGGCTAGACTTTACAGGAAGCAAC
Source organism: Enhydra lutris kenyoni (assembly GCF_002288905.1). NCBI lineage: Eukaryota > Metazoa > Chordata > Mammalia > Carnivora > Mustelidae > Enhydra > Enhydra lutris. The sequence goes on along the minus strand of NW_019154088.1, from coordinate 8,574,696 downwards.
AGTGTGGCCGTTGAGGCTGACTCTTAGTTGGAAAGAAACCATGGAGGTCATCTAATCTAGCGGTTTCTTGACCTGCTCACAGTCACATAGCTGCTAATTGCCATTATGGGAGTACGATTCATGCCTCCTGTCTGGGGAGGAAAAACATCTCTTTCTTTCATCCCCTAATTCATCCTCCATCCTGTGTATCAAGAATTGAGCTGACTGTTTCAATCTAGCTTCATCCAACTTCATTCTACTTCTTTCCCCATTTAATTGTACTAAGCTTCTTGGATGATGTAGACCAGGGGAGACAGATTGGTTGAGAGGTGGAAATTGTTGAAGGCGAAGAGATTTTCTGGGCTTTTCCAACTTGGATCTAACTATTTTTGTAAGTTGATTTTGAACAGTGCAAAAAGATTTTGGCTTTCAAATCAAAGTAATATAATCTCCTCAGGAGGCTTAATAGAACCCTTTCTAACTGTCCTTTTTATAGTAGTAGTAGTAGTAGTAGTAGTAGTAGTAATACCAATCAAACAAAAATAAATGTGATGAGCATAGCATAACATTTGGAGTTGTCAAATGTCTATGTTGTATACCTGAAACTAATGTTACATTATGTGCCAACTATACTTCCAAAAAAAAAAAAGCACAAGTAACAACAGCGTTGTTAAAAGATAACAATAACAATAAAACAATGATACATCAAGTGTTTTGAATACATCGCTTTCTTGAATATTCATGATGACCCTATGAGTTAGGTATCATTATAATTGCCCCTTTACAGATGAAAAAAATGAGGTAGAGAGAAGTTAACTTGCCCAAAGTCAAATTCTTTTTTTTTTAATTTTATTTTTATAAACATATAATATATTTTTATCCCCAGGGGTACAGGTCTGTGAATCGCCAGGTTTACACACTTCACAGCACTCACCATAGCACATACCCTCCCCAATGTCCATAACCCCACCCTCCCTCTCCCAACCCCCCTCCCCCATCAACCCTCAGTTTGTTTTGTGAGATTAAGAGTCACTTATGGTTTGTCTCCCTCCCAATCCCATCTTGTTTCATTTACTCTTCTCCTACCCCTTTAACCCCCCATGTTGCATCTCCTCTCCCTCATTTCAGGGAGATCGTATGATAGTTGTCTTTCTCCGATTGCCAAAGTCAAATTCTTAAAGCTTCTAGAAAGAAATAATGCATTTTCTATTCATTGGAGTTTGAACTAAATGTAATATTGACCTGTTTTTAACAGGTGGTTGAAAGAAAAATATGAAATTTTGAGTTGCTTATCATTTTGCATTAAACATTGTGAGAAAATCATATCAGTATTGCAAAATGCATTAGAATAATAGAATAGAGATTGTTTGGATTATCATTTCTGGACTCTTGGATTCATGATAAGATTTTTTTTTAGTGGGCTCTTGCTGCATAAGATACTTAACATTCATTAATTTAGAAATCCCCAAATTTTGAAGTGAACAGTTTGTTTAGTTGTTAAACCACTAGAATCTGAATTATAAATAGACATGGAGACATACTACAGTGTTTTTCACAGGTACCTGCCCACCCTCCCCCTCAGATGAGTTCCTCCCCCCATGACCAGTGCCCTTTACAACTCCATCTGACCAGTTACCAGAGGTGTATATTGTAAATTAAAGAACACAAGAGTGTTCATACTATTATAGCTGTGAGACATTCCATTCCTTGTCCAGTGAAACCTCTATCGACTCAAATACATATCACAAGAAACCTAAATTAACAGAAATTGTTTTTATTCAAAGAAGGAAAATAATAAGAAAATAAATTAATATTAGAATAAAAAGAACGCAAAGCACAGCACAAGACGTCTTAAGAGTGTTCTGGGAATGATGAATTCAGCCTAATATCTGATTGTTTTGCTTTTATTTTTATAGAGTTGTACAGTGAATACTCATTTAAGGAATCATGAGAGATGGAAGTTTAACATTAGAACTGGGAGGGTCTCCTTATTTAGATGAGGACACCAAAGCCCAGGGAGGTGGTCTGTGTGAGGTCATTTTTAAGATTGGTGCTATTGTCTTTTTTATTATTTCATCTCTCCTTGGTCATCAAATATTCATTTATTCATTTAGTTACTTGCTCAGATGGAGAGATAAATTAATGCATCTTGGAAAACTTTTACCAGGGGTTGAGACAAACAGTATTTTATGCTTTAATCCTTTGCTGTTAGTCATGAGGTAGAAGGACTTAATATTTTAGATATTTGAGAAGGATTAATATGTATAGAAAAGGAAGAGGAATAATAGGAGAGTACTATAGGGCCAACACAGTCACGTGGTAAATTGTGTGGTACCAGTTTTAGATAACAATGAACATTTCCCAAACAAGATTTCCCTAGGATATCAGTAGTCAAATTGTAAAAAACATATGCTCCGTGCCCAAGTAAGTTTGTGCAATACTGACTACTATATACCCCTCTTAGGAATTCAAAACTAATGTTAGCTTTTTTTTTTTTTAAAGAAAAGATTTATTTCTTTATTAGAGAGAAAGAAAGAGAGTGCAAGTGGGGGTGGAGGAGCAGAGGGAGAGGGAGACAGAATCTCCAGCAGAGTCCCTGCTGAGCATGGAGCCCCACACATGGCTTGATCTTATGACTTTGAGATCATGACCTGAGCTGAAATCAAGATTCTGACACTCTACCAACTGAGCCACCCAGGTGCCCCACTAATATTAGCTTTTTAAAGGTTCTGGGAATTCCTATGGTAGAGAAACAAATTGAACTTTGTTTAAAACAGAGTTTCCAATTTGAGTTGAGGAATAGAATCTCTTTTAAGTGTCCTAGGACAGTGGTATGTGAACTCAGATTGAGAAATGCTAATTTAGGACTCCTGAGGATAAAGAAGCTGAGTGGTGGGTTAGCATAGTTGAGAAGAGCTTTGTACAGGAGGGGGGCTTTTAAAAATGGATGAGTTGTGGGGTGCCTAGGTGGCTCAGTCTGTTAAGCATCTGCCTTCAGTTCAGGTCATGATCCTGGGGTCCTGGGATCGAGCCCCGCATTGGGCTCCCTGCTCAGCAGCAAGTCTGCTTCTCCTTCTTCCTCTCCCTCTGTGCTCTCTCTCAGTCTCTCTCAAATAAATAAATAAAATATTTTAAAAAATGGGTGAGTTGTGAATATACAGATAGAAAAAGGGATATACAAGAGTGTGGGGCCATGAATGAGTACCAGAGCTAGCATTCACTTAAGGCCCAACAGATGTTTACTGAATGAGTGTGTGAGTGATAACATGAGTTCCATGAAAGGCATTTAGGATATTGGCTTGACTGGAATGGAAAATTTGGGAGGGATGGAAACAAAATGGAAGTGGCTGTTGGGAAGGAAAACCTTTACTATACCCTTCAATGTTCTTCTAGCTGGTCTAAAATTAAAAAGACATGAGACAGATTAAAAAGAGAAAATCTTATTTAATTACATACATGCAGGGAATACATACATGCATGAGATTTCAAAGTTAGGCAAGAAGGAAATTTCAAAGGGAAGGAAAACAATTCACAGAAGAGAGGATTTTCAGCAAACAGATTTTGCTGAATTCTTCCGTATCTGCAACACCTAGTTTATATTATCATGTAGTTATCTGTGGTGATAGCTTTCTTCCTGTCCTCTATCGAAATTCTCTTAGGTAATTAGAAGATCAAAGTTTTGTCCTGAGTCTTTTGGGCCTTGATTGTTTCCAGCTCAAAATAATCTGCATGCCAAAGTAGCGCATCTTGGAGTAACTTGTTCTTGGCCCCCCATAAGGCAAAATCATCATATTATTATGGAAGGCCACACTGAATATTCAGAACTCCAACAGGGAGCTCATATTGGTTCCTGGGTAGAAAAATAGTGTTTGGGAAGAATAAACAGAGGGTGGTGTGGGGCCAGGTAGGGACGGAAAAGACCAGAGATACAATGAGAAGCAAGGAGCCCTAGAAAGCTACGCTAACTTCTGTGGGTAGAAAGTAGGTCCATTCTGGTTTTTACGCGTGCCTACATAAAAGCCAAAACAGACCTTTTTAAATGTAAGAAGCCATCACAACCATTTTGATATCTTAAAGAACAAAGGGATCGTGAAGTATTATTATAATAAGTAGAAAAAATGTGCTTGGAGATAGGAAACTGGAGATATGTTTTACTCGGAAACCTGTAGTCTTTATTACTAAGATGTATTTGTCCTTTATTATGTCTGTACATTGTGAAATTCAGGATGAATTATTCTGTTGGGAAAACGTCACCAGCTAGAGTTCCTGTAGTGGGTTAGACACCGGCTTTCCAAGTGTTTTTGATGTTCTTCTCTTGGAAATCTGTTTATATGAATAAGTAAGTGATTTCTCTTTATACATTGTATTGCTGCTATAAACTAAGAGGGCTCCTAATATAATACTCTTTCTTAAAAAAAAGACAAAAGTCATGTTTAGTCAGATGGTTAGGTGCCTGTTCATATTCTGTAGTTGAGTTATTGGTTATTTTCTGCCTATTTCTCTTTCATTCTCTTTTAGGCTAGACAGGTCAGTTCTCTCTAGGGTGAAATATTTTCAGTATTAAATTATAAAAATCGGGGCTCCTGGGTGGCTCAGTGGGTTAAGCCTCTGCCTTCGGCTCAGGTCATGATCTCAGGGTCCTGGGATTGAGCCCGCATTGGGCTCTCTGCTCAGCGGGGAGCCTGCTTCCCCCACTCTCTCTGCCTGCCTCTCTGCCTACTTGTGATCTCTCTCTCTGTCAAATAAATAAATAAAATTTAAATAATAAAAAAATAAAATTATAAAAATCAATCAAAATAAAAAACTTGCCACAAAAAATCCCAGTCTTAACTAGCATTCTTTTTTAAACAGTTATGTAAAGATAAGACACCTTCTAGCCATTATTGGTCTGTGGCTTGAATGCTTAGATTGTTTTCAGGGTTTGTCTTGAAATGCCTGCCCCTTTATACTGTGATTCTTTGACCATTGACCTTTATAATTCAATTCATAATGTGTCTTTCTTTCCTAGGAGGTCTCCCTGAGAGACTCAAAACCACCTACTATACCATGCATTGTTTGCTTTTCAATCTACTTTTATTTTTGTGTATAGATATTTCTATTTTATCTACATGCTTTGTTTTTCTATTTGTGACCTTACTTCTTCTGGGTTCTTAATCTGTGCAACTGTCTTGTCTTAAGAAAGTAAGGTCTTGGATGTCATCAGTCTGCATCGGTGGTTCTCACATTGAAGATGAGAGTCATCTGGAGAGCCTTAAAAAATCCTCCTGTCTATGTCTTACCCTCTAAGATCATGATTTAATTTGTAGAACCGCTGGTCTACATCAAACCTAAACTATAAAAACACTCTATTGTGATGAGCATTACAAAGCCATGAACTCTGTAAACATATGGCAAATGTTTTATATTAAGGTGATGAAAATTGTCTAGGAAATTTCAAGCTGCCAGTATAATGCCAAGTCTCTCTCCTTCTTTCTTTTTTTCTTTTTAAGGTTTTTATTTCTTTATTTGACACACAGAGAGCACATCAGGGGGAGCGGCAGGCAGAATAAGAGCGAGAAGCAGGCTTTCTGCTGAGCGGGGGATCCTAATTTGGGGCCTGGGATCCCAGGGTTCTGGACTCATGACCTGAGCCTAAGGAAGATGCTTAACCTACTGAGCCACCTAGCCATCCCTCTTTTGTTTTGGATAACAGTTTTATATAGATTCTTGTGTGGCATTTAATGGTAGTGACTAACTTCTTATATTTAATTAACTTGGGGGTAAGACACAGTAATGATAAATTCACTTTGGATTCCAGATTTTATGTCATTCAGTATTATTATTTTTTTAATCAACCTACTCATTCAGTATCTCTATGTCCTATGTAGCAGATATTGGTAGAACATTTAAACATGCATTTTAAACTTAAAAAAAAAATGAAAAAAGAAGTCTTTTTTTTTTTTTTTAATGTCTCCCTTCATTGCTGGTGTTGGTGTGTTTCAGCCTTTAGGGGATCATTGTTTTTGAATAACTGTTCTGAAATTTTAGTTATAAATTATTGTCCTTTGGCTGAGACTGTTAGAAAACACCACCCAAACCAGACTAGTGGAATCATGGGTTCTGTGGAAAGAGTAAAGGTATAGTGTACCCAGGACTGGAAGCGGTCAGATGGACACCAGAGCCCCACTTAGCAGGAGATGAAACCTCATATTCAATGCAGAATAAATCCCAAATTATGCATCCACAGGGCTGTTCTCATACCTCTTAACAGGAGCTTTGTTCTGAAAAGCTTCTTCTGTGTATAACTATCTAATAATTATGTAGCTCACCAATACCTGGATGAGAAATGGAATTATACCATTTTACATGAACAATTTGGACACTTGAATTAAATTTTATTTTCTCAACTTTGGAGGGCAGCAGACCTTGAAAAGGAGTTTTCTGAACAAAGAGAAGCTAACTCGAAGATAGTTATACCTTCAGTTACATATTCAAAACATCCTGTCTGCTGAGTTCACTTTCCAGGGCTTGCTTGTAAATCACAGCGCCTTTCAGAGTGCTTTGAATGTTATGTATCTAGACACAGCTTTTCAGTGCTAGTAGAGTCTTCTCTGACTTCCGAATTTGAAACTATTTTGCAAAATGTCTCTGGAGTTCTTGGAGGCCATAAAGCAATGCATGAGCAATTAAAACAAGAGTCTCTTTCCTTGTGCCTCAGATGCACACCCGAAAAGAATAATTTCGGCAGATTTGACTGATAACTGAGCACTTGTTAGAAAGGGGCGGCATGACAGACTGGTCCAGCAGGACATCTTCACTGGTGGCAGTAATACAGGGTCTGGGGTGACCTGTCCTCAGGGAAACAAAAGGGCTGCACATTTCCAGTCATTAATCACCTCTGGGAACAGCTGTTTTAAATCCTCAAGTCTAACTGATAGGGACACAGCACACTCCGCCTGGCAGCTGGAGGTCAATGCCCTTTCCTGTAGCAAGGGGAAGTGTTTTGGAGACTCCCAGGTGTTCGGTTGTGATAAGCATAAAATCCAGGAGGAGGTGCATTTGGTAGGGTCAAGTGTAAAGGCAGATTTCAGAAACTGATTTTTGAAAGTACTAAAAGCCCAGTGAGAAGTCTACAGATGTCATGGGATGGCTTGCAGATTATTTTAGGCGATAGTTTCAGCTGAGGAAAATTACTGTCACCAAGTTTTGTTACTCATACACTTCATGACATTAGATCCTTTGTAGGCTTGTAAACCGTGGAGTTAACATTCTGCCCCTTCAGACTTCATTTTAATTTATGGTTGGCACACTTCCTTAGCTTTGCAGAATTTTCCAATCATACCAAACTAAACTGGAAGGTTGAAAAATGTGACATTGATTTTTGAAGCTAGGGTCCAATTTAAATAACTTGCTTATGAAAGAATATTTATGTTGAAGAGCAAATGGCAAAAGCACTTTTGTAAAGTATGTAGTAAGTTGTGGGCAAGTCTAGAAATAAGGGTCAGTCTTGGCATTCCCACTTGTTGTAGGTAACATCTACTGTGCCTTATAAAAGGTGAGAAGGAATATTGTCCAGATTTTTCAAGATACATCCAGAAGTCCCAGAATAAATCCAGACAAATTTGAGACTGATAAGCATTACTGAGTCTCTCATGGTTAGTGGCCAGGCTTGTTTCTGATCAGAAAACAGGCTATGTCATTTACTCTCTGTTTATCTGGTTTCTCATCTTTTTTTTTGGGGGGGGGGGCATCATTTTGTTTTCAAACCACTCCTTTCGGTTACCTCAGTACTTGGTAATGTCCAGATTAATCTGGTTGGGCATCTCCACATAGGAACACCGTCTGGAATGGCCCAGTTAGGGTTCGTATGGCCAAATATTTTCCAGAATTAACCTCAACACTTAAAAACTCAAAGTTTTAAGGTCCCAGTTATGGAATGAGTAGGTCACTGGCATAAGAAGCAGAGAATAAGGAATAGAGTCAATGATATTGTAAGAGCGATATAATGGGACAGATGGGAGCTACACTTGTGTGAACACAATACTATGTAGAAACTTGGGGAATCACTAAGTTGTATACCTGAAACCAATGTAACATTGTGTGTCAACTATACTTAAACAAACCAACCAACAAACCTGTTTTAATTTTTTCTAACAACTTCAGTTTTGAAATTCATTAAGAAGAAAGCAAACTTCTTGTGATTTCATTGTTATCAACTTGCTTTTTAAACATTTTCTTATACATATTATCACTGTTCTAATAAAATAGCATTCATCCTTCATAAATGGACCTCCCCCCCCCTTTTCTTTTTCCTACATTAAAATTGAATTTTGCTCTGCCAGGGTCTAAAATGATGCCATTATTTTGCCACATTTCTGACCTCAGGTGCAAAGGCTTCTTTATACTGCCAGGTTTTTCTCCAAGGCAAAGTCTGAATATGAATGTATTGATTTAATTTTATGACTACCACCTAAAAATGAAGTACTCTAAGGACTAAATCAATTATGTAAAGAAACTGTCTCCATTAGAGGAATTTTATTTTCCCTCCCAGACTCCTGCGGAAAAACTATAGTACAGAGTTATTTTAGAGAGAGGCTCAGTGAAGGTCGACAAGTGCAATGAAAGTAAACCACCAATTTATGGGCTTCACCAAAGGAATAAACTGATATGTTATTTGTTTATTTTAGATTCACTTAGTGGATCTTAATGGGTGTCATTTCCTGATTCTTACTGTGAGTTAGGAAAATCCAAATTATTTTGAACGTTTATTCCATATCTCCCTTAAAAAGGGGGGTTTGGGACTTTAAAAAAAAGTTTTCTTACATTTAATGAGACATTTTTCCCCCAAGAAATGAAAAATGGCTTTATAACTTTGAACTTGCAAGCTGAGTCACAGCAGGCCTGAATGTAAAAGAGCCGAAAACATGTGTGTGCATTCCTACCCCAAGCGGCATTCTTTCTTCCATAGATCACTGTCACTAAAGAATTCACTGAAACACAAAGACCCTCAGGTAGGAATGGGCTGTTGAAAGCCACCCCAAGTCTGTGAGTCCGTGAGCGAGTTAGAGGAAGCCACTCATGGGAATGAGCCTGGCTGGAAAGGTCATTAGTAAATGCCTGTTTCTCTGGGCTAGCAATTGGTTTCTTGGCCCACAAGCAGGTTAAAAATCATAAAATAAGTAAAAAAAAAAAAAATAGAGGTGAGGGGAGGGGAGCTTGCATTAAGACTCATCTGTCTTGTTAAACTTAGCGAGAGTGCTTATTGCTCTATTCATTTTAACGAGGGGATCAGCAGCTAAGTTATTTGGTCCTATGGCATTCTGCTTCTGCACCATGAATTCTTGTGATATTGGATGATGATGATATTATATTAATGGAGTCATAGTACTTAAGCCCACTTCAGTTTCACTAATTCTGATAAGTATAACATTAAAATCAGAGGCTTTATAGCAAAATACCAAACAGGAGGTCAAAAAATGAAGGTTGATTTCAGAGGTCCCAGCTGACATCTTATTCTTGTGACTACAATTTGCATTTTTATAGCACCCTATAATCAAGGACTGCTCAATAATTTGGTGAATAATATTCAGGCTTACAGGCTGCTATAAATTTACACTAGCAGCTGGGTGATCTATTCAGAGTCCTGGATCTTTCGTACTTTACATTTGCTGGCTGTTGCAAATAGCTGAGGAACAGGGGTGGCAAGGCTTGTATTTTAATCCTGTGTAATTTTGTCATAACGCAGGAAGGAGAGCAGATTTGGGCCCTAAGTTGTGTAAGTGGCAAGGTGGCAAACAGATTGGAAACCATGACTCAGGATTCTTCCACTGGAAAGTCAAATAGAACAGCACAATGCCTCACATCATTTTTATACGTTATACTTTATGGTATTTGACATGGTGCTAATTTGATTTCAAATACCATAAACCCTGCTCATTATAGTCAATAAAGAGTTGCAAGGCTTTTTTTGGCCAACTCTACAACTGATTATTGGCTATGACGTGATGAGAGGCAGAGGACAGACATCCGGGGAGCTGTGTGCGTTCACCCGCTGGTGCCGTGGGTAGTTATAGAATAGTCAATGTTGACTCTAAAATGAGGGCCTGAACTTTGCCTTTGTGCTCTGGTGACTGGTAATGTGCTGATACTACAGCACAGACGGCTGAGATGTATATGGTGGAGAGAAACTCCTGCTTGCCTCTGGAGATTAATGGGAATTAAAAAACATTTACAAAATGTTCAGTTTAAATTAGAAAAAATTTGTGTATGTAACTTGTGTTATATCTTTATAGATATAAGGATGGCCTGCCCTATGGCTATTTGAGCCATTTTTGTCTCAAAAGATTTCTGGGCGTCTGAGAGGTCTTTATTTGTAATAATGAATCCTTTGTGTCTGTGAGCCCTTTTGGGGTTAAGAAACTCAAATAAAGTGGTGTACAATTTAGTGTTCTTTGCAGTACCCTGGTGGATGACATCCAGACGGTTTTCTGTAATACCAAGGTGGGAAGAGGAATTTTGGAGGCTGTTTCCTACATGGGCTCTCCCAACTTTCTTTCCCCTCATGTAGCTTTCATTTGTACCGCTTCTTCTTCTTCTTTTTTTTTTTTTTTAAAGATTTTATTTATTTATCTGACAGACAGAGATCACAGGTAGGCAGAGAGGCAGGCAGAGAGAGAGGAGGAAGCAGACTCCCCGCTGAGCAGAGAGCCCGATGCGGGGCTCGATTTCAGGACCCTGGGATCATACCTGAGCCGAAGGCAGAGGCTTTAACCCACTGAGCCACCCAGGCGCCCCCATTTGTACCGCTTCTTAAAGACTCTTTTGAGCATCCATTGTGGGAACTGATCACCTGTCCTTTCAAGTGTTTGGTTCCTGCCACCACCAGCTGGATTTAAGGGGGCCTGGTATCATCATTTAGACAGTTTAATGAGTTTGCCTATTACATTTTACCCAACCGTAGGATGAAAAGAGGGAAAAAAGGGTCTAACTCATGAGTGGGAAATGAGAGACTGGAAATCTAAATATTTGCTATTGAGCTATTTCCACCTATCGCGTGTGTGTTCTGATATAGCAGTGGGACTCAATCAAAGCACAAGTTTTGTAGAGAATGACTGGGCCATGTTGCTATTAGAGTGGAAGTAGAGGCAATTCAATCCAAGAAATGGTTTGAAAAGCCTTGAATTCTTAAGGAATGGTTCAAACTGTGGCCAATGTGAGTTAACAAGACTGTGCAAGACTTCAGGACTCTGCAGAACAGAACAGAACAGGACTCTTCACTGCTGCCAGGCACTAGGGCAAGGCCCGCAAACCCTCTAGGAGATTCCTCATCTGTGAATGAATGAGGTTGAATGAGATGGTTCATGTTTCCTTCGGGCTCTAAAGTTCTCTGGTTCTGTGTCATTATTGCAGGTCCTGAGAATAGTTGCTTAGCCAGCCGAGACTTCATTTAATGTTATTGAGCACCATGGGGCAGAGGAGGGGACCATTAACCATGTCTAGAACTATATTATCTCCTTGGAGCCTCCTGTAGCTATTTCATTTAAAGAGGAGCCTCTAAGAAAAATAATAGAGTGGAGCCTCTAGTTGAAGGATAAGAGTTTTCTAGGCGCCACGATCAATGCATAAACTGCCAGTAGGATTTCCCAAAGGCAAATGATATTTTTCTTTCTGTTCATTTTTTTTCCTCTTGTCTTTTATTTTCTCATGTTTCCCACTTATTTCTTAATCAAGTTTATCTGGGGGCTAAGTGGATTTTAGTATACATGATGTCTATACATGAAGTCAACACTCAAATATTCATTGGATTATTATTTTGTATATTGAATACTTGTTTATTCAATCAACATATATTTTTTGAGCATCTTCTCTGTATTGGACACCCTGCTAGGTGCTGGGGTTACAAAAAAGAAAAGATAAACTTGTCCAGTGCCCAAATGGTATTTATAGTCCAAATAAAATAAATGAGAATAAAATATAGTTCATTGTCTTCATTTTGAGAAGAATTTGGAATTACTGTTTTATAACTAAATTTAATTGCTCTTTACATACTTGTAGACTTTCTTATTTCCCCCCCTTCATAAGTTATTGAGAATTTATATTTAAAAAAAAAATAGTCTTTGTGTGTCCCTGAGGTACACTCTTGGTATTCAGAGTATGCTGTTGAATATGCAACGCTTTACAATGTCTCCCCATTTGCATTTGTGATTTCGAACTGGAAAGGTGCTCTTCCTCCGCTGTGTACACCAAGAGTCAGAAGAATTAGGAGGAGTAAAACATAAGAAACTCATAGGACCCTTGAGAAAGGCCAGCATATTCCTTGTGTTGCAGAGTTCCTGTATAAAATACAGTGTATCGAATGCCTGACTCCACCTTTGGGAAATCATAATTGTAGAGTTCTGTGTACCAACTTCGAATTCATTTCTGTCCTTACTGCTTTTATTGCCTTTAATTGAAATTATTTAATTACAGACCAAGCCTCTGGCTTCCCCGATTTCTTTTCGCTTGCTAGCAGAGCTAGGACAGCTGTGTCAAAAACATTAAAAAATTGTTGTCAGAGGAATGAGGAAAATACTCTTTGTTTCATCGCCTGCTGTGCCGAGAGTCATTCCTCTTCAACAGGCCTGTGAGTTTTGGCAATAACCACTATAACTTCAGCTGCAGAAGAAGTAAAAGTGGTGTGTTTTAGTCTTTGGAGTCAGTTGGGAACCAAGAAAATTTGGTAAATTTTTAACCACATATTTTGAAGGTATTTGTTCTTTTTTTTTTTTTTCCTCCTTATTTCTCTCTAGCACTGCTTCACAGTATCCTTCTGACTTCATAGACTTCATTTAAAATCTAAAGGTATACCTTTACATTTTTCTCACCGTATTGCTTTGGGTCTTAACTTGGCATTGGCCTCCCCTCCCCCACTCCCACAGCTTTATTGAGTAATGATTGACATACAATAATGTGTATGTTTAAGGCATGCAGTGTGATAATTTGATATACGTGTGTGTTGTGCAGTGATTATCACAATAAAGTTGGTTAACACCTTCATCACCTCACATAATTTTAAAAATTAAAAAAATTTCTAAGTTTAAAATTTTAAAAAATAAAAAAATTTTTAATATTTAAAAAATTTTAAAAAGCTGTTATTTATTTATTTGAGAAAGAGATCATAAATGGGGACAAGAGCAGAGGGAGAGGGAGAAATAGATTCTTCACTGAGCAGGGAGCCCACTGCAGGGCTCCATCCCAGGACCCCAAGATCATGATCTGAGCTGAAGGCAGATGCTTAACTGACTGAGCCACCCAGGAGCCCCTAACCTCACATAATTAGATTTTCTCTCAGCAATTTCCAAGTATATAATAGAGTATTGCTAACTATTGTCACAATGCTGTACATTGGATCCCTAGAACTTATTTATTGTATAATTGGAAGTTTGTACCCCTTGACCAACATCACCTCATGCTCTCTGAACCCTCTGGCCCTTGGCGACCACCATTAAACCATTCATGTGAATGCAGGCTTGAGAGCTTCCTGGGTGTCATCTGCAACCTCCCATACAGGGAGAGACTGAAAAAAGGCAGGTAACTCTAGTTTGGTAGGTGCCTATTTGAATAAGCAAGGGAGCTTACATACAAGGCTTGTTTTGGGCAGCTACAAGATGTCTGTGCTCAACTTGCAGAATCTTAAAGCTTGTACAGAGGCCTTAACTAGGTTCTGTCATGTATACTGTCCAGATGGTCTCAGTAAGACCTTACTGTCTCAAGGCTACATCCTTGGAACAGTTTCCACTGTGGGAACAGTGCACAGTCTGTACATTCCAAGAATAGGGAGGGGGGAAAGGGGTAAGGAGCCACCAATCACGTGGGTCCAGCTTGAGGGTCAGCTGGTGGCCATATCCTTTTGATTGCATCCTCCAACAATGAGTTTGACTTTTCTAGATTCCATATATAAGTGAGATCATACCATATTTGTCTTTCTCTGTCTACCTTATTTCACTTTCCCATAATGCCCTCAGGTCCATCCATGCTGTTGCAAATAGCAGGATTTCCTCCTTTTTATGACTAAATAGTAGTCCCTTGTATACCATTTCTTTATCCACCCATTTATCTATGAACACTCAGGTTGTTTCCCTGTCTTGGCTGTTGTGAGTAACTGGCATAATAGATTTTATACTTATAAATAAGAAAAAAAATAACAGAATTATGAAGTTTAAGATCTCTATTGAAGTGGAGTAAATTTGCTAGTCAACCCCCCCCTCCACACACACCTACAGAGGAAATAGTAAAAGAGTATAGTCATTTCACTTCCCTTTTTGTCTCCTTCTTGCTACCTCCTTTTTTCTCTTTTGTCTGTTTCACTTCTCCTTGTCCATCTTGCCACATTTTTATTAAATGTTTTGTCTTCTAGAAATCTATAATGAAAACACACATAGTGAAATTGGTGTAATTACTTAAATGTTAAAAGTAGATGAAGTACTTATATAGTGCTTAGGTAATTTTAAGAAGAGGAGGTGATTTTAACAAGATGAGTGGTCACTGTGTATTTCTGTAGTTTCTGTTTCTTTTTTTTTTTTTTTTTTAATATGGAGAAAAAAATGCCCCACTTCTCATCAGTGGCAAAATATGTCAGATCACCAAGTACTCATTAATTTATTTGCCCTGTTGCATATTACCACCTCTCCTTCTCCAATTAGATTTCTGGTTCTCCATTTTTGCTCTGCTGTGTCCTATCATTTCTCCTCTTGTACTTCTTGGAGAGCAAATTGCTTTAATGTGCCCTGCTATAACATGCTTTAAACACATTTAAAGGGAAGTATGGAATCAAATTATTATAAGAATTTTTCTGTTCTTTGGGTTCAATTCCATTCAAATTGATAGCAAATGTTCTCCTATAGCTCCTTGTGGAATTTTAAAACATCCTTGAGAAAATACTAGCAGATATTTTAAATGCTTTTTATGAATCAGCCTTAGTGAGAACTGAAAAAACGATGAGGAATCAAGGATATAATTTCCAGATTCTCTAATTTGCATAGTTAATCTCAAGGGAACTTTGACTCTTTTTTTTTTTTTTTAACCAGTTTTCTTTTTCTTTGGTATCAGACATTCCTCTCCTGCATAGATGCCAAACACCTGCAAATAAATGAAACTTTTGCAACACTGTCTTCCCCTTAACATGGACAGTTTCCAACTTTGGGTCACATTAAAAAAAATCTCCCTTTCTTTTGTTGTAATGATGTTTCCTAATAATCTAAAGAAGATGCCTGTAGGGGTACTTCTATGTGGGTTGTTTCTTTGTTTGTTTTAACTGTTTGGCTAGCGCATGATTTCTCTTCCCTTGTTTGGGAAATTCCTGACTTTGTGAACCTTAGCAAGATTCAGATCTTGCCTCTCATCATGGAATCTGGGAAGTCCCACTATTCAGTTTCCCAGTAGCCTTTGCCATAGGACATATGTGAGACCTAGCCTAGCAGGCAGCCCCACTTTGAACTAAGGAATGGAGCAGGGGGAGTGGAGAACACACTCAGTGTGAGCAGTGGTGATAGAAATATCAGTTACCTGAGGCAGCGGTGGGCAGCAATTCCAGCAGCGGAGTCCTGTCTCTGGTGGTGTGTTGTGGTCAGTAGCTCAGCTAGCTAGCTGAGTGGTCCAGGGGAGGTTGTAGTCTAGAACCACATGGTATGAATTTGGTTGTGGTTGGTAGCCTCCTATTATTCCTGACTGTTTTCCATAGCCCTTCTCTAGGCTTCTCCGTGATGATGTGAGAATAGTCAACATTGATTCAGTTAATTTTACTTCTGCTTAAAGCAGCCAGTCTCAGTTTTGTTATTTGTATTTATTTGCAACTAAGAATGCTGATTGGTATGACATTTGACACCAGGAATGATTGTAGGATATGGAACCACATAGAAATAAGGGAAGGGGACTGGATTGATTGTCTAGCTTGGCTAGAACCAAGGATAGTAAGAAATACAGCCACATAAGGGATGAGTGGCAAATCAGCGAATAAGTCACCTGTGAAATTTAAGAATATAGTGCCCATTAAAGGAAAGAGGCTTTTGGGAACCAAGTGGGAGTTTCCATCAATTAATGTGAAGGGATGAGGATTTGAAGGACTGGCATGGTGTGGTAGCTGCCTCTAACAGTGTTAGGCAGCTTAAAAGAAGAGAATGGGAGGTCAGATTCCTAAATTCTTTTCTCTAAGCATTAATGGATTAAAAACTAGGGACTTTTCTGTGACTGCCCTAAAAAAAAATCTCTTTGGTCATTCAGAGTTGAAAAGGTCAAAAGCCAAATGTGGATTGCCAAATTAGAGTGTCAGTTGAATTCACAACCACGTCCCTTTATTGAAGTTTGGGCATTTAGAGAGAAAGGGTAGGACCCCAAGAACTAGAACAGCAGTATGGTAGGGTTTGGCAAACTTAGGGCGCCCTGGATCCAGGGTCATCAATCCACCCTTGCCAGCTGAAGCAGTATCTCTACCCTCTCTGATGAGACTGTTCCTGTCTTGATTGAATTTTCTATCTCTTGAAGGATTTGCACGACAGTGTCAGTCTTCCTTATGCTCTGATGCCCCCTTCCCAGATCTATAACTGAACTTGGATCCCAGCACACCTCAAAATGCTAATGACAAAGTCAGAGCTGGGAAGAGGCTTATGGTGTTAAAAAAATCGCAGGATTATGCTAATTAACATAGAAAAAAATTGAGAAACATATCTGAGAATAGATTTCGAAGATACTATGTCCAAGAAAGAAAATTACGATTTCAGGTGGGTTGAATTTATTCCTTTTTTTGGGGGGGGGGGTGAATTTATTCTTATAGGAGCACTTAATCAGAGGTTGTGGATTCAGTGTACTAGCATGACTAAGTACACTGATTCTACTTGTTTCCGTGACTGGTTGACCAAAACTTGGACTTGAGCCCCACTGAGATGCTAGAAATTCCTTTACAGACTGTAGGAACAAGGAATCCAAACATTGAGGGAGATTAAATTGGAAGGGATATATCTTGGGTATTGAATCCCATATTTTAACTATGTCCCTTGAGAGGATCTTGATGAAACTCTCTTCAACAAAAGCTTGAGAGATACAGTGTTAAGGGGCCTACTAACATCTCTGGGGGAAAATGGCCACTGGTGCTAATGAAAGATGCTTGGGTTAAAGTGGGGCTCTCTGATATTACTAGGGATATTAGGATTCTGGATTGATGGAGCTTACGTACCAGCACTTTACCAACAGAAGGCAAGTAGGCAGTGTGGCTACCATATTTGGCAGAAGGATGGGATTTTAATTGGAATGACCAGCAGGGATCTTTAGAAATGGCTATTGATAATGGGATCCCTTTGACTGAGATAGATAGACACTTAGTTATGCTATTTGATTTTAGAACCAGAAAGTCTGTAGCAGGTACCCCTGATGTCCTGGTTTGTTTGTTTGTTTGTTTATTTATTTATTATGTTCAATTAGCCAGCATATAGTACCTCATTAGATGTCCTAGTTTAAAATACACCTGTGCTAGCAGGAAGTAGACAGTCTAGATGGTCTCCTGGTATCCATGCATCAGTGACGCTCCATTCTCTGTCCACCCCCCAACTCCTCCCTTCCACACAGTAATGTTCATCATGTTGTAGATATTTTATTTTGTCATGAGAAATAGTCCTGAAGGGCCATATGCTAATGTGGTAATGAAAATGAATAAAGGGAAAAAGTAGCTTAAGAAGATCATGGTTCCTGGGTAAACAGTGGAATTTCTGGGTAAATTAAAGTAGAAGGCTGGACATGGGGCTGGTTGATGGAATCTATAATATGCTCCATGCAGGGGTTGCCAAGTGAAATTCCTTCAGAGACCAGGAAGAGCACATAAGATGTATGAAATGCATGAGGATAAGACAGTAGAGAGAAGACTTGTTCTGGGTGATTGGAGAATGTACTTATTTTTCTTAAAGGCATTTAAAAGGAATTTTAAAACATTAGAGTGTCCAAAAGAAGAATATTGGTTGGTGAAACTATTATGACACAAAAGCAAGAAAAAGTGATCCTATATGGTGCAAATCTTACTCATCAAGTGGGAGATAATATTGCACTAGAGAATAAAGAAGGATGCTTAAACCATGGCGTGAGAGCATCCCTGTGCAGTACATACCTCCTCAGGAAAAGGTATTTCATTCATAAAGCAAGTATTTGTCAAGTTCCTGCTATGTCAAAATGCTTTTCTAGGCTCTGGTGATAGAAATGACCCATCACAATGTCTGCCCCATGGAGCTTGTGTCCTAGCAGGAGGAAATAGGCAACAAACAAATGAATGAGTTATGGAGTATGTGAAAGGGGGCAGGCAAGTGCTGTCTGTGTAGGGAGAGAAATAAAGCAGGGAAGGGGCATTAGTCCCTCGTCCGGAGTGCTTGTCCAGATGGACGCTGCTGTACTTTCACAGAAGGTGGTTAAGGAAGGCTCAGTGAGATGATGTTTGAACCAATGCTGGAAAGAGATGAGGGAAGGAGTCATAAAGACATCTGAGTGAGAGTGTTTCAGAAGATGGATGGCGAGGGCAAAGGCCCTAAGACAGGAGTATGCCTGTCATCTTCAAGGGACCGCAAGGCAGTGGGTGTAGTGGGAGGGAGTGAATGACAAGGGAAGTAGGTGATAAGGACCGAGAGGTGGTAGGAGAACCAAACTCCTAAAGAAGCTTGGCTTTTACTCTGAAGGAGCTGGGGACCACTGGAGGGTTTAAAGCAGAAAAGCAGCCAATGATTTAACTTTCATTTTTAATAAGATCACCCTGAGTTGAGAAAACCCTGGAGGGCAGCAGAGGGAGGCAGAAAGAAGAGTTTGGAGGCCACGCAGCAAGCTGGCGAACAATGAGAATGGCTTAGGGCGGTAGCATGGCGGAAATGGGAATGAATTCGATTCCAGATGTATTTTGAGGTAGAACAAAAAAGATTTCCAGATTTAGTGTATATATGGTATGAGAGAAAGAAAGGGACCAGGAATGACTCCAAGGTTTCTCACCTGAAGAACTGGAAAGTTAGAGTTGCAATTAACTGAAATGAAGACTGTGGGAGGAGCAGGTTTAGGGTAAGGTCAATGATTTGGTTTTGGACATGTTAAATTTCAGGTGCATATTGCTTATGTAAGTGGACATTTTTTTCAAAAGATTTTATTTTATTTATTTGAGAGAGAGAGAGTGAGCACTAGTGGGAGCTAGAGGCAGAGGGGGAGAGAGAAGCAGACTCCTTGCTGAGCAGGAAGACTGACTTGGGGCTCCATCCCAGGACCCTGGGCTCATGACCTGAGCCAAAGGCAGAGGCTTAACCCACTGAACCACCCAGGTGCTCCTAAGTGGGGCACCACTTAAATAGGAAGTGGGATATGAGTTTAAAGTTCGAGGAGTGATCCAAGCTGGAACCACACATTTGGGAGTCAGTACTCTATAGATGTGTGAGATCACCAGGGTAGCTTGAGTAAGTAGAAGACGGAATGGATTCAAGGACTGAGCTTTGGGGCATTCCACAAGGTAGAGAGGTTGGGGAAATGAGGAAAAACTGGCTGAGGCGACTGAGGAGGAAAAGCCAGTGAGGAAGGTAGAAAATCAGGAGGGAGCAGTGATGTGGGAGCCCAGTGAGGAGTCATTGGCTATGTCTATGATAGGGCGCGGGGTGGGGTGGGGTGGGGTGGGGGCTGCGGGATGGGGACTGGGAACCAACCGCTGCTTCAGATCTGGTGAGGGCATCTGTTTTCTGGACAAGAGCAATTTCATTGTAGCTCAGTGACTAAGTCCTGTCTGGAGTGGGTTTAAGAGATAATAAGAAGGGACAGATCTGATAACAGAAAGACTATTTCAAGAAATTTTATTGGAAAGAAAATGAGAAAAATGGAGCGATGGCTGGAGACGATGTGTGTGGCAATAAACTCGAGGGTTTCAGCCAATACGAAGGTGATGTACATGGCCTCTGTCATTTTCATACCTAGCACTTAAATATGAAATGTATGGTGAGATAAATTAGAAGAAAAATATTCTATGGTTTCAGTTTCAAAACAATGTTAAAATCCCTAATGAATCTTCTGTTTCATATATTTATTAGAGTTATTAACTACATTTAAAGATTTTTATATACACTGGAATCCCGGTTATAAATTATTTGTTTTAATATGGTGAGTTAGTTACAACACAGTAATTATGCTATGGAATGACAGACTCATAGTAATTTATAAATGCACAATTAATTTTAACAAGTCAGTGATGAAAAAGTCCATTGGCTTGATTAACTAGTGAATTCAGTTAAATAATACATTTTAGTAATTATAAAATCCTCGATTGATTAAGTGTAATCATTTGTTTTTGCATTTTATGAGGAGAGCCTGTGTGGGGAAGATTTTGGACGTTAAAAAATGGTAATTATTGTAAGGGAATTTACATTCAGCAAATGGAAGCCCTTATCTGACCCCATTTCTCTCTGTGTTTCTATCTTTATGCATTTAGTATTTTTCAGCCTGTCATCCTTACATTGTTATTAAGTGATTTAGGAAAAATTGTGTTTGTGTTTTCATTATTTTGTTTGATTCCAGAGACAGTATTATGTATATTATAAAATCAGAAAGTACAAAGATTTAAAGTTGTTACTGCTTTTTTCTCCCTAATTCTTCAGCCAAGCTGTTGTAGCATATTTAATTAGATCATGTTTCCAATGCCATTACACCGAACATGGATTGTACTTGTTAATCTTTTTTTTTTTTTTTAAATATTTATTTGACAGAGAGAGAGATCACAAGTAGGCAGAGAGGCAGGCAGAGAAGCAGGCAGAGAGAGAGGGGGAAGCGGGCTTCCTGCTGAGCAGAGAGCCCGATGTGGGGCTCGATCCCAGGACCCTGAGATCATAACCCTGGCCGAAGGCAGAGGCTTAACCCACTGAGCCACCCAGGTGCCCCTGTACTTGTTAATCTTGATAGCATCCACATTCCATTCTAAATAAGTGACTCAGCACCCCACCTGGGGCACAGGCCAGAGCTCCTCCTAGTCCATCACTGGAAATCAAAAGACAGAATGTTAATGTGACATGGTCATGATTTCTGTCCCATAAAAGGTAGACACCTTATTTTGGCTTGCTTATTTGAAGTATTAGTAAATATACTAATAACATTTTGGGGTGCCTGGATGGCTCAGTTGGTTAAGGGTCTGACTCTGTTTCAGCTCAGGTCATGATCTCAGGGTAGTGAGATTGAGCCCTGTGTCAGGCTCTGTGCTGGGCGCGGAGTCTGCTTAAGATTCTCTATCTTCCTCTCTTTCTGCCCTACACCCCGCCCGACTTTCTCTAAAAAAATTTTTTTTAAAAATCTATTTAAAGAACCTTTTGAGAAGACTCTTTCCCTATAAATACTTATGAAAAGAAATGTTTTTCTGCATGTTTGTGAAGCTTTCTATATAAGTGCATGAGTAGATTTCCATAATTAAACTAACCACAATCAAAGACTGATTATTATTTGTTCTATTTTCATAGTAGACCAAATTAAACCTCTGTGTCAGACTTACAGTGAATATCACAGTGATACGCCCAGATTATAGGCTTTTTATTGCGCTTGGGGATTTTTGTGAATCTGAAGCATTTTTCCTTGGTCAATGAAGTTGGCAGGTGTTGGAGGGGGCAGTCCTTGTTAGCATCCTCTTTGCCCACAGGTCTGGGGAGTTGTTGCCTATGGGTGATATGGAGAGTACCAGAAGTATCCCCTCCCTTCAACCAGTCTTTCAGGCTATCCTTGCTGGGATCTGAAATGTTAAAGAACTCTCAGGAGTTAAAATATTGTTATCTGGTCTGCCCAAATCATAAGTGAAGGTTCATTGATTGATTAAACCACTACCTTCCAAAGCTGTGTGGGGAGGGCAGGGCCCAGAGGGAACAGGACACATGGGAGAGAAGAGGGACTGGCCCATATTTTGGGACCACTGACTAATAAGGGGACAGAGTAAGGGCACTGAGTTGATTTTATAGGAGCACGTTGCCACAGCAGAAGGTGAGGAGTGCCTAAAGAATGTTCCATGTAGCCAACAAAGATGTGCCTCATGCCCATCTTGTGCCATAGGCATGGGGACACAGAAGAGAGGAGGACCTGGTCCTAGCCTTGATAAACTTTATATTTGCCAGGGAAGGCAGACACAGAGGGTGATGTGCTGATGTAACCTGGCAGTCCAGGTTTGGGGGAGCACAGGGCAGCTCTGGAAAGGACCTCTTGTTCTCACTTCTGCCTCATGGTTAAGAGGTGAAAGTGGGTCAGTTGGGCTGCTCTTCTGGATGGCATTTTTGGGGTATAAAGTAGGGTGTGAGAGGGCATGTCACAGTACCTACAGTTCCGTGCTACTCCCGGGGGGCTCCCCCTGGAAGGTGGGACCTTGGTAGTCTCTTCTAGGTACCTGTGGGAAGACAGCAGTATGAAAAACCATGGCTTTATATTCTGGTTTCATTTTTTATTGGTTCTGTGTCTTGGATCAAGACATTTAAATTCTCTGAACCTTATTTTCTATATCTGTTAAATATAGAGAAGGATTTCCCAGTTCTTCCAATTGGGTAATTGGGAGAATGAAATGGAATAACATATGTCATTATTCCTGGTATATGGTGGCTAGTCAAGGACTATAAACCCTGTCTACTCCATGGCCCAGCCCAGTGCAGCTGACCAACGACCAAAGCTGGTCTGGACACTTGCCTAATAGAGGGGCCGATAGCCCACAGAGGAGTTGGAAAGTGTTATCCCTCCAGTAGAGGGATATCCCTCTTGCCCTGTGGAAGGCAAAATGAAAGGCATCACTTAAGAGAGAATATGCATCAAACAATTTAGATCTTTCTGAGTTTGGATCCAATTTACTAAATGGTTTCTCTTTTGGATTTTTAGAGAATTTAACTCCCACAGTTGGGGTCACAGCAAAACTTGGAAGTTACTGTTGACAGTCTCCGATCCTTATTCCTAGTGGTGGCGTGACTTCACTTTCAGATCGGCAAATGTAAAAGGACAGTTCACTGAGCAGCAATATTAAGAGAAAGCTTCGTGTTTATGTAATAACGTTGGGCTTTGTGTGCTGTACAGAATGTACAGCGGTAATTAGATGCTTTGGATACATGTCTAGACAGGGTAAAGCTTCAGGAGCCCTTGCTCAACCCTGGGAAAAGCTACAGGTCGCCTGCTTGTGACCAGAAAAAGCTCTCCTTGATTAACAAGTTAAATGCGGAGTTAACTCTCTGGCGCTAGGTTCACACCCAAGAGGAAAACGAGATCTGATGAGATCTGACAGGACCAATCATTTGTAGAACTCGACCAGGCCTAACTGACCTGACGGGAGGCAGCTGAAAATGGCGTCTCCCAAATCCCTTTCTACCCTCTTGCGATGGGCCGGATTCCCATTCTTAGAATCACCACTTTGATTAAGTCCTTCTCATTTGGAGAGGCTCCTGTAAATGCAAGCTTGTCCCTTGGGAAGGTTATGCAATGGTTGGCATTGCATAGTCTTGGGGAGAAGAATGAGGCGGCACATCTTAGGGAAGCTAAGTTTGGGTGTGAGGGCAATAGGACACTTGAAAAGGTTTGCAACTGAGGATAAGGTTTGGGGAGGGTGGGCTCAGGTAGAGAGGGCTGAGGAGGCAGTATGAGGTCTTAGGATACCTTTGGAAAGGGAGTAGAAAAAAGTGGGGGTTGGAAGGGAAATGTTCTGCGTGTGCGCGCGTGCACGCTCATGCGAAGCAAGGGATGGTTTGCCTACGTCCCTGTGTTTCATGACTCACCTTGAGCCCTGACAATATTTTAAGCAAAGATAAAGGTATCTGGAAACCAACACCTTTCTGGGTACTTTCTGGTTACTACAGAACCTTCTTGTACTGAAGACTGAATAGAGTCTGTCCTGAAGTGTCAACCTTCCTGCTTGGGATGACTGAGATTCACGTTCCATCTTGCCTTCCTGGGTGCCCTCTCGTGGCACGCGCTGGCTGCTGTAGCCCCCACTAGTCCTCGGAGTACACATGATGGTTTACCTATTGCACATGGTTAGCTGTCCCAGCATTTGTGAAGCTTCGTTCCGATGTCCCAGAGAGACCCTCAAAGGTAGGGGCCAACTGAACTTGGAATGTGCAGACTTCGGTCGTGAACTTCCGAGAGGCACATCTAGCCCCTCCTCGGAGCAGCTTCTCAAATCAAAGCTAGCATTACTACTGACGTGCTGGTGCGCAGGGGGGTGGGGGTGGGGGTGGGGTGGCGGGGTGGGGGGCGTGGATTCGGCTTCCCCTGCATTAGGCAGGGTGCAAGTGGCTTCCTCCATGTCTCTCAGGCTCACTGCAAGCTGTGGGCTGTTAGTATTCTTCCTCCCCACTAGTTAGGAGCCAGCCAGTTGTTTGAGTTTCTATTTTGCAGTTTAGAAATTTGAGGCGTTGAGAGGCGGAGTGATGTGTCTGATACAGAACAGTTGAGGTGGGGAGAGACCTGGGGTTTCAACTTAGAAACAGCAGCCTCCCTCCACTACCCCATGCTGTGGTTAAGACTATTTCCTCTCCATCTGGAGGTTTCTATTCCCCCCCCCCCAAAAGATAGCATGCAGCCTACAGAATACTTAACTTGGGGGAACTTTATTTACTGGAACACTGTGGAAAAGTAACACGGAGAAAGGGTGCTGGAGGCATGTCTAAGCCGTAGGGGGCTGTCACACGTTTGTGTGGGGGCCTAGCCCTGCCTTTGGATCCCTCAGGGGCTGCTGACATGGTGGGGTCTACTCCTGCCTACCACCCTTAGACCCTAGGCCTGGTAGGTACTCTGCCCACCTGGAAGGAAGGCAGGCCTCCCTTGTCTTTGTAGCAAATGTGCCTTAGTACTAAACACCGAACCGTCACATCTTGTATACCCCGCATTTGTCTTTTGTTTGTTTGTTTGTTTTTGTTTTGTTTTTCTGTTTATTTTGACACTTGAACCTAAGCTGTGAACTTGGCTTTCTCTTCTTGGCTCCGGTTTGTATTCTCCCTCCAGCTGTGCCGCCTCTGGCTGCCCTGGGCAAATGGCCTCCCAGGATTCGGAGGGATTTTCTCCATTGACCTTTGGGTGGTGCTCGGCCACTCTTGTCCCACAGTGCCAGGATGAGCCGGCCGTGCAGCCGCGAGCCCCAAGGCTCCGGAGGCCGCACTTTGCCTCCTGTGACCTTGACAGTGCTGGTCCTAGCTCTGTAGTCCCTGTCCTTGGTCTGTGCTGCCCTGTGAACCTTTGACCAGTTTGCAGAGGCTGGGGTGGAACTCTTGGCTCCTGTGCTCTTGGGCCCACCCTGGACGGGACCATGCAAGCTGCCGTGTCCAGAGCCCTACCGGGACTTGGGAGCTGCTGCTTCTGGTGGCCGTCTCCGTCTGGAACAGAAAATTGGAGGCAAAAGCTTCTATGCTATCACTTAGCTCGTGAAAGGAGCACCAGCAAAGAAGTGAGGAAAAGGAGTGAGATAGAGAAGGAGGAACAATAAATCTGAGAGGTGAATTATGGATCTGGCACTGTTTGCTAGCAAGTATAGTTGCTTGTCTGATCTGATGGGATGTCTTCCGGGCAAATCCATGATAGTAACTACATTTTATAGCCATTCTTCCATAGGGAGGTGGAGACAGGGTTTTATGTGCCAGCTCTTCTCCCCTCTTGGTCAAAGTTTGCTCCAAGGGTAGGCCTGTCCATGTAGTTTGTGTCAGCCTAGGAGTGGTCAACAAAGTTTATCACACCTTGCTGGCAAGTCGCACCTCAGCAGCAATAAAGTTCCGGATGGCAGGCCAGAGGGGCGTGATGTGCTCGTCGGGGACACGAGGGGCTGTGACACTGGCGTCACTAGTACTGTCCAGATCCGCAGCTGTGGGGGCAGCACAGGCTGTGTTAGGTCCATTCAGCCCAGCAGGTGCACCAGCAGGTACACAGATCTGGGTGATGGTTAAACTGAATTCGGTCACATCGGGCCATTTTAGTGTCAGTGCAGCTTGGCTCCTGGGCTTCTTTCTGCTGCTAGGAAACTTCTCATCTGTGCAAAGAAATATTCAGTTTCCCTTTCCAGGTCCTGGGGTTGAGCATGTCTCAGAGAGGATGGTATCTCTTCCGTGGGTGGGGTCCCGCTGACTGGGCGGGATGGGAAGCAGGAGCTGGATAACGTTAGAGTAGAGAGGCTTCTCACGGCAAGGAAGAAGAGTTGTCCCCAGAGCAGCTGATGAAGGTGACATTGATTGTGTACTGAGTGCCCATGCCTCTGGAAAGAAGTACTCATGGTCAGAGTCTGGAGATCTCATCTAATCCATTGACAGGTGTTGTAAGGCCAGTTACTAACATATAGGCTGTGCCATATCTCCTCCTTGTTTCAGTTCCTGTAGATGGCTTCATCCTTGCCCTTCTGCTCTGGGTGATCATTAGTCTTCTGTAGCCACTGTGGGATATGCTCCTCTGACCTGACCTTAGTGAGCCCCTGTTGGGGCCCATAGTGACCCTAGCTAGCCCAGAACATACCAGAGACAGAGTTCTAAGGTCACCTTCCAGTCAATTGGACACTATGATGATGTCAAGGGAAGTGCTTAAATTTCTAGTGAGGCAGCTCTGTGGCCATAGAGAAGTTCTTTAGGTTTTGAATATACTGAATTTCTCTAGCTTGACTCATCTTTCAGGTGACCTCCTACAAAATCAAGGTGAAGCTTGATCCAGACTCTGGCCCAGGTTAAAACATTTAAGTAGCTAATGGCCTTCTTGATTTTGGATCCCATCATGGTCTCCCTTGACCCAGTTCTTTGTACGTGGTAAAAACAGACTTTCAAACTGAGAGTAGGGAAGGCCATGCACATGATTTTCATAATGGTTACTCTCCAATAAACCAGCAGTCTTGCATCACAGGGGGAATTAGTTGCTCCGTAAGGGACATACAGGATATACTTCCCTGGAGAGTTAGGGGTGGACAGGTGGTCCAGCCCATCAGAAAAAGTCCTCTGTAGGCAAACTTGCTGTCTTCATTTTCAGCAGCCTCCTGGCCATGCTTAAGTTTTGATGGGAGTGTGTGGGGCAGGGGTGCCTGGCTCCTTCCCTCCAGCTGGACCCTGCGCCTTGTTTCTGGGAAGGATGTGGTAGATATGTGATCAAAGGGCCATTCCAGCAACTTGCTCAGATCAAGGGGAAGCTGATCCAAGCGGACTTGCTGTCTCTACTGCTGGAAGACGGCAACTGCTGGCAGCCCTCAGATGAAAAATTCCCACAGAACGGAAACATTAGAGCCCCTTCTCAAGTCATCCTGTTAGAAATCAGAGGAGTGAAACTGGTCTGGCTTTCCTTTGAGCACATCTGCACCCTCCCAACTAGGTTACCAACGGAAGCTGAGCTCCTGGCCCTTTTTCAAGTTGCAGGAATTGAGAATCCTGTTTCCTGCTTCTAGCTCTTCCCATCCATGCTCACCCTTCCCGTTTATACTGGGATCACACTGGCATCCCACCCCTCTCATCCTTGTAGGTAGAAACAGGAAGTCTGGATTTCTGATGCCCAGGGACACCTGCTCTGGCACCTGGGCTAAGAAGGACCATTACAGAATGTTCTGGGGGCACAAAGCCTTTCACCAGGCAAACCCAATGGGCAAAACCTTTCAGGCCCTGCCTCACCCAGCTGTTTGGGAGAAGATCACTGGCCTGGGCAATAGCGATGTCCTATTCTGCATGGTTTCTTTGATATGCCAGGCCTCACATAAAAGCAGCTTTCCAACACCACCACATCGTTCACAAATTATTTCAGAGCCACTTGCCTTGACCTATTTCACACTCCGCAGAGTCCTCCCGGCTTCTGACCTGGGGGCTGACTCACTTTCCTGTCTATAGCCTAGCCGCAACCCTCATTCCTAATGTTTTACATAGTTTCTATGGCAGTGACCTTTGCTTCCCTTTTGACCAGAGTTCAGATTCTCTTCTGGCCAGACAACCTCTGACTATTCTGGGTAAAAGAATGCCAGATCTCACCTGACCTCCAGCATCCTTGG
This sequence comes from Enhydra lutris kenyoni, assembly GCF_002288905.1. NCBI lineage: Eukaryota > Metazoa > Chordata > Mammalia > Carnivora > Mustelidae > Enhydra > Enhydra lutris. The sequence goes on along the minus strand of NW_019154088.1, from coordinate 8,546,771 downwards.
TCCTGGCTACGGCCTCCTCAGAGCATTTAGTTGCCAGACTGGCCTTTATATGGTTGGGGTAGCCTCAGTGTGAGAGAGGAAGGTAGAAGAATAGCATAGGGAGGGAAGGACAAATAAGCCCCTTCCTTCTGAAAATGTAGCGCTATTGATACAGACATTGAAAGAAGCACTGATCATTTTGCCCCCATGATTCTTAGGCTTGCTCCATCTCAAAGAGCCACAGCAAGTGATATGAACATTTTGAGCCTATGTGAGCCTATAGGGAGCGTATAGATAGTGCTTGGTAGTGTTGTTCTGTATTCCAACTGGAAGTCCAACTTAACCATTCTATCCACAAACTGGATATTTTCTACCAACTAATTCTGCTTTTATTTCTCAATGAACTATTCAGTGAGTGCTCAGATTAAATGAGATCGGTAAAGTGGAGAAACACCGTGATTGCTAATTAATGAAGTTGGCTATATACATCATCATTGTCAGGTCCCTCTCTGATGCTATAGTTAGGGTAGGTTTATTTTGAGGCTCCTGCTCTGCTCTCCTGCCTTCTTTGAGAAATCTCCGTTACCCGCAGCCCTACCAAAAATATCCCATCAGCCACGTTCATACCACGTGACCCTCACCACCAGTGATTCGATTAGTGATGAACGCTCGAAACTCGAAACTGATACTGTCAGTCCCTCATCGAGTCAGTGACCAACGAGCTCATCTTGCTTGAAAATGTGAGCTAATGGACATAGAGGTCATTGCTAGTCATTGGTGGGAGTTAGACCCTGAAAGTTATGTTGGATAGAACCAGAATCAGTTCATGCTCCGTAGGCAGTCTGGGGTTGTGAGAGTGCAGAAAGCATTAGTAAGCAGAGAGAGTTTGTTTGCAGAGGGGTATGTATTAGACAAGCAGGGAGTTAAGACACCACAGGGACTCACGAAGAGAAAGGAGAAACACATGACCTAGGTTCCTGTAGCTTCCCAGCTCCAGACCCCCAAACCTCTGTCCGTCCTTTATGTCTGCTTGTTAGTATCCATGAGATGAGTTCTCAGACCCAAGATCAAATTGTATCTACGGCCTGAGAGAGTTTTCCAGACAAGAGAAAGCTAAAGGATTAGATCATTGTCTGAATTTTTTTTTTTTTTTTTTAAGATAAGGACTTCTCTTCCTTATGGCTAAAAAACCTTGGCCAAAAAAACTACTTCTTAGGTGTTGCCAGCAGTGGCTGCAACAGAGAGTTGTAAACTTATCTTGGCAGTTAAGGAAGTTATTTTTAAGTAGATCTTGATGTCATTGAAAGCTGTTGACATCTATATTCTTGTTGGTTGATCATTTAGGACATTCTGGCTTTTCACTCTTTTCTCACTTGTGATCATCATAGTAGCTTTATAGGGTGTGTCCTCGGGGATTCTGCATTTGTGGGGGGAAAAAACACAAAAAGCCCAGCATCAGACATAAGCTTACATCAAAGGGAAAGATTGCTTCTGCTTATTTATAATAGTGGGCTATTGGATGATCTGCACTTGATACCTAATTTTGATTGCCTTGTCAACAAATTCAGTGCCCAAATAACTGGAGATTTTTATGACTGGGGAAACTCCAGGTACATAGTATCAGAGGAGAGACAGGGAAGAAAATGAGGTAATTCAGTCTGTGATCCATCTCCGGCAATTACGAGCTGCTCTCCTCATCAGATTCAGCTCCTATTCCAAATTAGTATTTACCTCGGTGGAGAAGTATAAATAGTGGGCACCCTGGGAATGGAGTTGGGGTTGTCCTTTTTTTTTTTTTTACCTGAAATGAGCTGAGAGAGCACTGTGTAAATGTGCATAAGATACTAAGCTAGTCTGGGTAATAAAATTCAAAGTCAGAATCATAAAATACTCTATAGGAAGACATTTCATACCCAAGGGAAGGGACAGAAAAATGAATGTGAGTTGTGAAAAGGATACTTAGAGAATGGTAGAGGGAGAACTCATTTATAATGAGAGGCTTTGTAGTCTAGTAGTGAGGCACATGGGCTCTGGACCTGGACCACATGGGTTCAAATCCCAGGTTTCCCACGTAGTGGCTGTGTGACTGTGGACAGGTTATTTAAAATCTTGGTGCTTGGGGCGCCTGGGTGGCTCAGTGGGTTAAAGCCTCTGTCTTCGGCTCAGGTCATGATCCCAGGGTCCTGGGATCAAGCCCCACGTCAGGCTCTCTGCTCAGCAGGGAGCCTGCTTCCCCCCAGCCCTGCCTGCCTCTCTGCCTACTTGTGATCTCTGTCTGTCAAATATATAAATAAAATCTTAAAAAAAAAATCTTGGTGCTTCACTTTCTTCATCTGTAAAACAGGAATAACAGCAGTATCTATCTCGTAGGTTTGTTGTGAAGATGAAAGACATTGATTCGTGTCACATGCACAGAGCAGTGTCCGGCCCAGAGTAGGTGCCAAATAAGTGCTAGCTGTTATTATTCCAAAAGACTTCATCAGGTTGTGTCAACAGGACGGGCAAGATGCATGAAATCTAGCACCACAAGTATTCTATCTCCTGGTTCTGTTGAGCAAATCCAATCTATTTACTCTTTGACTACGGAATGTGTGTGATTTGGCTAACACAAGAAAGAAGGTGCATGAAAGAGCTCCTAAAATGAGGCTGGGAAGAGAGGGGCCTTCATAGAAGGAGATGTAAATGGATTGGGTCCTGGTCTGGAAAAATGAAGACTGAGAGGCACTATGATGAATTTTGTGAAGACAGGAATAGCATGAATAATAACTTGTTTATGAAATACTGGAAAATTAGAACTGGCGTGAAAGATGAATCCTTTGAGGTGAATACTTGAACAGATGGTTACTTGACTGTGCTTGCTGGGAGTCGTTCAGTGATGGAGCTCGTTAGCTCAGGAGTTTCAAAGCAATCTGGATGAAGGGTATGGATTATGGTCCTTTAACTCTCAAGGGTCGTTAGGGATGTTTGGGATAGAGCCCTAGGTTAGCCCAGTGCAGCATGGGTAAATAACTTCTATCAGGGTAGTGTAGAGCTGTTGCAAACCACTCAGCAACCTTCATTCACTTGATTCCCACAACGGCGAGTTCCTGAGTTTCTACCATGGGCAAGTCTCTGCAGGGAATCAAAAGATGAGAAAGACTGCTCATGTGGAAGGTTCCGGATCTGCGTTGCCACCCAGAAAACACTGTGACCAAATTAACTTAATTTGAATATTTATTATAGTTGTTTCACTTTTACTTATATTGTCCTGAGATGAGGGAATTTTGGGTTATTATTTTGATTTCAGGATTGGTATTGTGAGGAAGTTCAGGAAGTAGAAGTTCTCTTTTAGTTATTGTTTTGCTTTCCTAAATTCTATCAAGGTGATACTCTGATGTCAATAGAAAGTTTATTCTTTCTTGTATTTTTATTATTAGAGTGGTTATTCATAAAAATCAATTTTAGGGCCAGAGGTTAATTTAGAGACATCTTCAGTTCCTTCTTTCACCACTGAAGAAGACAGGTCCCTGGGTGACATGCATAAGGTGGCCAAGCCTGGGCCAAAACCCAAGTTCTAGTCTTCTGTGTTTTCTTTCCCATCAGTCTGCTTCCCATAGAGGATCAGGGTGATTATAGTTGAGCTTATTCTGTGTACACACAGACTCAAATGTGTTATGTTTTATCTTGGAGCACCCAGAAACAGATTTACTGGGAAGCCAGTGAAGTGGGGAGAGGAAGCTAGGTTGTAATCAGGAAACATTTCCCTATACACATTGCTGATAAATGACCTAAAGAGATATTGTAAGAGATGGGCCTGATTTTCTAAGGTTCCAGTAATTTATTGTAATCTTTCTCACATTCTAAGAAAAAGAAACTCACTTTTATACCTATTTCCTACTTGCAATTTTGTATTCTTTTTCTTAAAGAAGTATCCTCTTCCTGCTGCAAGATTATAAATTGCAGGTTCCAGGAAACCTCAGTTTGCTTCTGATGCCCAAAGATATAATTGGTTAGAAATTTCATTTTAATATTTCAGATTTTGATTTTTGAATTAATTTTATTTAAAAACTTGAATACACTTGTTATTTTTATTTTTTATATTTTTATTTTAACTTTTGTTATAGTAATAAAGGAAAAGTTTGTTAAAGGGTTTTATTTTTTTCACTCTTTTAAAAAATTTTTTTTAATTTTATTTTTTCAGTGTTCCAAGATTCATTGTTTATGCACCACACCCAGTGCTCCATGTAATACGTGCCCTCCTTAATACCCACCACCAGGCTCACCCATCCCCCCACCCCCCTACCCTCCAAAACCCTCAGTTTGTTTCTCAAAGTCTATAGTCTCTCATGCTTCGTCTCCCCCTCCAATTTACCCCAATTCACTTTTCCTTTCCTTCTCCTAATGTCCTCCATGTTATTCCTTATGCTCCACAAGTAAGTGAAACTGTATGATAATTGACTTATGTTAAAAGGTTTTAAAGAAAAATGATCACTCCTTTCCCCATCTTTCCCCACCCCTTATTTTTGCTCTCTACAGTCAAGCACTTTTAATTTCTTTAGATATTTCCCCTACTGCTTATCTTGTTTAATAACTTGCTATCTTAATTGATCAGTTTTATGTCAATTTATAATAGTATAAAATTTTATATAATTTATAATATAAAATTTTATATCAATAATAAAATAGTATTGTATTATTATTCAGTTGTGTGTTGGCTTCCTGTAATGGATTTAACTTTAATTCTAAACATCCCTTTTCTCTCCTCTTAATTCCCCAAAATAGTCAAATTACAATTTTTGATTACCTCCATCATCACTATTTGTATTATGATGACCATGTAAATATTATTTACAGCAAAAGCAAGTAGAATCCTATGGTGTCATTTTCTTTTTTTTTTTTTTTTTTTTTAGAGAGGGGTGGGGATGCAGGGCTCAATCCTACAATCCTAAGATCATGACCTGAGCCAAAATAAAGAGCCAGACGCTTAACTGACTGAGCCACCCAGACACCCTCTATGGTATCCTTTCTTGTACAACTTTTTATTTGTCCTAAAGTTAATAATTATCTTATTTTCTTTTGATTAATTTTCTATGTTGCCTATTTGAAACACTACTCTCCTTTCTTTTCATTTACCTTTTTGTTTTCCCCAGAGTTCATAATTGCTTAGTTTTTCCTTTTACTTAATTTTCTGTGCATCTAGCCAAATAGATCATCAGAACTACCAAGCATCTATTTTACCAATATTATTTGTGGAAGTGGTCAAATATACTAGATAACCTGCCAATCTTCTACCTCCTCTTTTTCTCCGCCCCTCCCCACAGACCTCCTTGAATAATCCTTCATCTTCCTTCTCCAGTATGAAGTGATTTTTTTTTTTTTCTAGTGTCTGGAAATTTCATATGATAAGCCTTTGGTGAGAATGTTTTATGAAGAGGACACTCAATGGACCCTTTCTAATTCTCAGGGAATTGTCTACTCACTATAAGCAATTTTATATTAACAGTTTTATATAAGCAGATTTTGAAAGCATGCTTTAAATATCTACTACAATACAAAGACTGCCTTCATCTTCTGGTTGAGTAGGTTTTCGAAGGGAATTCTCCTAATAATGGATAAAGTACCACATCTGGATGCCTGAAATGTCTGTGATTAAAAGTAGGATTTGGTAATATGAAATTCCACTCCTATTTTTTTGACATGTATATTAACCTTTGGGTGAATTACTAAATTTTGAATCCTAGATAATTATTAAGAATATATTCCCAATTTCTTGTTACTCTCAAACTCATAATGGCACTTGCCACTATGAAAACTAATTTTTAATATATGGAAGTTAAATACAGTTTGAAAACAAAAGATATTTTAAAAATTTGTTTTACATACTATTTTTTTTAGTTGCATTAGAAACATTACACAGTAATAGGGATTAACTATACTAGTTCCAATAACACCTTCCCTCCCTGATACTTTATATATGCAGAATATTTGCTGAATTCGAACTGGGTCCTACTAAGTAGGGCAATAGCCTTGTTTTCCTTTACTGAAGTAGAAATTAAAGCCACTGCAATTCATGACTAGGTTTTCTTATGGGGACTTTTTGTTCCTAGATGATGCATTCCCCTGTAAAGGAGAATTAGTGTTTTCCTAAATAATCCACTATATAAATCAGGAATGGTGCTGATTCTTTAGAGAAGGAGAAATTATTTTCAGTGTGTTTCAATATATTTTAATTCCATTCTTTTGAGATTGATGCAATTCAAGTGGCATGCTATTCAGTTGAATTCTTGTGGAACATAGCTCTATACTTTCATTTGATTTATTTTATTTCCTGAGAACATCACTGGAAGAAACAATGCTTTTGAATCCTTAAGATCTTGGTTGAGATGCTCAGCCCCAAGCCTTTTACAAGCAGAGATTAAGTGTCTGGATCAAATCCTCCTCCCAGAATGCACTGTTATTGGAATGCCCCTGGCCTCTGTCTAGACCTATAGTTTTGAAGCAACTACACGCCACCCTTTCGCCTTTCCTTTTCTGTCTTCAGTCGTATTGTCCACTGAAAGTTGTGGACACACATAGGAGTGGTAATTGCCAGGGACAGGTTTAGGCTGTCTCGTTTGCCTGAGGGTTTTTTCCCCCCATATTTTTAAGAATTTGGTGGTGGGGGGCGGTTCACACTGAGGAGTGGTGGAAAACAGAAAAACACCTACTGGAGATTATGGTAGGATTTCTAGCAGTTTATCAATGGGTTGTTCCTGACTTCCCTGTTTGGTGTCCCAAAACTTAGAAAATTGAAGGTGCTTTTCTAATATCTCCATTTCAAGTGACGTCCACGTGTAGAAAGAGTGTTAGTGGCTAATTTGGTGCAGTAATTTATTTCCAGGGTAGTGAGGGAATTTCCCCTGGATTTTAGTAGGCACGATAGATTCTAAAGCCATCTCTAAGGCTGCTGTACATTTCACCTGAAATTCTGGATCCTTGAAAATGAACAATTTTGTTATTTGGGTGTCTTGTGTAAGGTATTTCCTGGCATTTGCATTTATATTGCATTACTGGAAGCTTATCAAAAATAAAATAAATGTGTGTACTCAATTGACTATGAAAACATTTGGTTTGTTTCATCAGTTAGATTCAACATCACTTCTCTCTGAGGAACAGTTAAGGTGTCTTCTGGATGAATGTACCCTCAAACAAAAGTCCATGATTAGACTACCCGCAGAAAGAGAAAAGGAAGACATGGAGGATATAACGCCAGAGGTCCCCCATCTTTCCAGATCTATCCTCTCTGAGCTCCTAAAGGGATTAGAAACAACGGTCAAGAGCTCTGAGGTGAAAGACACAGATATGCCTGAGAATACGGAATGTGAAACACTTACAGGCTACTATCTCACCAAAGCCTTGACTGGGCGTTACACACCCCAGGCCCTTGTCATTGAAGCAGAGAATTTGAAATGCCTCCAGTTTTCCAAGGACAAGGTTATTAGTGACACAAAAGACTACTTTATGTCGAAGACTCTTGGCATTGGAAGACTGAAGAGGCCCTCTTTCTTGGATGATCCACTGTATGGCATGAATGCGAGCCTTTCATCCGAAGACCAACATCTGAAAGTCCATGCTGCAGAGAAACCAGAAACGGGTAAGGCTTGGAGAATGTGTATATTGGTGAATTATTACTTGGCATCTGAACATAAAGATGTTATAGTTTCAGGTAGAGCACAATAGGAATTAGGTTTGTAAATCACAGATGGTGGCAATAGCATGAAGTAGAACATTTATCAATGTTTGTGTGAGACCAAGGTTGAGATTCCTACTCTTATGACATACATTTTTTTGTAATGGTATTGAATACATATTCTTGGTGGTTATACAGGAAACTGATGATTTCAGAATAGAAGACAAATTGGTTGGAACAGATGCAAATAATTTGAATAGATTTGCTTAGTCATTTAACTTCCAAATTTCAGTGATGGCAATTTATTCCAGGGAATGAATTTGTAAAATGTGAAATACATTTTATTAGTGGTTTTATTAGTTTCTGTACAAACTTCCTGTCCCAGCTACTTGTATATACTCAGGTGTTTTGTCTTGTTACAATGCTGCATTTTACAGTGGTACAATGGTACAGGTTGTAAATACTATGGACAGACTTTGACAGACACAAATATTCAATTATTTATCTATGTTAGAAGTCTATTTAAATAGACTCAACTTTTCTTCTAATGTAGATGTCTCTATTGGTCAATCTATTGATTACGGTATATATTTTCTATTAAGTCTGTATCAATCTCTATTATCTCCATACTACCTTTTTTTTAAATGATTTTATTTATTTATTTGAGAGAGAGAGAGAGAGAGAGAGCATGAGAGGAGAGAGGTCAGTGGGAGAAGCAGACTCCCTGCTGAGCAGGGAGTCTGATGTGGGACTCGATCCCAGGACTCCAGGATCATGACCTGAGCTGAAGGCAGTCGCTTAACCAACTGAGCCACCCAGGCGCCCCTCCATACTACCTATTAAGTTTAGACTCTACTAATTCTGAACTAACTCCTCAGTGCCGTATTTCTCACTGCCTACCAGAAAGCTCCATGTGGTTACGGTCTCAGTCTGATTTCCTCATCTTTCCTTTTAACTCAGATTTTCCTCTTTCCCTTCTGTTTCCTCCATCACCCGGGCTCAAAATTTGAGTCATCATCGAATCTCCTCGCCCTTTTGCTCCCCACCTTCGACCTTCAGTATTGTTTGTTCTGCTTCTGCAGCATCTCCCATGCCCATCCCTTCCTCACTCTTCCTGCTGCTTCAGCTGGACCACTGTGATGATCCCCGGAGCAGTCCTCCCCACCTCTTGCTCCCCTCCTTCACCCGTCGTTGACTACCACCAAACGAATCCCTCCAAAGTCCAGCTTTGATAACCACACTTCTGCAGCTTGGAAAAGTTCTGTAGCTCTCCACTGACTACTGAATATAATCCAAATTCTTTCCCTTGCTTGTCCAGGCCTCCACAATCTGACTTCCATCTATTCCTAGTCAGTCTCTTACTAGTCTTCTACATGTTATTCAGGTTATAGCTAATCTGGTCTCGGGATTTTCAGGGCTTTCCTCTGCCCCTGGATAAACCCTACACCCCCTTTTTTTTTTCCCCTGAAGAATGTTCAGGTACCTCTTCATTGGTAGTGGGATCCCAACCCCATCCTCTCTGAATGTAACCTTCCCTTCTTCCCTTTTTAAAAAGTTTGATTTCCCCTCCGAATGTCCAAGACCCTTGGTCCCCTATCAGGTCATTTCACACACATTGTCTTGAAGTTCTAAGGCACACACGCACCTTCTCTTCCTTAAAATGGTGTAATTTTTTTGAGGACAAAGATCCTATCTTTGATTTATTGTTACATCTCCTTTGATGTCCAAAGTGCTGCCTTAAACTAAGTGCCTGTTTAAGAAATGAAACTTTAAATTGCCCAGTTTTAGAATAATATGCTGAAAATGTGGTTCACATTTACTCTTCACATTATGAATGAAAGCAGGTGGTATTGCTTAAGAATTATGCAAGCCTCCCATGCTATATAAAGATTTGCAACTTTCTTCTTTTTTTAATGAGATTTTACAAGCTATGAAGTCTGTATCCAGCTGAGAGTTCTTTTTTACAACATGCAATTCTATTAGATGGGTGCGTTCTGCCTTTCCCCACTAAGGATCTTCATTTAATAAACTGTGAAAACTTTGTTCTGCCCTAAGATCATGGTGTATTTTCTTTCTATTTGGATAAAGGGTTTTTATTAGGGAAAGCATCTGCATCTCCTCTTTGTCTGTTGTAGGCAAACTTAATAAGTTAGAAGTGATGATTTGTTTCATATGCGATCTCATCCCCATGGAGTCTGTGTGGAAGGGGGTTTAGAACAGTACTTTACTAAAATATGACTTGACTTCTTTGTGAACTTGGGTCAAACTGATGTATATCTGTCTCTGAGTAGAACTGACAAGACAGAATGAACTAGAACTTAATGTGACTTGATGGAAAGAAGCTGCAGTGGCTTGCCTCTACACAGAATGTGCCTCGGAAGGCACCAGATAATCCCAATGTATGATTATAACAACCCCTGAGAGTATGGAGGATGAGGATGGCATCATGGTGAATCTGTGAACCCTATTTTATTTTCCACTTATTATATAACAGACTTTAAGGAATAGGTCCTACGTTATCATCTTGAATGCCTGTTAGCATATCTGAGGTTGGAGGTTTTAATTTTACTAACCTCAGTGTTTATGATTAAAATACTTTGCTAATCAATTTTTTTGCTAAGCAATTTTATTCTAAATACTAAATTGTAATTATGTGCTTTCTATGAAAGCGAACACCAAAACTGAATGCCATGCCTGCTTTCTTGGCACAAAGCCCTTTACAGATGTAATTTGAATGAGGAATCTCAGTGTTTTCAGCTGATACGTTATATTCAGGTCTTTCTTAGGAAACAGTGACATGTGAATGTGATTCCAGGTGGGTTTCTACAGACTGGACTGAACTAAGAAAAACCAGTTATCATTTTCTCTTTCAATAGCAGATATTATTGATATATTCTTTTCTTTTTCTGAGGTCTGTTCCAAGTATTAAAATTCTTCTAAAAGGCCGAGTCAGATAAAACTTCAAAAAGAGAACCCAGCTGAATGATATTGAGGGCCAATTTAAATTGTGGTATTGAAAGATAAGGATCTACCTCACAGCTGTATTCAAAGTTCCATTTTTCTTGTTTGGGCTTTAGGCTTAGCGGTAAATACTGATACTTGACTTTCTGGATACAAGGTCCATTAAATTCAGGGACGCCTGGGTGGTTCAGCTGGTTAAGCGTCTGCCTTCGGGATCGAGGGGGTTGTGGGATCGAGCCCCGAGGTGGGCTCCCTGCTCAGTGGGGAATCTGCTTCTCTCTCTGCCCACCCCTTACTCCGCTCGTGTGCTCTCTCTTAAATAAATAAATAAAATCTTTTTTAGGGGCACCTGGGTGGCTCAGTGGGTTAGAGCCTCTGTCTTCAGCTCGGGTCGTGGTCCCAGAGTCCTGGAATCGAGCCCCACATCGGGCTCTCTGCTCAGAGGGGAGCCTGCTTCCTCTCTCTCTGCCTGCCTCTCTGCCTACCTGTGATCTCTGTCTGTCAAATAAATAAATAAAATCTTAAAAAAAAAATCTTTTTTAAAAAAGTTCCAATAAATTCAGTGTTGTACTCACTCCCTGTTGGGGGTTTAGGGGATTGGTGAATAGTGTCTTCTCTTCTCTACCGAGATCGGAACCCATTTAAAGACAGAGGGATTCTGAGGAAGGCACAGAGCAGGAGTTTGGCTTCATTGCTGATGAAATGTAGGGGGTTGCTGTGACCTGGGTGGGCAGCCCAATGGTCTTCCAACGCTGCGTCCTCCGAGTGAACTGACGCACGCTGTCACTGGAGAAGGTGAAAGCCTCAAGCCTCACCTGTGGAGACCTGTCCAGGTGGAACCACTAGCTGGGTGGGGTGGCGTGCTGACTGTGGAGGAAGGGGTGGGCCGAACGTGCTATTTTTTCCCCCAAACTCACTGATCAGGAGCTGGCTTTTCTCCCTGGCGGCCTGTGGAACAAGATGGCGCGAGGTGGGTTGCGTCCCCAAAGTAAGTCAAGTGCGAGGAGAGCGGGGAATAAGCGTTCTTTGCCACCATGTCACCTCTGAGACACCCCCGAATATGCTGGTACTCCACAGAGGAAGCCCTTCAGGTCTGTGGTTAGTCTGGTGTTTAATCAAGTTATCTTATGTCGAGTTGCTTTCCAGAGAATTCCAACAAAAAGGTGTCTCAGCGTGTATTGTATACTCTTTCCCACCAAGTATTTGATCTACTTATCAAGTTCATATAGTGAAGAAGAAAATATGAATAACGAAAGCAACAGTAGTAGCATAGGGCAAAAAGGGACACCAAGTCAGTCATGTTAGTAAAGAAAGGGGTCAGAATTGTATTAACTCTTCAAGGGAAACAAAGTGGAGTTTTCCCATAGGACCCGTGTAATGAATGGTGTCTCAAAAATTTTTATAACGAATGAGTCAGGTATGTTTGTTTTAAAAAGAACAACCTTAAATAAAAACTTCAGGCTACTAACTGTCTTGGTTGGCTCAGGCGTGTCCTGGTTTCACCATCGAATGTTTCTTGTCCTTGGAAACCCTTCCTCTCTGGCAAACTGGGATGATTGGTCACTGTAAATTGAAACTGAGAACAAAAGCCCAGAGGGCAAATTAATTACTTAAAGCTTGCAGTAGTCTGGGTAAGTGGCCGGATCCCAGACTAGAAGCTAGAGGAGCAGAGGGAGGTTGGGCGTGCCCACCCACCAGCAGGATCTGGCCTAGTGGTTGGGAGTCTGGGCTCTGGGTGAGGCAGATCTGGCTTTGAATGCTTGCTCTCTTACTAGCAGTGATCTTAGGCAAGTTACTTAATCTATCTCCTCTACATCTTAGTATCCTTATCTGTTAAGATTAGATGGTTTTAATACTTCAATAAGGATCAAAGGAGAAAGCCCACATAAAATGATTATGTCAGTGACTGGACTTGGTCGGCTTATGTGGAATAGTAGTAGTCCCTCCTTTTTTTTAAAGATTTTATTTATTGATTTATTTGACAGAGACAGGGAGAGAGGGAATATAAGCAGGGGGAGTGGGAAAGGGAGAAGCAGACTCCCTGCCAAGCAGGGGGCCCGATATGGGGCTCAATCCCAGGACCCCAGAATCATGACCTGAGCTGAAGGCAGACACCTAACCGACTGAGCCACCCAGGTGCCCCAGTAGTAGTCCCTCTTTATTTGAGGTTTCAGCCGCCTGTGGTCAGTAGCCTTCCAGAAGCAGGTGATTCTCCTGGCCTGTTGTCAAGGTTAATGGTAGGCTAACACTGTGTCACAATGCCTATGTCATTCACTTTCATCCCATCGTGTGAGCGATTTATCGCCTCACATTATCACAACAAGAGGGGTGAGTATAGTACGAGGCATTTTGAGAGAGACTATATTCACATAACTTTTATTACAGTAAGTTATAATTGTTCTATTTTATTCGTATTGTTTTTAATCTTTTACTGGGCCTAATTTATAAATTAAACTATCAGAGGTATGTATGTACAGGAAAAATCATAATATATATGGGGTTTGGTACTATCCATGGTTTCAGGCCTCCACTGAGGGTCTTGGAACACATTCCTTGTGGATAAGAGGGACTTCTGTATTTAACATTTAATCAGGAGATTTCCCATAAAAGCCTGGACTTCTGACTTTTCTGACAAATCAGCAGTTCTTCCACCAGTGAGGAGAGCTGAGGAGCAGGTGTTCCCTTTGGAGGAGGCATGGGGGACAGGGTCCCCGTCTGCCCCTCTCAACTTCATGTGCCTGGCCCTTTGGAGCCATATGATTTCCATACCATGTAATAAGCCTCTGCTGCTTCAAGTGTAGCCTAGTTACTGGGGGCTTATTAGAAAACCTACTGACTCATAATTTGCACTTTAATAAGACCCAGTGATGCTTACTGTGAGGTTCAAGAAGCACTGTTATAAAGCACAGAGCATCAGGATCTTTGGGGAGTGTTTTGCTTCTTGTTTTATACCTGTGTCCAAGGCCCTAGCCCGACTTCCAGAAGTCAGAGTTCCTGGTATGGAGCATTTAGTCCATCAAATTAATGCAAGCTACAAGATTATATATTACATAGCTACTATACAAGATATAGTATAAGCTTATATATACAGGCTATATACAAGATTATATATTATATAACTACCAAAAATATTTGAGAAATATGGATTTCAGTATAGATGTCAGAAAGCTAATTATGTTATTCCATTGGGGTCCTCAGAACAAGTTGACCAACCACGACAACTGTGCAGTCTGATACTCCATGTTGAAAAATTGCCCATCAGAAGATTTGTTTGGTTGTAACTTCCTCCTTATTTACCATCAATTTTTATTCTAGTTCCAGTATAGTTCACCAGTAGTGTTAAATTAGTCTCAGGCATACAATATAGGGAGTCATCACTGTAAGTTTGGAACGGAACTTGGGGTGGTTGTAGTTGGATTGGTTTTTGTGAAGGACGTTGCAGTTGTAAAGGAACGTGTGTTAGTGTATGTCCTTACTCTGACCACCCGAACAGTTTCATAGGCACTAGATAGCTTTGAGAAAGTTTTCTTTGTTGTAATACAGGCTTTCTGGTTTGTAGTGGAGTGCTGAGATTCTAAAATAGTAACACTACTAGCTAACTTTTTTTTTTTTTCCATTAAAAAATATGTTGGCTTGCTCTTAGGGAAATTCTTAACTCATCGTTGCTTTGATGGGGTTCTGTTTCTCTCAAACTGTGTGTGCCCTCAGGCCTCCTAGTTATTATTTGTTAAATTCCTTTTTCAACTCATTGCCTTTCAGATGCACTTAGTAACTTAATCAACTCCCCCAAATTTATTGGATCAAAATATCAGAGTTGCTATATGAGAGATTTCCACCGTTCATTACCTTTTGATGTAACACTTTAGTTAAGTATATATTCAATGAATTTATCTTAAGTCACTTTCAACTAATTTTCTTTCATGCTTTTTCATTCTTGATTTGAGGTGGGCTTTTCATGCAAATATGTGCCACCAATTATTTTCTTCATCTCATAAAATATCACTTTATTGTTTTGTTTAGTAGTGTCAACAATGGCATTTTGGAGAGGTTTGGTACTTAATTGTGATGTATTATTCTTTTATCAGTTAATAAGAACTTGTGATTCCAGTTCTTCATTCAAATTGGGTAAAATGAAAAAGTTAAGGTCCTAACTGTGGACTAGATCTGTGCACCAGCAGTCCTGGGAGCTTGTTAGAAATGCAGGGTTCCAGGCCCTGCTCCAGACCCACTGTCTCAGAGTCTGCATGGTAACAAGGTTTTCCAGCAGGTGATCTGTGCACTTGTTAAAGTGGGAGAAGCTCTGGACTAGATGGTTGACTAGTCCTACTGTAGGATTATCTATGGTGGTGGTGAAAATAATGTCAGAAAGTATCTTCTTTTCCATCTGCTCAATCCCTCCTTTTTCTTCTTAAATTTCATTTTAATGAAGATCCTGCCTTCTCCAGATTGTCTTATCGCTCTAAGCGTACCTCCCGTCTTGCTTTTGGGTAACCTTCCATTTAACCACCAAAAGCAAGCACGTCCTAGCTTGAGTTCTCAACTGTTTCATGGTTGATAATTTATTTGGAGACACGTATAACTGGTATGGGATCATTTGTGCTCTGTATATTTGGCGTCTGCCTCAGATCTGTCTGGCATTTTAAGCCATACCAAGTCCATCCCTTCAGCAATGCCTCTTACATTGGCAACATGTTAGAATCGCTTGATGAGATTTAAAGCGGACCAACGCCTTGGTTCCATCCCAGGTGAATTAAATCTATTTCTAGGGGTTGGCTCTGGACATCAGTATTCATTCATTAAGGACATTGTTCTAGGATATAAGGAATAGGACACAACCCCAACTCTGAATTCATTGTCTTTTGATGAAGGTAGGCACTTAGGCAGGAAATCACAGCAGGGGTGAGACAAGAGTAGTAAGAGCTTTGGGACAAAGTCCGCGGCCACACTACAGAGGGAATGAACACTGGGGAGATGGGGAAGTGATGTTCAAGTTGAGCCTCCAAGGATGAGGGTCATTTACTGCGTGGGCAAGAAGGCTAACACTCCAGATAGAAGAAATAGTACCTGGGAAGGCCTGGGCCACTCTTACCATTCCTCATCTCATGTGTGGGATATTGAGGTTTGCTTCTCCTCTATCCCACCTTTCTCCCTGCTTATTTTTCGTCTGTGTGTTGGCAATACCACTACATTTATCACTTGACTCTCTGAAGAGAGAGTCATTTTGCCCTTAATGATTAGGCTGATTTTTAAAAATAACAGCATTATCGACCTATATTTTATATACCCGTATTCATTTCCTGTGGTTGTCACAACAAATGATCACAACAGAAACCTAGATCTCTCAAAGATCTAGAGGCCTGTGGTCTGAAATCAGAGTCAGCAAGGCCATACTCTGCTTGGAGGCCCTAGGGAAAAAAGCCCCCTTGCTTTTCCAGTATCTCAGGCTTTTGATGTTTTTTGGCTTTCTTGTTTTGTGGCCTCCTCCTGCCAATCTCCACTTCTGTTTTCACATTGCCTTTCTCTCTGTGTGTCTCTCCAGTCTGCCTCTGCTTTTCTTTTGTAAGCATGTTTGTTACTGAACCTGTGGCCCACCTGGATGAATCCAGGATCATCCTCAGATCCTTAACAGATCTGCAAAGACCCTTTTCCCAAGGAAGGTAACTTTCGCATGTTTGAGTGATTAGAATGTGGACATAACATTTTTTGGCCACCATTCAATAGTACTTTTACAATGCAGTGGTTTTTATAGTCACAGAAGTTTGCATCCATCACCACTCTCAATCTGATATTTTCCTCACCCCTCAGACAAATGCTATACCCATGAGTAGTCACTCCCCATTTTCTCCCAATGCCCCCAGCCCTAGGCAACCACTAATCTGCTCTCTGTCTCTGTGAATTTGCCTAGTTTGGACATTTCATATAAACAAAATCATAAAAATATGTGGCCTTCTGTGTCTGGCTTCTGACACTTTGCAAAATGTTTTTTAAGTTTCATCCACATTGTAGCAGGTATCCATACTCCATTCTTTTTTATGTTGAATGCTGATCTCTTGTATGACTATACCGAGTTTTTTTATCCATTCATCAGTGGGTGGACATTTGGGTTGTTTTTATTTCTTAGCTGTTGTATGTAGTTCTGCTATGAAAACTAGCCTACAGGGCACCTTGGTGGCTTAGTCTGTTAAGCATCTGCCTTTAGCTCAGTTCACTATCTTGGGGTCCTGGGATTGAGTCCCGCCTGCTTCTCCCTCTACCTCCTGTTACCCCTGCTTGTGCACTCATACTCTCTATGACAAAGAAATCTTTTTTTTAAAATTAGAATTTAAAAAGATTTTATTCATTTATTTGACACAGAGGGAGAGGGAGAGAGAGAGCACAAGAAGGGGGAGCAGCACACAGGGAAAAGCAGGTTCCCTGCCAAGCAGGGGGCCCAATGCAGGACTCTATCCCAGGACCCTGAGACCATGACCTGAGCTGAAGGCAGAGGCTTAACCAACTGAGGCACCCAGATGTGCCAAATGAATAAAATCTTAAAAAAAAAAAAAAAAAAGCATCTGGCCTACAGATTTTGGGGTGGATGTATGTTTTCATTTCCCTTTTGCATATATGTAGGAGTAGAGTTATTGGGTCTGTGGTAACTTTTTGAGGACTTGGTGGACTTTTCCAAAGTGGGTGCACCATTTTACGTTCCCACCAGTGGTGGATGAGGGCTTTGGTTTTTCTCGTTTCTGGATTCAATTTTATCGTCCTCTTTTAGTTGATTCTCTTACCACTTCTGCCTTCTCTGGTAATCTCACTAGGTTGGGAGAATATTTCCATACGATTTCTGTTAGTGTCACATGTCTTTTCTCACAGTGAAGAAATGGCAGGTGGTCAATTCTTATCCACCCTGAATGTCACATTTTCTTTTGGTTTCACCCTGCTTCCCAGAAGTAATGCAAAGCAAGCAACAATGGAAGTTGATGCCCTCTCCAGATCCATAACCATTTTAGTTCTTAAAACCTAGAAAGTTTTCTCTTGGCTGTAAGCTAAATGAAGGCAAGTACCTTCTCTTTTGTATTTTCTTGTAAACTTTGTATGCAGCTTGTGGTGAGTGTTCAATTAAGTATTAAATGAGAATGGCTATTGTCTCATGTGTAAAATGACTAACTGTTGTGTAGGTTGAATAATTTTTCCTAATTGTGCACAACTTCTGATAGCCTAACCACTTTGGTTATTGTTTTCAATGCACAGATGAACAGGAGACTGAAGATATGATGGAAGAATGTAAAGAATCTTAAGCAAAGACTTGCTGGGCGTGTTCTAATATTTGGATGTTCTCTACCTGGATTATATTTCTTTGATATTTTTGAGACTTGGGGTACAACTGGTCAGTGGGTTTTTTTTTAATTGAAATTTCTTGTAAAATTGTATTTTATTGCCAATCTTGTAACATCAGGGATACATTATAGAAACCAACATTTTATGTATGTGTGAGTTATGTTAAAGCTAGCTGAAGTGCTACGATGACTTTGTGTTTGATTTTATGTGTTACAACTTCACTGGGATTCAGACAGATTTAATCACTGTGAATTCTTACTTGGGCCCTGATTTTCCAGATTTCCTCCTCTCTGATGTCTGGTGGTAAGTATAACTTGCCAAAGGAAAAAAAAAAAAGAATTTTCTCAACAAAGCAATGTTAGCATAGACTTTGCTTTCTTATTAACAGTGATACTTTACTTAAACAGGAGTTTGACTGAATTACTTGATTTAAAAAAAATTTTATTTGAAAGCAAGAGAGAGAGTGAGAGTGAGAGACTAAGTGAGCACAAGCAGGTAGAGAGGCAAGCGGAGGGAGAGGGAGAAGTAGGCTCCCTGCTGAGTAAGGAACCTGATGCAGGACTTGATCCTAGGACTCTGGGATCATGACCTGAGCCAAAGGTTGTCGCTTAACTGCCTGAGCCACTCAGGTGTCCCTGAATTACTTGATTTTTATTATCGGTTATCATCTTTCAGAATGCAGCAACTATATCATCCTGTTGGAGAGTGTATTTATGTCAGAATTTTGAGCAAAGGTTCTATGGCTTTCTTTGATTGAACCAATTTAATCATCTTCTCATCTCTGAAGCAAATTCTGTGGCCAGGGGATGGGCTGTGATAATTGGTGTAATCAGGGATTCATGCTTGCTTTTTCTAGATGGGGAGTTGGGTTAATCTCCCTGGAATAACATATAGAAATTATGGACAGTAGTAAAAAATAAGCAGTAGCAAGACATAATCACATAAACCCTTATGTTTCCCAATGAGAATGCTATGGTAAAACCTCTAATTTTAAATAGCTTGAAGATGAGAGGGGATAAATAATAAATAATTATTAAAATATTAAATAATGTGTTGATGCTCTCCATGTTAGACTGACAGATGTCATAGAAAGAGACAACTACTTCCTAGATAGTAATTTGTTACACACCTCTTATAAAAGGACCACATAAAGAGGTCTTCTAAATCTTCTTTTTGGTTAGTCTTATGTTACACTGGTAATGGATGGATGATATTCTTGAAACATGGGTATTAATCAAAATGCTATAAACACCATATAGAGAGGGAAAAGGGAAGACACTCAGACTTTTTTCTCTAGAGTGCACTAAAAGAAATTAGCAGCAAAGATCAGCTGCTTAAGAAAAGTTGTGTGGCTCTATTTTAAGAGAGGTTTGTCTAGTTACAGGTTAGTCACTTGGATTCATGAGAGCAATTTATGTCCACACTTTTTGACAATGAATTGGCACTACAAGTCCAGTTTATTTCTGATGAAAAAGAAATGAGCAGGTAATCGTGCTGCCTCTAATGAAGTTTGGAGGGATAGGTATGTTGCATGACTATTTTTTGCTTACTTGTTTTCATCACCTGTTAGTGGATTATGTTCACGATGACTTTAAAAAATGAATTCTGTGCTACTGTTTTCAGAGGAATCGATAGGCAATTTCTTTTTTGAGCTGCCTCTTTCAGTTGACATGAAAATAACAATGGTTCTTGTCGATGTCAATGTGTGACAGTGTAATTCATCTTTATGTGAAGGATTTTGTTGGGGGGTACCAGCAGAAGTTAAAGTCATGCTTTTAGACTGTCCTAGGAATGACATGTGTATTTTAAGGTTTGAGTCAGGGGAGAGGTGACATGGTGGGAATTTGGAGTGGTGACAGAGAGGAGCCATTTTGGCCCAATACCCTTTTTGAGGAGCTCAGCTTTCTAAACCTGTGCTTCTGGTATTTGAGTGTGTGTGTGTATATGTGTGTGTAGGGGGGTTGAGAGCTTATGGCTTCCTAATATGTTTCTGCAAATGGTATTTGGGGTATAGTGAGCCTTTATGTTATAGAAGTTTAAGAGAAGAGAAGGAAGACTGAATGATCTTAAATAATGGATTTTGCCATTGAAAGAGCTGACACCATTCATTCCATAGCATGTCAACTGAAGGGACCTCTAACAGGGACTGGTAAGCTGAATATAGACTATAATTCAGATGAGATCGGGTACAATCAGGGGTATAATGTAATGCAACATGAAGACTCCAGATTTTGTTTTGTTTTAAATATTATCCTGTAAGGGAGAAAATGTTCTTATTAAAAATCAGTGCTTTCCCAAAGATACAGATGTAGTGAAAAAAAGGGCCATATGTACCCCAATATTCATAGCCGCAATGTCCACAATTACCAAACTGTAGGAAGAGCCTAGATGCCCTTCAGCAGATGAATGGATAAAGCAGATGTGGTCCATATATACAATGGAATATTACTCAGCCAACAGGAGGGTGAATACCCAACTTTTGCATCAACATGGTTGGGACTGGAGGAGATTATGCTGAGTGAAATAAGTCAAGCAGAGAATGTCAATTATCATATGGTTTCACTTACTTGTGAAGCATAAGTAATAACATGGAGGACATTAGGAGAAGGAAAGGAAAAGTGAATTGAGGAAAATCAGAGGGGGAGATGAACCATGAGAGACTGTGGACTCCTAGAAACACAAACTGAGGGTTTTAGAGGGGGGGGGGGTGGGGGGGATGGGTGAGGCTGGTGGTGAGTATTAAGGAGGGCACATATTGCATGGAGCACTGGTTGTTATAGGCAAACAATGAATCTTGGAGCACTATATCAAAAACTAATGATGTGTGATGATTAACATAACACAATAAAAAAAGTAAAGATAAAAAAAGTAATAATGACACAAAGTATAGGAATAACTTCATGCACACACAAAAAATTCAGTTTTTATTTTAAGGTTCCTTCTAGACCTGAGTCTTTGCCCCAGAATAAGATAGAAAAGAAAAAGCATGAAAGAGAATCTTTAGGATCTTAAAATTTGAGCTTTTTCTGCTTATGACTTCTCAAGAAAACAACTGGCACCACCTTTATTATAAATTCCTGAAGGACCTGAAGTTTATGGCCCTTCAACTGTCTCTGGAACACAGGACCATAAACTCTTGTAGCAGGAAAAAGGTATCACCCTGATGGCATAATTTTAATTCTTAACAAGCCCTTTGTTTCCATGTAACCTACTGATTTGAAGGTGAGTCTCAGAGTAAACATGGAACATGCCTGGGAAAAAGCTCCTGTTCCTATACACTTTCTCTGTCCTATCAGGATTTTTTTTTTTAAATTATGTTCAATTAGCCAACATAGAGTTCATCATTAGTTTTTGATGTAGTGTTCAGGGATTCGTTAATTGTGTATAACACCCAGTTCTCATCACCACACATGCCCTCCTTAATACCCATCACCTGGTTACCTCCTCCCCTCACTCCCCTCCCCTCTGAAACCCTCAGTTTGTTTCCTGGAGTCCAGTCTCTCATGGTTTGTCTCCCTCTCTGATTTCTTCTCATTGTTTTCCTTTCATTCCCTATGGTCCTCCATACCATTGCTTATGTTCCACATATGAGTGAAACCATATGAGAATTGTCTTTCTCTGTTTGACTTATTTCACTTAGCACAGTCCCCTCCAGTTCCATCCATGTTGATGCAAATGGTGAGTATTCAGCCTTTCTGATGGCTGAGTAATTCCATTGTGTATATGGACCATATCTTTATCTATTCATCTGTTGAAGGACCTCTTTGGCTGTTGTGGGCATTGCTGCTATGAACATTGGGGGTACATGTGCCCATGTTTTCACTGTCCTATTAGGATATTTTCAGTGACTGTAGTCTTGCTACTTAAAAGTGAATTAGAATTCTCTTCCAAGACTTGCCATGTTTGTGCTCCTCTCAGAAGGAATGGTGTCCTTTTTGAAAGAATTATCTTTCAAATCAGTTTTCCAAACTCTGTGACCCTTTCGATACCTTCTAGTGCTTGATTCTTTACCTGGGCACCATGAAATGATTTGGCAGTTTATGCTTTGGTATGATTATGCTGCCTTCAAAGGAGAAGTGTTTTTTAGAATGAGAGACAAAAGTCAATAAGGAGAGTGTATCTCAGTCTGTCAGTCATTTCTAGAGTTCACTGGACTCCAAAGCCAGACCTTTAGCCTATTCCTAAGATTTTTGATTCTACCTGTTCTTATTAAAAAATGGAAATTAATCGTCCAGTATTCTACACTCATTCATTGTTAGCTCACCCGGAACTCAAGGTCTGCTTATTGTAATGCTTTGACCTTCTCTTCAAAAACTAATCTTATACTTTGTATGTATATGTAGGAGTTCTTCTAAGTTCTTTTTTAGTGCTGTTTTTGACCAAAGGTGAATTCATTCTCTAAAAGGTGACATCTGTAGAGTTTGGCCCAACTTTTTTTTTTTTTTTTTTTAAGATTTTATTTATTTATTGGACAGACAGAGATCACAAAGTAGGCACAGAGGCAGGAAGAGAGAGAGGAGGAAGCAGGCTCCCTGCTGAGCGGAGAGCCCGATGAAGGGCACAATCCCAGGATCCTGGGATCATGACCTGAGCCAAAGGCAGAGGCTTTAACCCACTGAGCCACCCAGGTGCCTCTGGCCCAACTTTGTAAGGATGGCTCTTCCCTCAGTAGTACTTACTTCTTCTTCTTCTTTTTTAAATTGTTTAATGATGTATTTTATGGTAACTAACATAAGTTTTTGATGCAGTGTTCCAAAATTCACTGTTTGCGTATAACGCCCAGTGCTCCATGTAATATGTGCCTTCCTTAATACCCACCACTAGGCTCCGCTATCCCCTCTACCCCCTTCCATATAAAATCCTCGGTTTGTTTCCTGGAGTTCACAGTCTCTCATGGTTTGTCTTCCCTTCCAATCCCCCCCACACACCCCTTCAGTTTTCCTTTCCTTCTCCTAACGTCCTCCATGTTATACCTTGTGTTCCACAAGTAAGTGAAACCATGTGATAATTGACTTTCTCTGCTTGACTTATTTCACTCAGCATAATCTCCAGTCCCATCCATGTTGATGCAAAAGTTGGGTATTCACCTTTCTGTTGGCTGAGTAATATTCCATTGTATATATGGACCACATCTTTTTTATCCATTCATCTGTTGAAGGGCATCTCGGTTCTTTCCACAGTTTGGCAATTGTGGCCATTGCTGCTATGAACACTGTGGTACATAGGGCCCTTCCTTTCACTACATCTGTATCTTTGGGGTAAATACCCAGTAATGCAATTGCAGGGTTATAGGGTAGCTCTATTTTTAATTTTTGAGGAACGTCCACAGTTTTCCAAAGTGGCTGTACCAACTTGCATTCCCACCAACAGTGTAAGAGGGTTCCCCTGTCTCCACATCCTCTCCAACATTTGTTGTTTCTTGCCTTGTTAATTTTTGCTATTTTGACTGGTGTAAGGTGGTATCTCAGTGTGGTTTTGATTTGAATCTCCCTGATGGCTAATGATGATGAACAATTTTCATGCATCTGTTAGCCATTTGTATGTCTTTATTGGAGAAGTGTCTGTTCATGTCTTCTGCCCATTTTTTGACATGATTGTTCTTTGGGTTTCGAGTTTGGGAAGTTCTTTATAGATCTTGGATGTCAGCCTTTAGTAGCACTTACTAATGTTTCTAGTAGCTTGTCTAATGCTTCTTCACAACATGCAGTTGTGTAGCCCACCTAATGCTGTCATTCATGGGCCCGAAAATGGAGCTGTGAGAATTGTGTGCCCTTCACTTGTTTTTCCCATTTTCATGGTTCTTCATAAAGACAGGACTGTACTTTGAGAAGGATTTAAGAGGACATTTTATTACCTTAGTAAAATATAAAATTATGTCCTGTAGGGAGCCCCATCTTGAGTCCTTGCTTTCCAAGATTTTTTTGTAAGTAGGCGCCACACCCAGTGTGGAGCCCAACATGGGGCTTGAACCCAGGACTCTGAGATCAAGACCAGAGTCAAGATCAAGTCAGATGCTTCGCCTACCGAGCCACTCCGGTGTCCCATCTTTCCTTTGTTTGCTATGGTAAGCTCACGTTTTGTTCTTATTCTACAAATCCAGCAAATGTGTTTCCTGAGCAAATCTGTCTTCTTCAATTATATAGGAACTGGGAATGTTACTAATATTTACTGTAATGTGTTCTTATGTATGCTATAGCTTTAGGAATGGAATTTACCCCCACCTCCTAACAAAGCCAGCAGAGAACAAATAAACATGGATACAGTAAGTATAAATATAAATTTCTGTATGATTTATTGTTGTTCCTTGTACATAAGAAACAGTAATATACAACTTACACTGCTGTAGAATGTAAAATGGATAAAAATGTGTACAAAAAAAGCACATTCCTAGAAAAAGGTATTGGCAAATAGTCAAAACTGGGAGGCGGGGTAACAAGCGAAAAACAAATCAAAAACAAAACAAAAACCCCAACAATTCTTCAATTCAGTGTGCAAACGTTTTATAAAAATAGAAATACTAACTCTACAGGCAGTATTTCCTGATAAATTATTTAAATAGCATATCTACACAATCTGAGATCTATTCCAAGGGCAATGAGAAAATAATTTATAAAAATAAAGCAATGGTATATAAGATAGAAAAAAAACCCATAACTTTCAGAAAATGTATTTAACATTTCCATGCTATTTCCTTATTGGGAATACTTTTCTGCAAAGAATTTTTATACTATGTACAACATTGACTTTTTTTTTTTTTTAAAGGTACTACAGTAGCTTTAAGTTTGTAAGACACTTAAACTCTTTCTGCTTGATCCAAAAATTCTTTACTCAGTCACACAACAAATGAGGTAATATTTGTATAGAAGTTTCACCTTTGTTATTTTTTTTTTTCTCTTTTGGAAAAAAACGAAAAAGTGTAGATGCTTTTCTTCTCCCTGGAAATAGGCACAAGGGATGGGGTACAGACAGTTTGAAAGGCCTCCTGGCTTTCCTTTGAAGTTTAAAGACACTAGCAAATGGACAACTAATTCCACTTGAAAAGACAAAAAAAGATCCCAAATCATTCACTCTGAGCACAAAGTGAAGAGCAGCTAGCTCTGATGTTCCTTATGCCATTCTTGAGAGATTTGCTGATAAGTCTCTACTACCTGCTGTCAGACACTTTCCATATGAAACCTAGATTCCAGGTAGAACAGAGTTAATAAATAATCTGTATTTACAATCTTACAGTCATGAAGACTCCTAACAAAGCTGATATGGATAGTCCTTACGCTTCTTCCTGTTCCATGAATAATCTTTCAGACAGATCCTCCAGAGCAAGTAAAAAATAAATATTTTACATTGTAAAGTGTTTGTAAAAAAACAAAAAACAAAAAAACAAAAACTACAGTCTAAAAGAGTTGGAAAACTCCATGAGATTTAGGAAAGAGAAAGACAAGGAATGTTTTAGTTGATAATTTTGTGCCTTTCTAACCATAAAAATACGAGCACGGCTGCCCATCCCTTTGGAGGCAGCCTGGTACTCACTGAGATGGTAGGTTTTCTGATTTTTCCTGCTGCATCTGCACAAGCTACGTGTGGAATAAAACCAACAATTTCATGGTAAGCAAGCAGGGGCAGCTGGCAGAGCCTTCCACCGGCTTAATTCTCGCTCCCTATTGTGGTGACTATGGGTGAGGGGTGGGGATCCCAGGGGCGGGAGGGAAGTCCAGAAGCCAGTCTTTCCCTCCCTTCCCTGCGTCACTTAAGTGCCTGTGTACGTGGGTTAATCAGCTAACACTGGTCAGCATCATGAAATCCAGCAAGAGTCTTCCAATCCCCTGAAGATGACTTAGTACCGAACATGTAACAGCTCCTCCATCTTGTCTTCATACAATCATCTCTCGGGGAATGCGCCCTCCCCTTAGGGCTTTGGCCCCTGATTCCCCTAGTTCCAAGAGAGTCTGTCAAACCTGGTGGTTGGCCAATTCTAGTGAGTCCTCCCTCCTCTCACATGCCTGGAAGTGCTTGGGAGTCCACTGCTCCAAGCTGGCTTCCCGATAGTACTCTACTCTGACAGAAAATGAGGGGAGAGGCCACCTGCCAGCTGAAGCACGTGGGTCCGTTTGCTTTTTGAAAAGCAGACCAATAACTGTGTATGTTCTTGGACGATTCTCTTCGCATTCAGAGGCTGCATGCTGAGTCTGATTGGGAAAATGGCATTTTCTCGAGGCAGGTCCCATATTGTAGGAGTCCACAATGATATGCAAGCAGAGAATAGGCAGGGAGGAGGGATCCTGGGGGTTTTCTTAAGCCCGTGATTCCAGAAGGTGCAACACCAGCATTAGTTAGGATGAGTCTTTTGATCAACAGTTTGATGATTAAGAATCTGTTAAGTAAACAAATATATAACCCAATTAATTCATGAAGGTACTAGCTTTGTCAGTTAATAAATTAGCCTTAGTAGAGCTCTACTTTTATAGTAAACAAATCATAATTTAGGATTGGCCACAGTTAAGGCCTTGGTCTTATCATGGTCTTCCACAGCAAAGTATCAACAACCCTTCTCTAAAACCGTCTTCTAAAATGGATGCTTCCATAATTGGCACTCTCGATCTTAGTCTGAATTAACTATGTCAGTTGCATTTCTAATGCAATTACATTATTATTATTATTAATGAATGAATTACATTCACAGTAATGTTGCTCCTACCTCTGCATTCATATTTCAGGTCAGAGAAGAACACCATTTCTTGAGAGAAGACAAACAACCCTAGCCTACCACCAGCATAGGTTTTGTCATAGATGGGTCCTGAGTCAGCCATGATTTTCTTCCCTTCATACATCACCACTCTGAAAGAAAAAAGAAAAGCTCTTGAGTTACACCCCTACTTTTTGATCTCCTCCTCCTTCCCCTTTGGTGTGACTGGATGGAATATCGTCAGCGCCATCTTTACCTAATGAAACCCGTCTTGGGCCGGTGGCTGAGACGCCATCTGTAGGCAGTGAAATCTTTCCAGCCTATGTGACGAGGGTCATGCCACAGAGTACGCACCTGAAGGAAAAGAAAAGGTTGAAACAAGGCTCCACCGAGATACAGATTTTGTTCTAGAAGAAATATGTGAAAGGTACCAAGTGGACCTAAATTAGAGGGCTGCAATGTTGATTTTTCCAAGGCCTCTCATTTGATATATGCCCTTGAATGTCTGTGTAAAGCAGAAAGAGAGGGAAAGTTTTGTTTGAAGGGGATGAAAAGGTGTTTGGATTTGAAGACAACTCCTAGTTAGAGTGAGCTCCCTTCTCAGATGCTGTTAGGTTTTTACAAAGCAGAACTTAATGCTGTAGTTGGTAGTGCTGGGAACTTGCTACCCAGGGACCCCCCCATTCCCCCACATTGAGAGTGTTGGCCCAAGCACAGCATCCCGAGTGCTAGTCAAGCGCCCATCCACTCTCCCTTCTTTAGGGCCTTGTTCTTACCTGGCCCGGGGTGTTTCCCGTGTGCCACAGGGCGTTCCGCAGGTGCTCGCCTGGCCCGGTGGTAGAGTTCACAACTTTCACGGAAAGGCCTGAGTATCCCTGAGCCCTAGTGGGGTTGGTGTCCCAGTAGGACTGGGTGACTTGCTTCCACATCACAACATAAAAGCGACTGCTAGACTGATAGCCGAACACAAACCCAGCGTAGTCATCATCCCTTTCCGTGTTGATGAAGAAGGTGCCACTGAAGTCCACAGCATTAAACTCATCATAACCTAGGAAAAGGAGGCCAGACCCAGGTGAAAAGCTGCAGCCTTCAGAAGCTTCTCTTATATTCCCAGATATCTTCAGGGATACATGTAAGCACCATGTTTTAGATTTGCTTCTTTGTCATATGCATGCTAGCTTTTTGTATGGAGAACTCACTACTCACCTACAGCAAGTCCAGGATCACAGTTGACGGTCTGGACCAGTTCTTTACCCTGATGGCGTACAACCCAGTTCGGGTCATTCTGGGATGTCCCTTTGGGATCTAGAGGAATCATCTGGAATCGGCGGAAATCAGTCTCACTGATGTCAATGTTTTCAGGACAGATGTCATCAATGTCTGGCACATTGTCATGGTCAAAATCATCTTTGCAAGCATCACCTCGACCATCACCTAAGGTCAAAAAGGCAAGAGTTCAGTGAAAATCTGAAATAGGACTAGTCTCAGAGATTCAGTATCTTGTCTAAGTTGGCATCTCATCTGTTCATCCTCTCAAATGCACTTAATTTTGCTTTTCTGTTCTCAATCCAGAGAGCCATGGTGTTAATCTCTTAAAAAGGGGCTCTGCTGTCTCACCGTCTGAATCCTTCTGGTCAGGATTGGGCACAAGTCTGCAGTTGTCCCTATCATCAGGAATGCCATCATTGTCATCGTCATGGTCACAGGCATCTCCCTTGCCATCTTTGTCGTGGTCAGCCTGGTTGGCATTGGGCACATAGGGACAGTTGTCCAGGTTGTTCTGGTGGCCATCTTCATCAATATCCTGATTGTTGTCACAGGTATCTCCAATGCGGTCTGAGTCAGAGTCGAGCTGAAAGAGACAGAAAGGGAAGGGAAGTTGAAGTGTTTGTCATTAATGTTAAAGAGCACTTAATGGAAGATTCTCCCATGTTTGATATGGCCAGTGGGTTTTCAGGTCTATAAGCTATTGCCAAAACATAGTAGTAGTAAAATTTTCTTGATCCTTGGGGTGCCTGGGTGGCTTAGTGGGCCATGACCAGCATCTGGTCATGATCTCCGGGTCCTGGGACTGAGCCCGTGTTAGGTTCCACGCTCAGTGTGGAGGCTGTGTGGGATTCTTTTCCTTTTCCTCTCCTTCTTCCTTCTGCCCCTCTGCCACCTCATTCAAAATAAGTAAAATCTTAATTTTCTTGATCCTTGTTTTCATATGAATTTTAAGAGCTATTCAGAGTTTTTAAATAATAAAACTTTCTAAGTAAAATTACTAAGGTACCTCGCTTTAATGGACCAAAACATTAAGATTTCAGCCTGTTAATTGCTTATTTCTCAACATTAGATGAAATTCTTTGGGTCACTCTTACTTTCTATTGAAGACTTCAATTATAAAATTGTTGACATGTCTACTTCTACTCAGGTCATTAAATCATGGGAACAGGGCACAGTTTTTTGTGTGTACTGGGTAATGTGCATGGTAGGGATTAAGACTTTTTATTTAAATTTTTTTGTATTTGGTTTTATACGTCTATAAAGTTTATTTGTTGATTCAGGTAAAGATAAACTTCTAAGTTTTTCTGAAACTATATTTCTCAGTACTTTTATATTCTTCAGGATGTACAGGATGCTAAGGGACACAGAGACTGGAATTTTTCTTGTGAGTAAGATTTCCATAATGCCTGACTGTTTATAAATATTATAATCTGAGGAACAAAAAACTCTTCCAGGGAGATTAAATGATATTAAAGGAATTTATGGTAAGACTCAAACTCAAAACAGAGGCCATTAGCTCAGCTGGTTTCCAAATTTCTATAGCGAAGCATTAAAAAAAAAAAAAAAAAAAAAAAAGACCGGCCTTAACTTACATTGCTAGACTATGATGGCCAGTTACACGTGAAAAGAAATACTTGCAGACATGGAACCTGCCCTGGCTAAGATCTACCTGTAGCACTCCTTCACACAGGTAGAGAATAATCTTTTGCAATGCCAACTTAGAAGAATGACAAACAGGAATTTCTCTAGCTTCTGGAAGTGTTTTTAGCTTGAGATTTTCTTACAGTCAGGTTATATCATTATAGTGTTAGAGATGACTAATATAAGTAGAGTTACTAGATTAATGCCTTTTATAATTTGTTAGACATGCAGAGTAGGTAAGGCCTGATAGAGGAGAGTGAAATTATCAGATGGTCACACTAAGGATCTGCAGGTGCTGTCCTGCAAATATGCCAGTTGGCTTTGAGACCTCTGAGAGCCATGGTCATGGAAAAGTTTGAACTCTTTAACTCTTTTTTTTTTTTTTTTTTTTTTTAAAGTAAGGGCCTAGCTAAAGCTATTCCAGTATTCTACTGGAAGGTCCCCCACGGAGCCCACCTACCTGATCTGGATTATGTTCCAGAGGACAGTTGTCACACTGATCTCCGACCCCATCCATATCCGTGTCCCTCTGGTCCACGTTGTAGACATACTGGCAGTTGTCTCGTTCATTGAGGATACCTGCAGAGCACAGGGGACCGGTCAGGGCTGGAGTGTCCAGCTGCTGGGGTTTCAACCAACTGCACACCCAGAGCCAAGGCTGGAGAGAACTCCGGTGAGAGCTGAACGTGGTCCCCACTGCCTATAGACCTGCTGCCATCAGGGAGTGCCTTACCGTCTCCATCGATGTCTGCCGCGCAGGCATCTCCCTCCCCGTTGTTGTCTGTGTCGGCCTGGTCTGGGTTGTGGTTGTAGGGGCAGTTGTCACAGCGGTCTCCCACATCATCTCGGTCATAGTCATACTGGGCCGGGTTGTAATGGAATGGGCAGTTGTCCTGCAAAAGAATGGAGCATTTTACGACCCTGTCCATGCAGCAAGCCCAATCCCGCAGTGGTCTGTGTTACATCAAACTGCAACCACGTGGGACATCTTCTATTTACTCCTCCCTGAGGAGGTTAAAAGGCAGGGCCTGATGAATGAAAAATGGATTGCTGTGGGTTACAAGTCAGTAAAATGTAAATATAAGGACACTACCCCGGTTCCCAGTACGCCAGATAGAAATCTTAATGCCATTTAGGTAAGAATGTTAAACAGATCTGGGCAACTGACTGTCATTTATAGTCTCAGTCCAGAAAGCCAGGGTCTTAGTGTCTGTCTTGCTCAAACTGGAGGTGGGGCGGGGGGGGGGGGGATGATGAAAAACCAAACCCCTCATTTTAAATCTTCTCTTGGCAACATCTAGGTGTTTGGAGTGCCCCCGAGTGACTCTGCATGGGAGTCCCAGAGGCTGCTACTACGTGGAGAAGGGGGATGGAGGAGGCCTGGGCCACATCCTTACCCTGTCATCTGGGATTTTATCATTATCATCATCGTCATCACAGGCGTCACCGATTCCATCCTTGTCATAGTCCTCCTGCCCGGAGTTGGGCAAGTTGGGGCAGTTATCCTGGAAAGAGAAGACTCACGTGAGGGCTTGGTCCGTGTGCCCTTCGCTCAGCCTGAGCCCGGGGCAGGGTCCCCAGAACCCTCACACGGACCAGAACTGCTGTGCTCCCTGATGCCATCTTGTTGTCTCTAATGGGAAGATCATCTAAGCATTTTCTTGGGGGTATGTTGTTTGTCTAAGTGCCCCGTGCTTAATCCATGCTGGGAGCACCAGCCCTGCCCTGCTGGTGTTTGGGAGAGTCGTGAACATTTTTCTGGAGAAAAGAATCTGCTCTGGACTGCACCAGCCAAAAGGGCCCAACCTCTTCATGTTCATGGCACCAGGGGATGTAATGTGAACACTTTATGTCATTCTGCCTTAGTGTGATTTCATCTTTCACTTTCACGTTCAAACTTCAAGCATTAAAGATTGTTCAGCCTCCTCCCTGGGTCAGGGTGACATGCCTTCCTTTGTGAGCACGTGGGGAAGTGGGCGCTACCTTTTTGCAGTGGTAGGTGGCATTGGCCACGCACACCAGGTCTTCGTTGGGCCATCCGTCCAGGTCCGTGTCCTCCCCGCAGATGATGCCGTTGCCCGCGTAGCCGGGCTTGCACTCACAGCGGTACATGGGGTCGCTGTAGTGGCCCAGGTAGCTGCACTTGGCGTTTTTGTTGCAGTCATGCGTCCCGTCCGTGCAGGGGTTGCGCGGCTTGCACACCTGTGGGCACAGTGTCCCCAAGTGAACGCAGAGCCTTCATGAGTCCCCACGTCCTTCTGGTCTTCCCAGAGATAGAGGCTCCATGAGGAGGAGAAGTGTGGGGTACCTCTGTCCCTCCTGCTTCCCCCCTCCCCGGAGATGTACAGTGCCCATCACGGAGTCCAGAGCAGCATTTCCTATTGTGAGAGGCTGTTTTTCCCCTGCTGGGTTTTAAGTGGACTATCTTGCCCTGAGGCTGTATGCTCAACCCTCTCCCAGTTTTTGGGGAAGGCCGTGAAAGGACAGCCTCCCTTTGCTGGCTCCCCCTGCCTGCCCACTCCAGTTGGGGAGTCCAGTCCCATCTACCTGTTTGTTGGCGGTGGCGTGCTCCACACCCCGGCCGAAGGGCTGCGGGCCTGTGAAGCGCGGCGGGCAGGGCAGGCAGTTGTAGCCGGGGTCCGTGTTCTCACACCGGTGCTCGCCATTGTGGTGGAAGCAGGCGTCAGGCACTTCTTTGCACTGTGGGAGAAACAACAGTGTGCCTCCTGGGTCGGGAGCGCTGCCTTGGGAAGGGGCTGGGACAAGATGAACCGCTACCCTGGGACCCAGTAACACCGCCAGCACGGTCCTTACCTCATCGACATCTTGACACTGGACGCCATTTCCACCGTAGCCCGGGGGGCAGGCCCCGCATTTCCAGCTGCCATCGGGGTAACTCGTACACTTGACCCCAGCAAAGCAGGGATTGGACAGGCATCCGTCTGAGATCAGGGAGATAGGCCAAAGGTCAGTCTGAGCAGCGGTCATTGGCCCGCTCCTCACAAAATCAGAGGGTCATAAACAACATGGGGTATACGTAACCATTCACGTGTTGAGATTACTTGGAAATGCCTGATGGACAGAACGGTCCAAACACGCAGGACCATTCAAAGCCAAACCACCTGCCAACCCAAATGCTGACCATGGATTTCAGTGAAACGACAACAAAGAAACCCAAACTCCCAAGGGTGCTGTCATCCGGGGCCGCCTGACTCACCAATTGGACAGTCCTGCTTGTTGCAGATCTGCTTTTCTGTTGCGTCCCCGACACAGTCCTTGCCTCCGAACTGGGGTGTGGGGCTGTTGCAGAGCCGGCTACGTTTCTGTACCCCTCCTCCACAGGTGACAGAACAGATGTCCCACAGTGACCAGGGACCCCAGCCTCCATTGACTGCAAGGAAGGGAACCACAGGCCCAAGTTAAGGTCAACTTCCAAACACCTCCCCTATCATTTGTTCAAGTGAACTTCTGCTCCTCTGACACATGGACAGAATGTTCCGGAAGAGAGTTTGAAATGGTTTTCTGTTTCTTATTAAAAGAAGCTGCTGAGCGTGCAGGACTTTGCTTCTACTTGTTCCCTAGGGAGTAACCTTGACCCCCCCCCTGACTCTGTGACCCACAGAACTGGAGGCCACAGAGGCCAGGCATCCCGCCGCTCACTCATCCCAGTGCTCAGCCCTCAGCTGCACAGCACGCTCGCACTTACTGGGGCAGGCATCCTTTTTGCAGGCTTTGGTCTCCCGGGCTTCGCCTTCACATGGTTTCCCGTTCATCTGGGGGCTCGGAGAATTGCAGAGTCGAATTCTTGTGATCACACCATCACCACAGGTCACAGAACAAGACGACCACGGGGACCAGTGGCTCCAGCCACCATCCTGTTTAACTAAAATACACAGCTGATGTATTATAGGGTGCCCATCAGGTGTCAAGCTCCACGCTGCTTTGAATTCATTACCTAAATGAAATCCTTGCATAACCCCACAATAACCCATCAAGAGCTAGGATTCCCCCCAATTTGCATTTGGGGAAAGAGCCTCAGAGAGGGAAGTTGTGCTCAAGGGTGTACAGGTGAGCAGAACTGGGGTTGGGATGCAGACAGTGGAGGAACTGTACCCTTAACCTTTATGCTGTCTGGATAAGGACAAGGCCAACCCTGTGCTCTTCACTGTTAAGTGGCCAAGATGCTCACATCTCTTATCGCACTCCTGAATGTGGCAGGTCCGCGTCTGGACGGAGGAACCCTCGCACCGGTTGTTGAGACTGTCACAAGAGCGACCGCGCTGCTGGATTCCATTGCCACAGGTCGCCGAGCAGGAGGTCCACTCAGACCATGGGGACCAGCCGTCATCCGCAGAGTCACTGGCTGCAGAGGAAGCAGGGTCATTTGGTATGTGATCACCGAGGACGTGCTAGTCTGTAGCTCACGCTCTTTGGGACCTTCTTTCTTTGCCAGAGGGCAAAAAGCCAGTATTTCTTAGGCCAACAGCCAGAGCGTCTATCCCCTGTCATTACATGTACAGCACTGGGGTAAGGGAAGGCTCAGCACAGCCCTACCTTCTCTCAGCACATGTTAGTCTACCCATGGGGCCTCCTTTCTCGGCAATCTTAAGTGCATTTCCCTTTCCTGATGTGGATATCTTGATTTGCATTTCTAAGAGTACTAGATGTGTAGGCTCACAGGAGTCAATGTGGACTGTCAGGGGAGCCACAGACCATGTGTTTGGCAGATGAACTTGAAGGCAGCTTTGCCGCTGTTGGCTCTGCCTCCTACTCAGTCACGAAGTTAAATCACTGCGCGGCTCCTCTTACCCTAGCACGTGGGGCCTTCTCTGGATGTATTTTCACCAGAGAATGGGCTTGTAGACCATCCGCCCAGGCCCCAGGATACAATCACAGGTCGCTGTATCAGACACAAGGCAGAGAACTTGTTGCTCTTGCCGGCAGCTCCAAGTTTTCCTAGCAATCCCGGATTCAAGGGCAGGACTCCACTGCTCTCCAGCTATCTTTGCTCCCCGAAGCCCACACCTAAAGGGGATAGCTGAACAGAAGCAGCTGTGCCCGTGATCATCCCAGCACCAGTCGCACGAACACAGGTGCTGGATGAGACGGCTTATCCTGAGCTGTGACCAGCTGTGGGCAGGGGTGGGGCTGTGCGGAGGTGTACGGGGAGTGCTATGTTCCTGCTTCATGTCTTTTGTCTTTATTGTGCTGAATCACTTTATAACTTGTCCGTACTACACTCAATATTGTCTCAGCAGAGTGAGTAATTTACACGGGCAACACCAACCAGGGGATAGGGTGCCACGGAACAATCTAGGGCCTTATTTCCGCCAGTGGCCGGAAACTAAAACTGCTATTATTCTTAGGCCTCCTACTCCAACAGATAAAATGGATAAAACTTCAGGCCCAATGAAGTTCAGTGCTTGCACCACAGACCATCCGTTTATCTGGTGAGCACATTTTCTTCACTCTGGGCCACAGTGTCAGATTCTAGAAGCAGTCTGTTTAGAGCTAGTGCCACTACACATTTGTCTCCCCTTTCCTCCGCGCATCAGGTCGAAATTAGTAAGCTGGGCCAAGATCATTACTTCCTAGAGAGCAGCCAGGCCATCAGTTAACCAGACGCCAGCAGGAAACGGGAGTTGAAACACAATGGAAATGGGGGCGGGGTTCCAGGGCCCCTGGGTACGGAGAATAGACCTTGTCACTCAAGAACAGTTATGCAGTTTTACAAACTTACGCCAGCACCGTGGGCAGCATTCTCCATCAGGGACTGTGGCATTGGAGCAAGGCATGATGGGGCAGGACACTTTCTTGCAGATGGTAACAGAGTTCTGCAGGGCAAGAGGGAGACATGGGTTATGGGGCATATTGCAAGCAGAAGTTTATATACTGTAACATTACAATTATAAGACGAAACGTGGTCAGGGCTGTAAATGCTCCAGTGGAAGGAGTTTAATAGATCTGTCTTATTTGCAGTCACTGTATTGTGGAGACAGTTTTAGTGCCTCAGAGAGTTCTTTCTTAATTGCTACTGAGTGGTGGAAGTGATAGGATGTAGAACTTTTCCAAATGGAACCACCAAATAGCTTGACTCTAACCTTTTAATGGTTAGAGTCCAACTCCAAACCCAGCCAGGACTTTTAAACTTGAAAATTTTCTCTTCATAGAGTCAATCAAGATCAGTGAGCATTTTCCCCCTTCATGTGTAGATCTGATTTTATATTATATTGGAGAAGAACGGAAATCAAGGGAGCTCCCAAATCTAGCAACCCAGGTTTTTTTTTTTAATTGAAGCAGACTTTGCTCAGCGCATCAGGCAAATTGTCCCACATTGCCCGGCACCGGTTTTGGGGAGAACCACCGATATGCACACTGCCCGCGGTGCCATTTGAGCTAAGTAGACAGTTATGTCCTCAGTATCGGGCTGAGTGATTTGAACAATCAGTACTGTATTAAGGGAATCTCAGTGTCATTGCTGAATACAAAGTTGGGGTTGGGAAAATAAAAGGAATGCTCCGAACAGGTTTTATTTACCGGACATTCAACACTTAGCCTTTGAACAAAAGCAGGCAAATTACTCAAATGTCTTAGCAGATTTGTTCTTTTAGATACTTAGCCTGGGGTATAAAGACTTTGAAAAACTTTCTGGGAGTTTCAAGATTTTATGGAGGTCACAACTGCATCTTGGGGGGAAAAAAACAAACCCACTTCAGTCTCAGACACTGGGGTGTAGAAAGAGCTTGTGTGGCCACCTGGGTATTTCCCTAGAGACTGGCTTCAAACACGCCATCCTTTATTTCATTCTGGAATGATCCCTCACCTGACAGCGACACTCTGTACAGCTATCCACGGTCCATTCCTCGTTATTCCTGTACTGAACTCCATTGTGGTAGCAGAGGGGAGGCCTCCTCAGCTCAATGGCCAACTCTTTGTTCTCTTCAGTCTAGAAGGGAGAGAAAGGTCATTAGAGTCATTTTAAGGGGGGGGGTGTCATCCGTGCTACACCTTCAGGAGCTCGTGCTGAGGGGCTGAGAGTGGAGGCCACTGACCACTTTGCGGATGCTGTCCTGGAGTGTGGTGACGATGGTGCGCAGTCCCCTCAACTCCAGGACCATGCTGGACAGCTCATCACAGGAGATGCCGCAGATGGCTTGCAGATCCTTCGTCTTGTGGCCAATGTAGTTAGTGCGGATGGCAGGGCTGGAGCCGTTGACCACATTGTTGTCGAGGGTCAGAAGGACATTGGTGGCTGCCAAGAAAGAAAGGAATGCCATGAGAAAAGTAATGGAAGATCTTCACATAGCTGCTCTCACCGGCCAGACACTGGAGTTCCTAGTTGTAAAGACATTAAACCTGGGGCGAAGGACACGGGGCGGGGGCGGGGGATCCAGATATGTGGAAGTCACTTTTATACACCTCTTAACTAAGTTACCCGGGGCAATTTATGCACAACCACCATTCCCTAAGTTTCTCAGCTTGTTTTGGGTGGAACCCCCTGAATGTCCTCAAATCCCCCCAGAATATAGAAGGGTGTACTCACAGCTAGAACAGCCTTTGTTCCTGAGAATGGCTTCCGGTGTGGTTCCGAAGACAAACCTCACGTTCTGCAGCACCCCCTGTGGGCAGAGGACACACATTACTTGTAGAGTGGTGGTGGTGGGTGGGGGGGTCCTGGGGGGAAATGGGTGGGGGAGACGGTTTATGCCAGGAAAAGCACACAATAGAGGTTCTAGAAGTTTGAAAGAGCTCCCTTTAAAGATCACCATGTCAAAATAACACACCAACGTAAACTGCCAAACAACTTCACAATCTTAATTGGGTCTCCTGCCAAGTCTTCAGTACTTTACAAAGAAATCCGTTATCAGCCTACTTGGGTATACAGGAAATGGAATCGGATACTAAGAACAGAGGATATAATGACACTCTCCAGTGTCCAAGAGTTAGATGTGGGAGTTTCAAAGCCACAGTTGCAAAAACCTAGATGTTTAAGCGAGGAAGAGGCTGCAGCAGCAAAACCCCCCACTATTTTCACCTATGGAGACCTGCTCCATCCCCATGGGGAATCAGATAGCCAAATGGTATTTATTCTGCTCACAGGATCCATTTCAAGCTACATTACAATTGGTAGAACGCTTGGAAACGAGTTACTTAAGGAGAGCATACGGAGTCTCTAAAGCTTGAACAGGTGGTTATGGGAAAACCATTTCTTGTCTCCTTTAGCGTTTTTCAGAGTTCCATCCCCAGAACACCAGCACCAGCAGGAGCTTCAGCTGGAATTTGTTAGAAATGCAAATCATCAGGCCCCATCCCAGACACCCTGACTCTGAAACTCTGTGTTTTTTCTCAAGCCCTGCAGGGGAGTCTGATGCTCCCTGAAGTTGGAGAACCACTGCTTTAGGCCACAGGCAGGATCTCCTGTACTGGAAACCCTGCGTCTCCTGCTCTAGCCCTCCTGGCAAGTCAGCTGCTACACAGCCGAGCCCATGGACCAGGAACTGGAGAAGATGCCTCACCTGGAAGTTGTCATTGACCCCTCCTTTTGCGATGCGGAGTCTAGCCACGCTGGCCAGGTCTCTGGTGAAGACGCTCTGGATGGGGACATCTAGCTCCGCATTCTCCATCTTCTCACAGTCAATGTATAGCTGGGCCCGGTCCTCCTGCACAAACAGGGTGATGCTCTTCCACTGGCCAGTCGCCAGGAGCGCCTCCTCCACCGACACCACATGCTGCATCCCCTGCACAGTCAGGCTCAGGTCCAGGGTGCCCGCTTTGCCATTGGAGACCACACTGAAGACGTGGCCGGAGCGATCTTTCCGTTCTATGGCCAGCAGTGTGCCTCGGGTCTTCTTCATCTGCCTCAGGGAGGCCAAGAGAAGGAAGCCTTTCTCTGCCCGCACGGCATCCACTAGGTCTTGGAACTTGTCATCGGGCACGGCAGGGATCAGGTTGGCATCCTCGATGCGGAAAGCTGGGCTGGAAGGGTCGGGACCCTTCACCAGTCGGCGCCCAGAACCCTTACGAGCAGCTCCGGTGAGTTCAAAAATGTCGAATACGCTGTTGTCTCCCCCAGACTCTGTTCAACAGGAGCAGGACACACAGTGAGCTTTCTAGGCTGAGGCCAGGGATGGGGACTACAGGACAGGGTGAAA
This sequence comes from Enhydra lutris kenyoni, assembly GCF_002288905.1. Taxonomy (NCBI): domain Eukaryota; kingdom Metazoa; phylum Chordata; class Mammalia; order Carnivora; family Mustelidae; genus Enhydra; species Enhydra lutris. Next base: position 8,508,121 of record NW_019154088.1, on the reverse strand, counting down.
ACTCTAAGCAACCCCGGAAAGAACTGAATAAACCCCAGGGTTAGAGGGAACCTGCCTGCTGATGTTCCATCAGGGCTCTGGGGAGAAACAGCTGGCAGAAGAGAGCATGGGAGGGAGGCACACTAGGGGTAAGCAGCTCCCCCTCATCTTCCCTCCGCTCTCAAAAGGTAGTACACAGACTCACCTGGAATGTGGCTGGAGCCACATAAATGCAACAGGAATAGGACACTGAGTCCCCAGGCTAGCCCCATGGTGGAGCTGTTGGTGCCCAGCAGGGAGCCTGTAACAGGAAACACAGAGCCCAGGGTCAGAGGCACCCAAGCAGGGAGGGTGGCCACAACAACTTGGGGCATCCCCCTTTCGCCCCACATTTGCTGGACTGGAGGACGACAGTATTTACTTTGGACAGGGCATTAGGAAGAAAAAGAGCGGGGGGAGGAGACTGTGGTTTTAAAGTTGCAGGGGTGGCTTTGGGGCAAAGACCAACCACCTGGGGACTTTTCCTTGGGAAGCTGAAGGTAAACAGAAGGAAATACAGTTTGGGGGCGCAGGGAGGCACAGGGAAGTAGAGACGCTCCTCTAGACCCCCGAGAGAAAGGTGTGGGGAGCCCTGGGAGAATAAAAAAAATCTTGGGTAGGTCTGGGGAGTTGGTCTTGTGAACCCCAAGGCCGGAGAGAATAGCTCTGGAGCCCTTCAACGAGAGGGACAGCGGAGGAAAGCGAAAAGTAAGAGGTCCATAGTCCCCGCGGGGCTGAAGCCTCGGAGTTCAAGGGGGCTGACCAGGGCAGCACCGGTCCTCAGCGGCCGCCCGGAGAGCCCTTACCTGGGTGCAGCGGCCCGGAGTGGTGGCGAGGGCGCAGCGCCGGCCCGAGTCCGGGAGAGGCGCGGGGCGGGCAAGGCGCCTGAGGAGGCGGCGGCCGGAGTCGGAGGCTGCGCGGGGAGGGCTCGCGGGATCCGGGACTACCCGGCCGGCTCGCAAGCAGTGGCTGGCAAGGCCGTTGCGCGGCGCGCTTTTAAAGGCACTCTCACATTCCTGGGGATTCCTCTGGCCAATGGGAGGCGGCCGGGCGGGCACCGGGGGGCGGTCTGGGTTCCTCTCTCCGCCCCCCCGCTGCCTGGCGCATAACTTTCCGGCTAGAGAGCTGAGGGGTGGGGGTCGGGGCGAGGAGTGGTGGAAAGTCTCTGAAAAATAGGTGCCCGCCCACGCAGCCTTGGCGCGCTCGCGCTCCGCACCTTGGCTCCGGGAGTCACGTGTGAGCAACCCGAGCGGCGACAAGGCTTTAGCCACACTCCCCCATCCCCCCCCCCCCAGACCCTTCTGCGGGGGGTGGTTCAGGCAATCCCATCTCCTTGAATACCTGGGCGAGGGCTGACACTTGGGGACCGAGCCCGTTTGTAAAACCAAAGAAGCCCGACGGGGTAAATGGGGCCGAGGGAGAACCAATCAATCGTTAAAGAAGTTCCCGCTGGGGTGTTTGGGGACCTTCCTCCATCCATCCAGTGGGGTGTGGGACCACGCGCCCGCCCTCCGCCCGAGCCCTAAGGGAGCTGAGTGCGGGGCCGCGTCGGCCAGCCGGGCGGTGAACGGAGCCCGCCTTCCCGCTGCCCGTCGGGGCACACTTTGCAGCTACCTGGCGCCCAAGTGCCCGCCAAAGTCGCCGGTGGGCCGGCTACCGCGCTTCCACGGCTGGCCGCTTGGGGGCGGTATATGTATTGTGATGAAGGGGACCCGCGAAGACCGCTCCTTTCTAGCCGGGAATGTTAAGAAAACGTACTCCCTATCTACTTCCCTTGAGCCCAAACCGGACTTGTGTCTTGAAAAACAGTTTTTATGCCCACTCGTGCTTCTTAACGTGACTCCTGGTTGGAGGATTTGCGGAGCCATCTGGCTCTAGGGTCTTAAGTTATTTACAGAACAGACCCATAAAGTAATAAATTATCCTCCACCTATCATTTTATTTCCTTTTTTTCCTCCCTCAACGTTCTTTTCATTTTTTAGCTCCTGAAACCGAGGTGTGGGTTACATTTCTGTGGGTGCACCAATTACTATGAGCGCTGCGGCTTAATGCTTCTGTCATTGGAAGTCTGGTCTCCAAACCAGTGTCTCAAGCCAGCGTGACTCCAGCTGCCTGGAATTCCATTCATCTCTTAGGGCTGGTATGTCAGCAGCCACACTTCCCCTGCTGTGGTCCTGCGCTATCAGGCTGGCCTTGAGACGCAGAAGGCTAGGTAGTAGCTTTACCAAATAAGGATCGCAGCCACAGGCTGGGGAAAGCCCTCCGGTTCACCTTCCTTCTTAGGACTCACACCTGGCAGGACTCCTAACCGCTAGAAACACCCACCAGTTTGCGTTCATCAAAGGGCAGTTTCACTTTTCCTGTGTGGGAGTGTTGTGTGACAAGGTGCACGTGTGTGTGGATTACAGCATGAATGTTTGCTAGTTACTCAATATACATCGAGTACTTCTGGAAGATGAAAAGTATGTTTCTAAGACACATGTCGGTTTGTTGCTTAAGTAGTAACTAAACCTGACGGCCAGATAGATTTCACATGTTGAGAGACAGAAATAAAAGTTTCTTTTGGATGATCAGTCAAATCAGATTCCTATTGTAGAAGTCATTGGTAATGACTCATCCAAACAGATCTGAAGATTCCAGAGTCAGCAGCCATGCATGTCCCTTTCCTAACTTTTTCCCTAGCACCCTGTGTGCTCCTTGAAAGGCAATTTTTTCTTTTCACTTGCTGTTAATTCTTCATCATATCAAATACTTAGGCACAGGTTTGGAGCCTTGGCCAGCTGATGGCCCCCGCTTACTCACCCACTTGCCAATTTTATACAGATCAACGGGGGGCATAAGGGCCACAAGAGGCCCACAAAAAGGATACATCTTTCCTTTTGTAAAAAGCTCATCTCCCCTGGGGAGATAGATAGGCAAGGATAGAAGCTCACTGGAATGTCCCTTCAGGCTAGCTGCTTCCGTGACTAAGGGACTGTGGGAATCCCTCTGGATTTTCTTGGAACTTGGCTTCTTTTAACAAAACAAGGAGAAGAACTTTATCCTTGGACATGCTCTACAGATGGGAAGGTGACCTGGATGGTACCAGGGAAGAGCTCTCTTGTCAAAGAAAGCTAACAGAGGTAAGGAGTTATTTAGCTCAAACAAAATACCCTTCCCCAAATCACAGCACTCTAGTTTTTCTGGTGGAAAGGACGGATCTCAGTGGAGGGGGTGTTTGGGCACTGTTAGAAACTCACCCACATTCCTGCTGGTCAGTGTGTGATGAAAATATTCCCCAGAAACCTAAATACCTCGGGGAAGCTTTGAGAGAAGCAGCAATGGAAAAAAAGGAGAAAGAAAACCTACACCTTTGATTGGAAGGATGTCGTCCCTCTTGGGTATGTATTTACAAATGCTGGGATTTCAGGCCAATAAACTGACATGGACCCGAGTGATGGGTCTTCCAGAAAAGGGTTCAGTTCTCTCTTTGCCAAGTTGCTATCCTTGAGGATTATGTCTTTAAAATTAAATTGGAAGGCATATGGCATTTTTGCTGTAGGATTTCGTTTTTTAAAGTTCCCTTAATCGGATGTGGAATTGACCTAAAAACACTGCCAGCAAATAGGAGGAAAGAACTGTCAGTAACAACTAGTTTGAAAATTACATGTGATTAAGGAGAGCAGGATAATTGAGAAAAAAATTTTGTTTATCTAGCAAAGAACAGCAAGGTGGGCTGTGTTTTTGTGTAGGGATTTAAAAAAACCCCAACATATTGGAAATGTTCCACAGTGAAAAATTTCTTCAAAGTGAGCAGCACCCAAAAATCATTGAATTCTAGAATAGACTAAAATCATAGCATCTCTACAGTGAAGACATCACAAATTCATTCCCTCTGAATATTTTTCGGTAGCTCATAGCTCAGAGTTATTTCAGGTTAGCTACCTGGATGAGCTAAGCCAGAGGGAAGTCACTAGGCGATTTCTCTTATCCTTCAATGGAACACCAATCTGCCTCCTTCATGAGATAGTCTCCAATGGCTTTATGTTGCACTGTTTCTTCTTTCTGTGAAACTTTGAAATGTGGCTGATCTCTGCCACATAACGCATCACCTTACATTCTTTATTATTTAGTTTTTCAAAGTAAATTTTATTTTCTTGTGTATAAGGACTATATTGTAAGGACCCAAAGGCTGGGGTTTGGAAAGGGCTCTAAGAGTTGAATTTCCAAGGCCCTTTGTGCCCAAGTGAATTTATGGTGTCAAGGGATTGGACTACTCACCATTTCCCCAACCAGCTATATACCATTTCATGTTGCTATGCCTTCGCCCTTGGGCTGCACGAGGTGCCTGACTCCCAGACATTGCGCCCTTCCCCACAGGATTGAAGCAGTACCCTCTGGGAATTGATTTCAGTAAGAAGGGGTGGAGCGATTGGCTTCAGCGTAACTCCCATCTCCACTACCATCGTCCCCTTCCCAGGCAGTGATTGATTTGGGCATTGCCATGTGACCCAATTCTGGCCAATAAGAATTTTGCTGAAGGCTTCTGGGAAAAGATCTTTCTTAGTTTTAAGAAGAAGCCCAGTGAAATCAGGCTCTCTCCGGCTCCATTTGGACGTGAACAAGAATGCTGAGAAGCGCTGTTGGCTACTAGGGGAGCCAAACTTAGCAAGAGACCAACTTTGAGGAAGGAAAAGCAGAGATCTGGAGGGAACCCGAAAGTTAGACTACATTTTGGAGTTGCTAAATCTACCCAACCTGAAGGCAGTCTTGCCTCCAGATTTCTCTGGATATGTGTTGATTATTTAAGCCAATTTGTTGCTGCTTCCTATTATTCAGGGCCACAAACATCACAATTCCTACAGCTCGTTTTCATCTGCCCTGGATTGCCTTTTCACTCATTCTTTCCTGGAACCTCTTCTGACTTCTTTAGGATAAGAGAAAGAAGACGAGGTCATAGGATAAAATATACTAAAGACTCTTCACATATATTATTCAAGCACTTTCTGGAGAAGTTGTGCCATTCTTTCTCTTCCTTTGCCTTTGTCAGCAGCAAACACTACCCACTGCTGAGATGTAGTCCAGGGCACTCACAAAGGAAAGGCTAGACAGGAGTAGTGGACTGTGAGTGAAGGAGTTGGGAAATGGACCTGCTCGGAAATTGAGGACATGGGGCAAGAAGAAGGAAAAAGGAGGTGATGAGATCTCAGCTTGGGTCCAGAGATGGAAGCAGAAAGATTTAGCAAGAAGAGAAAGTGAGGGAATTCCTCTTACCAGAGATTAATGACAGACCCCTCCCCGCCATGCTGTCTTTGAGAAAAGACCCGTTGGTCCTCTGGATGGGGGTGCAGGACTCCTTGAGTCCATGGTGAAAAGCTGGAGCAGCCTCTTCAACTTCCCTTTCACGCTCTTTTCTATGACTTTTTTTTTTCCAGCTTTATTGAGGTAAATTGACAAAATGATCAGATACAGAAAATATATGTGCAATGTGCTGATTTGATATACACATCCATTGGGAAAGGGTTCCCTCCATCAAGTTAATCAACACATCCATCAGTTCACATAATTATTTCTTGTGTATGTGAGAACTTTCACATTCTACTCTCTTAAAAGATGCCTATTAGATAATATGGTATTATCAACTGTAGTCCCCATGTTATGCTAGATCCTCTGACTTACTCTTTTCAACTTTTATGCTCTATCATCTCGGTGTCCTTCTGGAGCATTCATAGGTACGGCTGGTTTGGGTTTCAGTGTGTCAACTTTTTCTTTTCTACGTTTGCCACCTCACAAGAAGGGCACACATCTGAAGGCAGCCTTAGAGATAAGGGGAGGAGGCTGGGAGTCACTGACTGGTCTTAGTGTAATGGGTCCAAAGAAAGCCTCCTGCCTTCCATTTTCTTCTTTCTCTCCCAGTGCTTGAAATTCCTCCAAAAATAAAATCCTGGAACTTTTTAAGCCAGTAATAATCATCTAGTCCAACCACTCAGTTAATAGATGAAGTTGGTTCAAGGAAGGGAAATGACTTGAATGAGGTCCGAGAGCCTATCAGTGGTGGAAGTCGGGAAAACAGCCCAGGTGCCGCGACCTCTAGTTCAATCTTTCCCTTGATGGCATTCTGCTGTTTGAGATTCATCACATATGGCTGCAAAGATGTCTCAGTATTAAAATCGGCAGAAGAGGGGCGCCTGGGTGGCTCAGTGGGTTAAAGCCTCTGCCTTCGGCCCAGGTCATGATCCCAGGGTCCTGGGATCAAGCCCCACATCGGGCTGTCTGCTCCGCGGGGAGCCTGCTTCCTCTTCTCTCTCTCTCTGCCTACTTGTGATCTCTGTCTGTCAAATAAGTAAATAAAATCTTTAAAATTGGCAGAAGAACTTTCCAATTCTATCTGTTAAGAACGAGGTATGAGGGATGCCTGGGTGGCTCAGTCCGTTGGCCGTCTGCCTTCAGCTCAGGTCATGATCCTGGGGTCCTGCATCCACCAGGCTCTCTGCTCAGTGGGGAGCCTACTTCTCCCTTTCCCCCTCCACCAGCTGTGTTCTCTCTCTTAAACAAACAAATAAATAAATAAAATTAAAAAAAAAAAGAACAAAGTATGAGAGGTGGGAGACCCAGGAGGTGGAAGGGAAGAGGAAGGAAGGGAAGACAGAGAAGACACTGAACACAGCTTGTTGACCAAACCTGTTTCTATTTTTCTCTCTGCTCCTCTCAGAGTCCCTGATTCTGGTGGTTTCCTGACTCTCTTGACTTTTCTGTAACACTTTGCTGCTCCTGGGAGATGTGCTACATCTTGGGTTGAGGTTGGGATTGCCAAGTGCTTTAGAAATGCACCATTACTTCAGATTTTCCCAGCCAAGTATGCAATGGAGAATCCCTTTGATTCTTGAGCAGGGTATGGAACTAGAGGAAATCTGACCTCAGGCTTTCGGGAAGTATGAAAGAATCCTTCAGCCCATCACTAACCAAATCTTTTGTAGAGTGAGATGTTTAGTTGTTCTGCCTACAACTGAAGGGCTCAGGGAGCACCTGGGTAAGGTATGCGAGCCTCACAGGTGGTTCAAGGGCTGGAAAAAGTACAGACAAGTTAGCTTGCAAAGGAATAGAATGTGCTTTAATTCTGTACCTTGATTTTTTTAATTGAGATTGTAAAGGTGTCAATCTATTTATTTTCACAAAGTATGTGGAGTAATGCCGCTATTTTTGGGAATAATGATTTCCTCAAAGTGGAGATTGTGATATGTTGGAATGTTACAGAGATGGGTTGAGAAATGTCTCCTGGATGTCTTCACCAATGGCACGGATGGTAGTTAATCTGGAATTTAGTGACCTTCAGGGGTCCCTATCACAAAGGAAGTCTATGACACTGCAAAGCTATGAGACAATGGAGTTTCCAGGATTTCTTTGAGGGACTTTGTCTCTGATGTTGATTAAACACATTCCTCCTCAGAATTTAACTTTTCTGAGGTTCAACATGTTACTTCAAGCCACCCATTTATAAATAATAATTTTTCAAATTTTCTCAACAGTCTTCACATGTGCAGTCCAGATTAAGTGATCTTTCCAAGTCTTCTGTTGTTATCCTTTTTTTTTTTTCCTGTAAGAAAATTACAGGAGTCAGTTAAAAGAGTAAGGCAAGCAAACATAAAGAAAATGCCAACTATTGCGTGAAGAGTTTTGAAGATTGACGATGACATGGAAATTAGCATCCAATTTAGGTCTGGATGAAAAACTCACATGCCACTGGGGAACGTGGACAGTGACCAAATGGCCGGGCCACTGGGCATTTATTTTCAGTGATATTAATCTCTTGGGAGGTGGTTTTTTTTCCTCCCTTTTCCCTTTTGTAATAGTGAGATCATGACAACTGGCATTTCGCAGAATGGAGCCAAGAGAACTGTCACTCTTTCTAATTTAAGAGGATGAGTGTATAGTCTGAAGAAAGCTTGTAAATGTTATTACGATACAAAGATAAACAAGACTGCTTCCCAGGGAAGAGGTGTACACAGAGGAAACTTGTTGTTTTTCTCTTCTTTTCCTCCCATACTTCTTTGTTTCCTTCCCGTTCCTCTCTCCTCTCTCATTTTCTCTTCTTTCCCCTTCCTCTTCTCTCTCTCTTCTCCTCTTTATGAGCCAAATGCTCATTATTCAATGACCTCGAGTCCACTTGTTTGAGTTTGAAGTCCTGACTTTCATCAGAATTCTAATCCCTGCCCTCATCACACTTTGTCCCAAGACTTGAAGGCAGAGGGCATCTGTATGGCTTCTCCTTCCTGTTTCCCTGGTCAGTGTGTCCATCCTTCCCTAAGGCACAGTGCTTGGCACCTTGAGCCTTATGGGTCTTCTTGAATCCGGTAGGTAGGGGCTGGACTCCTTGAGAAGAGTGAGAGGAGGGTAGAGGGCAATTTACCAACAAGCTGGGGGAACTTCAGTTTTGTGGACTCCTCTGTGCTGGGTTCCTTCCAAGGCCTTAGGGAGGCCCTAGTGAGGTGGTCACGTGATCAAATGTTTGGTAACATGTACAAAAGTAAGATATTTTAACCACAATTCCACGGATTTTTTTCATTCTAATTTGTGTCTGTCACACTTCTCATGTTGGAGAGTTAAAGTGACCACAGGCAATTTTTGGCTAAAGGGACACAATAGAAAGACACATATGTTTGCAGTCACGTGTACCTGTTGTGAAGTAATCGCTAGCCATCGTAGCGTGGGAATGGCTTCCATGAGTACTCCTGTCATCTGCTGGTGTCCTAACAGGAAGGTGTAGGGCTGGAGGCGGCATTGCTGTACGTGTCCTACTGTGTCTGACCCTGCACACGTGTGTAGTGGAGCAGAAAGTTTTTTTTCTTTTTTAAGATTTTATTTATTTATTTGACAGAGAGAGATAACAAGCAGGCAGAGAGGCAGGCAGAGAGAGAGGGGGAAGCAGGCTCCCTGCTGAGCAGAGACCCAGACGTGGGGCTCGATCCCAGGACCCTGAGATCATGACCTGAGCCGCGAAGGCAGAGGTTTAATCCACTGAACCACCCAGGCGCCCAGAAACAGAGTTATTTTTTAGTATATGTGCTGCCGAAGTGAGCACCAGAAACCGAGTTTTAAATGTGTGGAGCCAGAAGGGAGTCTGTGGAAAAATGTTACAGAAGTGTTATGATGCAAATAGTTTGTTAATTTTTCTGGATTTTTTGATGTCCCTGGTGTTTGTTACTTGAAGTAATTTTTAGTTTGCTGTGACAGTTCTCATTTCCAATAAACATCCATTTTTACCTCATTTTGAACTCATAATTTTGTAATATTTTTCTTAAACAAAACTCATTAAACTACATAATTTTAGGCCTGCCTAACTTGACTCTTCCATCTCCTGGAGGAGATGCTTAGGAGGGAGACTGAAGAGGGAGAGAGCTTGGGAGCACCCCACAGGATGACCACAGAGGTGACCATGTGAAAGACCACCAGAGCAAGGGGCATATGGTTTTCGTCTTGTGGTACCTGGGCTTACATAAGCCCAGGTGTGGTAGGCATTGTTAAGGGCATGGATTCAGGAACACAGTAGACATGGACACGTCTATGGACATTGGAGAAGAAAAAATGAAGCCAGAAGGGGGAAAGGAAAGTGAGACTTAGCTGTGCTAATTATTATAATAATCTACATGAATTGCTTACCACGGATACATCGTTACAGCCTAGCAGAACAAGAGCTATGTATACCAAGTCATGTTCCAGATAAACTAGCCTACGTTTTGATTATAGCCTCACATATTTTTTCCTTTCATGAAGATAGAGACATTTTATGTTTGCTTATTTATTTATTTAAATTCAATTAGCCAACATTTGGTGCATTAGTTTCAGATGTAGAGTTCTAGAATTCAAAAGTTGTGTATAACACCCAGTGCTCTCCATGTGACAGTGTTGCAAAGTTTGAAGTGTGAGCTCCAACAATTAAAGCTTTAATTGATCCAAGATTTCAGTATCTCAAATCATGGTGCCTTCAGTATTCACGTGGGCACGTGTGTCAACATCTTGTTCCAAAATGCTTCCCACCAGTGGAGCGCCTGGATGGCTCGGTCAGTTAAGTGTCTGCCTTCAGCCAAGGTTGTAATCCCAGGGTCCTGGGCTCAAGTCCTGCATTGGGCTCCCTGCTCAGTGGGATTCTGCTTCTCCCTCTTTCTGCCTGGTGCTCCCCCTGCTTGTGCTCTCTCATGCGCTGACAAATGAATCTTAAAAAAATAAAATGCTCCCCACTATTAAAAATAAACAGACTCCACACTTTTAGTGGTTAGAGCTGAGAGTTACCTTTAGGCTAATTACCTCTTGGAAGCTGTGGTGGGTTCTGTGTACCCTGTGAGACAGGTCATTGTTTTTTTGCTGTTTGCCAGATTTTTTCTGTTTATAGATGTAAAGCACCTTCAATGTAGTGTTTATTATTTAAATGTGCATGAGTATTTTTTAATGTTTCCCTCAGATACATGCTCTGAAAATTTCATAACCTATGTATTATAATACATCTTTTGAGTGCCTAGTACATGCTAAAGACCCATTGTATATCTACCAGACCTGTGAGGGAGAGGGACCCAGAAACAATGCTGATGGTGAGGGATGAGCTGTGAAGACAAGAAGGGTGTGTGGGAGTGCTGAGTAGGGGCCTAGGCCGGCTTGGTTTTGTGTGGGGGCTTGAGTGTGCAGAGGTCACAGAGGATATAAGCTGAGTCTTGAAGGACTCTGTTCAGAAAGTCTTGGAACTTCCATGCAGAAGAAAGACTAATTAATGTGTTAACATTCACAGCTAACATTATTGCTTTGGCTAAGTCCTTTTAGGGTCTGGGTAGGAGAATCTGATCAGTCACAAGGGTCCTAGAGAGGAACATCTGTGTTTTTGATTCTCCCCAGTGTATTGTAGAAGGATTGTTCTTTCAACTCCTTCTTGCCTCCTCTTGCCTTCCGTGTTAAGATAATACCACAGAGCCAGGAGAACAATTAACCAAAGCCATAATTAACTTTCTCCTTGGATGGGTATAAAGAATTGAAGTTTCTTGGCTGATGAAATTTGCTGCGGATTGTTCTGTCTGATAACTCCTTTGCTGGCACTTTGGCCAACACCACAGTTACCACTTTTCCTGAGCTTTAATTAGTCAAAAATCTAAGAAGCTCAAATCATAGAACCTTCCACTTGTATGTCTATCAATATCCTGCTCTTAAATGTTCCAGGTTTCTTCCTGTACATTTCTCTCAGCATAGTGTCTTGAACTTGATAGGTCCACAGTCAACTTTTGTGAATGAAAGAGTGGATGAATGAATGAATGAATGAATGAATATCCAGTATAAGCTTTACTATCAATATAAGTAAGTCTCTAAGTATGGGTAGTATGGGAAATAGTTAAATTATTTTCTTTCTTTTCTTGATTTGCTTAATTATGCTACTCCCTCTGTACCCCCCCCCCCCAAAGGAAAACCAATACCCACTCACAAAAACACTTTACATTCCAAAGAGAGAGGAAATAGTTGGTTCTTGGTCTATTTTTAAGCTCACAGGGATTTAAAGACTAATTCTCTGTGAAAATGCATTTAATTCAGAAAACATGCTACATAGAGGTCCAGGAACAACACATATTTTCTTTGAACAGTTTAGGTTTAAAACACACACACAAAACTCAAAGAAAAAAAAATCCTCCAACCACAGTTATGGCTGAATGGCAAAGACAGAGGAATGAATTACCCCGGATGACATTCATAAAAAAACAACAGCGATCCTCCCAGCTAGCCCGGCCTGGTGGGAGAAGACACGTGGGCCAGGTTCAGGCATGACGATCTTGCTCCCCTCCTGGACCCCCAACAAGGGAAGTTTCCACTGTCACCTATTAGGACACTGATCTAAAGACTAGCTGAGTTATTGTCTGAAACAGACATGGACATAGTAAGACATGTCCAGATGACCCTGTAATGAATCACTGCTCAGGCTGGGGGATCCCTGCCAAAGTGAAAGGTTGCACAGGTACACCTTGGCTCTGGTGGGTCTTTAGTGAAGAACTAGCTGTGTTTTCTTTTCTTTCTTTCTTTCTCTTATTTTTTTTAAAGATTTTGTTTATTTGAGAGAGATTGCATGTGTGAGAGAGTGAGTGGGGGGAGGGGCAGAGGGGGAGAGAGAGAATCTCAAGCAGACTCCATGCTGAGGGCAGAGCCTGATGCAGGGCTCGATCTCACAACCCTGAGATCATGACCTGAGTTGAAACCAAGAGTTGGATGCTTAACTGAGGGAGCCACCCAGGTGCCCACCAACTGTTTTCTTGATACCACTCTCTGCCACCTTGGATTATGAGTCTAGAGTGAAGTAGAAAATTATTCTCTTTTCAGTTACAGCCCCAACATCTAGGAACACATATTGTATTCATCTTCCAGGCTGACACTGATGGGCTTAGAGAGTAAATCTAAATAACAATAATTCTTAGACTAAAAATTATGGAATGAATTCAGGAGTTACCTTAAAACATCTTGTTTGTGGTAAGGATGAAAACAGGTGTGATTTTGAGCAATCTTTTCTGTCTAGAATGCTGTGTCTTCATCCAGATTATGATTATTATTATTTTTAAAGATTTTATTTATTTATTTGACAGAGGGAGACACAGCAAGAGAGGGAACACAAACAGAGGGAATGGGAGAGGGAGAAACAGGCTTCCCACTGAGCAGGGAGCCCGATGCAGGGCTCGATCCCAGGACCCTGGGATCATGACCTGAGCCGAAGGCGGACGCTTAACGACTGTGTCACCCAGGTGCTCGCTTCATCCATATTAAATGACTTCTACAGTACATTCCAGTTTTCATATAGCATAATTCTCTAGTTCCCCTCCTCCTTGCTTTGGGGCTAAGGTGCCTAAATGTAGGCTGGCCAGCTGGTCAAGCTGTGATTTATTGTTTTGTGAGAGAGGAGAGAATCACACTATATATACTTTCTGGAAATCCAAGGATTGGTAGATGACTTGATTGCAAAGAAACGAATTCTGGCTACTATGAGCCAAAAAGGGACTTATTACAAGAATTACTTGTGAGGTAATGCACAGAATCTCTGGTTGGGGGAAAACCACTTAACATAAAAAGATACAGCCAAGTCCCACTCAAGGTTGCTCCAGTCAGGACATTCCTCAGTTTACAAATAACTGGAGCATTTGTTGTTGTCTCCTGAATGTTGCTGTGTAAGCAGCCCTTGAGCAATGATTCTCTCCTGAGGTGATTGGCTGCCCCTAGAGTTGAAGCTGGCATACCTGTAGTGTCATACTGTGTATGCCGAAATATGGAGAGGACTACAGATATGGCAGAAGGGAGACCAGTTATCTGAGTCCCCACCTCGTAGTGCAAAAGCCAGAAACTTACTTTATCAGCCTCCCTTGCTACTAGCTTCTGTCCGATGGTGCCCTTGTTCCTGATTGTGAAGCCAGCGATACAAAGGAGCAGTGAAACTCTTGTTTGGCATAGTAAAAATCAGAAATGGGTTTTCCCTGTGAAAACTAGTCACTTATGAATTAACAAGATGAACATTAGAGATGAGGCACCATTTGGATGAAATCAATATTTAGGATATTATTATGGACTGAACTATGTTTCCCCCAAATTTATAGGTTGAATCTCTAACCTTTAGTACCTCAGAATGCAGCTGTGTTTAGAGATAGGACACTTCAAGAAATGGTTAAGTTAAACTGAGGCCATTAGAGTGGGCCCTCATCCAATGTGACCGGTGTCCTTCTAAGAAGAGGAAATTTGGATACACTGTGGGATGCCAGGGCTGTCCATGGACAGAGGGTAGATGGTGGGAGGACACAACAAGCAGACAGCTATTTACATGCCAAGGAGAAAGGCCTCAGGAGAAATCAAACCTGCAGACACCTTGATTTGGGACTCCTAGCCTCTAGAACTGGGAGAAAATATATTTCTCCTAATTAAGTCTGCCAGTCTATTTTTTCTTTTATCACAGTCCTAGAAAACTATTATAGTTATATAGATTAGCTAAACTATTAGAGCCATTCCATGACCTTCAACAAAGACAATGTAAGAATCCCACAAAGCCTGTCAACTTTCCCTTAGGGATAGTGCCTGAGACTCGATTCCTAAATTGTCCTGTATCCAGCCACTTAGTTAAAGGATTTCTAGTTGTCTGATATGGACTCTGAGGCTTCTAGAATCCTTCCTCTGGAATTTTGTCAGGTTAAGATAATAGTGAGAGCATCTAAAAAGACAGAGGAGGTGCCCGGGTGGCTCAGTTGGTTGAGTCTCTGATTCTTGATTTTTGCTCAAGGTCATGAGAGTGAGCCCTGAGTCTGGCTCTGTGCTTAGTGGGGAGTCTGCCGGAGCTTCTCTTCTTCCTCTGCTCCTCCCCAACCCCACTCACCCCCTTCAAATAAATAAATCTTTAAAAAAAATAAAAAAACAGAAAACTGGGACTTCTCTGGGATTAGCAAACGTGATGTAAGAGCTGTTAATAAGGGCCTGTGTGTGAAATAGAATTTGGTCTAAGACTTGGTTTCATTATAGTTGGTAGTAAGACAATGTATAAGAATCAATTTACTACAGGTGTTTATAGGCGCTGGGAATCCCTTACAAGGACAAATCTTTATATTAGTGGTCAAATAGGGAAATGGGCTCCATATCAGGTATGAGGTGGCCTTCCTTTCATCTGGTAATTTTATTTATTTTATTTTTATGTTTTAAAGGTTTTATTTATTTATTTGACAGAGAGAGAGAGGGAGACAGGGAGAGAGTGAACAAGTACAAACGGGGAGCAGCAGAGGGAGAGGGAGAAGCAGGCTCCCCACTGAGCAACGAGTCTGATGTGGGGCTCGATCCCAGGATTCTGGGATCATGACCTGAGCTGAAGGCAGCTTCGTAACCAACTGAGCCACCCAGGCACCCCATCATCTGCTAATTTTAAATGAGGTTGTCTTTTCGACTAAACACTTATTTACGTTTTTCTTTCTTTTAGAGTAGGGATTCCTAAAGTATGTGCCACCAAGCATTTCTCAAAAGTTGGTTTCTGTAATTAAATAAATTCAGGAAACAGCTAAATGCGTATTTAAGACTGCACTGGAGATTCAGAATGCCCATTAATATCATGTTAAAGATACAGAGAAGTCTACATGAAGAACATTGTTTAAATTTATTTAATCCCACTGGACCACAGATCTTTTTTCCCCTTTGCAACGCTTGTTAATATCCCAAGGATCTGCTGTCCCAGGGAACCCACTATCTTAAATGCGGTTCTAGAAAGGTATTTATGCCTGTGATTAGATTTGCTCCTTTTTTTCTTCACACAACAGAAAGAGTTCTGTCTTTTGCTATTCACACACAAACAGGCACATTAAGGAAGGACACCATTTTACATCTAAGGTGAGACAAATAATTATATATCATTCTATATTAATTATATATCATTTAATTATATATCCTCGGATTTGGTGGTTTATTTTGAGGGACCAAGAACTTGCTTGGGAGTAGCAAAAAATAGAACAGATGTATTGGAACCCAGGCAGACATCCCTGCAGAGCACAGTGGAAAGGCTTTTCTGGGCCCTTTTGGTCATGACTCTCAAATGGTCATCCCATGCTCTGCTCATTTCCACCCTTTCCTTGTTTGACTTTAAATGCTTATTCTTTTAAATACCCATTATTTCCTAAAATTTAAATGAAATGAAACAAAAGATATAAAATTAAATGGTATGAACCAGACCATTTCTGGACCCAGGTCAAAAACATCAATGAAGGAACACAATGAAGGGGGGAAAAAAACCAATAAAAGACACGCTATGACATTAGGAGCATACACTCAGAATTGTCATCCATGGGGCACCTGGGTGGCTCAGCAGGTTAAAGCCTCTGCCTTTGGCTCAGGTCATGATCCCAGGGTCCTGGGATCGAGCCCCACATCGGGCTCTCTGCTCAGCGGGGAGCCTGCTTCCTCCTCTCTCTCTGCCCACTTCTCTGCCTACTTGTGATCTCTCTCTGTCAAATAAATAAATAAATAAAATCTTAAAAAAAAAAAAAGAATTGTCATCCAAAATGGGCCACTTGAATCGCTTCTCGGCCTTTGGGCTAAGATCAAGTGCAAAATGGGCCACTTGCTCAGGATTAATCAAATTCTGGGCTGGCATGGGGGAGTTGGGTTGCGAGTGAGAAATGTGCTCCAAGGGAGACCAGGCAAAGAACAGCCATTTTTAAACAATACTAACTTACCTAATTGCTAAGGCTAGTATAAACCAGAGGAATGGGCAGGGCCATTGGAGGGTGGTTTGGTGCTAGATTTTCCCTCAGCAGTGTGTGCCTTACTTTAATGGAACAGAATATTAACCACGCCCCAAACAAACAAACTTCAAAATTCTGACTGAGGGTCTCCTGTAATAGGACAATAGGAAGAAAAGCAAGTGAAAGAACATGGTCTTCCAGGGTCATGTTTAAAAAATGTATATATGCATGCGTGAGTGTACTATATGTGTTATTATATATATCAGGTATGCATATGTGAGTGTACTATATGTGTTATTATATATATCAGGTATGCATATGCGAGTGTACTATAGGTTATTATATATATCATGATTACAAAGCTTTTTGGGAGGGGATGGGGGAACACATATTTCTGTCCCAACTTTCCTCTTGTAAGTAAATGCATTATCATAGCACTCCAGCCAGAATCCTTACAGCCCATACCAGCGAGAACTCCCACTGGGGATTTTAATGTTAATAGACAAATCTCTTAAGGAGCGCATGCTAAAAACACTCAGTTTTTCTGTGTCACTAATCAATGATTTAATACCATAATTGTATATTTTCAGGCTCTTGATTCACTGAGATTCAGAAGAGAATTTCTATGTAATTTCATGTCTTAGGCAAGCCAACCACATGGGTGTGATGGAGGCCATGGAAATGGAAGATCCTGTTTGGTTTGGGATGGTGAGGTTTGAATGACTCTGCTTTCTTCATGGCAACCAGTTGCTTTGTATAAGGAATGCAATTAACCTCAGATGAGGAAAGATTTGATGATACCTTTACTTTAGACACAATTAGGAATGATTTACCAGGCCAAATTATTTAGTAATTGCTTGACATTTATGAATATGTGGCCATCACTTTATTGATCAGTGTTATAATCTAAGGACTTTCTTAGGGTATGAAATCAGTAAGATTTGAAAGTAAACTGTGGCCTCTTAGGGATTACTTGCATTTGTAATTAAATTACTAGCTATGCTGTATATGATTATGAACCTAAATCTAGAAATCAGCCACCAGCAAATCATAGTAAACATTAATTTAGACTAAAAGGAAGGGAAGAAGTAAGTCAAACGCCTAACAATTCATAAGTTTAAAAAATTCATTTGGAATTGGAAGGTTAGCATTACTGGATTAGAGAGTCTATTAAAAATCTACTAGTTAGGGATCGGAGGAGTCAAGATGGTGGAGAAGTAGCAGGCTGAGACTACTTCAGGTAGCAGGAGATCAGCTAGATAGCTTATCTAAAGAGTGCAAACACCTACAAATCCAATGGGAGATCGAAGAGAAGAAGAACAGCAACTCTAGAAACAGAAAATCAACCACTTTCTGAAAGGTAGGACTGGCGGAGAAGTGAATCCAAAGAGATGGGAAGATAGACTGCGGCGGGAGGGGCCGGCTCCCAGCAAGAGGCAGAGCAACGGAGCACAAAATCAGGACTTTTAAAAGTCTGTTCCGCTGAGGGACATCGCTCCAGAGGCTTAACCAGGGTGAAGCCCACGCAGGGTCAGCGTGGCCTCAGGTCCCGCAGGGTCACAGAAGGATCGGGGGTGTCTGAGTGTCGCAGAGCTTACAGGTATTAGAACGGGGCAGTCGGCTACAGAGACAGAGCCGAGGAGTGAGCTCACAGCTCGGGGTTACCTTGAACCGGTCGCAGGCTCGGTCAGCTCGGAGCATGGCCGGAGGCAGGGTGACGGGAGTAATTGGGCGTTGTTCTCTGAGGGCGCACTGAGGAGTGGGGCCCCGGGCTCTCGGCTCCTCCGGGCCGGAGACTGGGAGGCCGCTATCTTCATTCCCGCCCTCCGGAACTCTATGGAAAGTGCTCAGGGAACAAAAGCTCCCAAAAGCAAACCCGATCGGATTACTCAGACCGGCCCCGGGGTAAGGGCAGTGCAACTCCGCCCGGGGCAAAGACACTTGAGAATCACTACAACAGGCCCCTCCCCCAGAAGATCAACAAGAAACCCAGCCAGGACCAAGTTCACCTACCAAGGAGTGCAGTTTCAATATCAAGGAGAGCAGCGGAATTCCAGGGGAGGAGAAAGCAAAGCATGGAACTCATGGCTTTCTCCCCATGATTCTTTAGCCTTGCAGTTAATTTAATTTTTTCTTTTTCAATTTTTTTTCTTTCTTCTGCTAAATTTTTTTAACCTTTACCCTTTTCTTTTTTAACGTTTTTTAACTAGTTTATCCAATATATATATATATATTTTTTTTCCTTTTTATATTTTTTCTTTATTGGTTTTCTTTTTTTAATTGTTTCTTTTCTTTTCTTTTCTTTTTTTTTCTTTTTTAACCTCTTTTTATCCCCTTTCTCCCCCCTCATGATTTGGGATCTCTTCTGATTTGGCTAAAGCATATTTTCCTGGGGTTGTTGCCACCCTTTTAGTATTTTACTTGCTCCTTCATATACTCTTATCGGGACAAAATGACAAGGTGGAAAAATTCACCACCAAAAAAAGAACAAGAGGCAGTACCAAAGGGACCTAATCAATACAGACATTGGTAATATGTCAGATCTAGAGTTCAGAATGACAATTCTCAAGGTTCTAGCCGGGCTCAAAAAAGGCATGGAAGATATTAGAGAAACCCTCTCGGGAGATATAAAAGCCCTTTCTGGAGAAATAAAAGAACTAAAATCTAACCAAGTTGAAATAAAAAAAGCTATTAATGAGGTGCAATCATAAATGGAGGCTCTCTCTGCTAGGATAAATGAGGCAGAAGATAGAATTAGCGGTATAGAAGACCAAATGACAGAGAATAAAGAAGCTGAGCAAAAGAGGGACAAACAGCTACTGGACCACGAGGGGAGAATTTGAGAGATAAGTGACACCATAAGACAAAACAACATTAGGATAATTGGGATTCCAGAAGAAGAAAGAGAGAGGGGAGCAGAAGGTATATTGGAGAGAATTATTGGAGAGAATTTCCCCAATATGGCAAAGGGAACAAGCATCAAAATCCAGGAGGTTCAGAGAACCCCCCTCAAAATCAATAAGAATAGGTCCACACCCCGTCACCTAATAGTAAAATTTACAAGTCTTAGTGACAAAGAGAAAATCCTGAAAGCAGCCCGGAAAAAGAAGTCTGTAACATACAATGGTAAAAATATTAGATTGGTGGCAGACTTATCCACAGAGACCTGGCAGGCCAGAAAGAGCTGGCATGATATATTCAGAGCACTAAACGAGAAAAACATGCAGCCAAGAATACTATATCCAGCTAGGCTATCCTTGAAAATAGAAGGACAGATCAAAAGCTTCCAGGACAAACAAAAACTGAAAGAATTTGCAAATACCAAACCACCTCTACAGGAAATATTGAAAGGGGTCCTCTAAGCAAAGAGAGACCCTAAAACTAGTAGATCAGAAAGGAACAGAGACAATGTACAATAACAGTCACCTTACAGGCAATACAATGGCACTAAATTCATATCTCTCAATACTTACCCTGAATGTTAATGGGCTAAATGCCCCAATCAAAAGACACAGGGTATCAGAATGGATAAAAAAACAAAACCCATCTATATGTTGCCTACAAGAAACTCATCTTAAACTCGAAGACACCTCCAGATTTAAAGTGAGGGGGTGGAAAAGAATTTACCATGCTAATGGACATCAGAAAAAAGCAGGAGTGGCAATCCTTATATCAGATCAATTAGATTTTAAGCCAAAGACTATAATAAGAGATGAGGAAGGACACTATATCATACTCAAAGGATCTGTCCAACAAGAAGATCTAACAGTTTTAAATATCTATGCCCCTAACGTGGGAGCAGCCAACTATATAAACCAATTAATAACAAAATCAAAGAAACACATCGACAATAATACAATAATCGTAGGGGACTTTAACACTCCCCTCACTGAAATGGACAGATCATCCAAGCAAAAGATCAACAAGGAAATAAAGGCCTTAAATGACACACTGGACCAGATGGACATCACAGATATATTCAGAACATTTCATCCCAAAGCAACAGAATACACATTCTTCTCTAGTGCCCATGGAACATTCTCCAGAATAGATCACATCCTCGGTCCTAAATCAGGTCTCAACTGGTATCAAAAGATTGGGATCATTCCCTGCATATTTTCAGACCACAACGCTCTGAAGCTAGAACTCAATCACAAGAGGAAATTTGGAAAGAACCCAAATACATGGAGACTAAACAGCATCCTTCTAAAGAATGAATGGGTCAACCAGGAAATTAAAGAAGAGTTGAAAAAATTCATGGAAACAAATGATAATGAAAACACAACGGTTCAAAATCTGTGGGACACAACAAAGGCAGTCCTGAGAGGAAAATATATAGCGGTACAAGCCTTTCTCAAGAAACAAGAAAGGTCTCAGGTACACAACCTAACCCTACACCTAAAGAAGCTGGAGAAAGAACAAGAAAGAAAGCCTAAACCCAGCAGGAGAAGAGAAATCATAAAGATCAGAGCAGAAATAAATGAAATAGGACCAAAAAAACAATAGAACAAATCAACGAAACTAGGAGCTGGTTCTTTGAAAGAATTAATAAGATTGATAAACGCCTGGCCAGACTTATCAAAAAGAAAAGAGAAAGGACCCAAATAAATAAAATCATGAATGAAAGAGGAGAGATCACAACTGACACCAAAAAAATACAGACAATTATAGAGCATACTATGAGCAACTCCATGCCAACAAATTTGACAATCTGGAAGAAATAGATGCATTCCTAGAAACATATAAACTACCACAACTGAACCAGGAAGAAATAGAAAGCCTAAACAGACCCATAACCAGTAAGGAGATTGAAACAGTCATCAAAAATCTCCAAACAAACAAAAGCCCAGGGCCAAATGGCTTCCCGGGGGAATTCTACCAAACATTTAAAGAAGAACTAATTCCTATTCTCCTGAAACTGTTCCAAAAAATAGAAATGGAAGGAAAACTTCCAAACTCATTTTATGAGGCCAGCATCACCTTGATCCCAAAACCAGACAAGGATCCCATCAAAGAAGAGAACTACAGACCAATATCCTTGATGAACACAGATGCAAAGTTTCTTGCCAAAATACTAGCCAATAGGACTCAACAGTACATTAAAAGGATTATTCACCACGACCAAGTGGGATTTATTCCAGGGCTGCAAGGTTGGTTCAACATCCGCAAATCAATCCCTGTGATACAACACATTAATAAAAGAAAGAACAAGAACCATATGATACTCTCCATAGATGCTGAAAAAGCATTTGACAAAGTACAGCATCCCTTCCTGATCAAAACTCTTCAAAGTGTAGGGATAGAGGGCACATACCTCAATATTACCAAAGCCATCTATGAAAAACCCACCGCAAATATCATTCTCAATGGAGGAAAAACTGAAAGCTTTTCCGCTAAGGTCAGGAACACGGCAGGGATGTCCGTTATCACCACTGCTATTCAACATAGTACTGGAAGTCCTAGCCTCAGCAATCAGACAACAAAAGGAAATTAAAGGCATCCAAATCGGCAAAGAAGAAGTCAAACTATCACTCTTTGCAGATGATGTGATACTCTATGTGGAAAACCCAAAAGACTCCACTCCAAAACTGCTAGAACTTGTACAGGAATTCAGTAAAGTGTCAGGATATAAAATCAATGCACAGAAATCAGTTGCATTTCTCTACACCAACAACAAGACAGAAGAAAGAGAAATTAAGGAGTCAATCCCATTTACAATTGCACCCAAAACTATAAGATACCTAGGAATAAATCTAACCAAAGAGACTAAGAATCTATACACAGAAAACTATAAAGTACTCATGAAAGAAATTGAGGAAGACACAAAGAAATGGAAAAATGTTCCATGCTCCTGGATTGGAAGAATAAATATTGTGAAAATGTCTATGCTACCTAAAGCATCTACACATTTAATGCAATTCCTATCAAAGTACCATCCATTTTTTTCAAAGAAATGGAACAAATAATCCTAAAATTTATATGGAACCAGAAAAGACCTCGAATAGCCAAAGCAATATTGAAAAAGAAAGCCAAAGTTGGTGGCATCACAATTCTGGACTTCAAGCTCTATTACAAAGCTGTCATCATCAAGACAGCATGATACTGGCACAAAAACAGACACATAGATCAATGGAACAGAATAGAGAGCCCAGAAATAGACCCTCAACTCTATGGTCAACTAATCTTCGACAAAGCAGGAAAGAATATCCAATGGAAAAAAGACAGCCTCTTCAATAAATGGTGTTGGGAAAATTGGACAGCCACCTGCAGAAAAATGAAATTGGATCATTTCCTTACACCACACACAAAAATAGACTCAAAATGGATGAAGGATCTCAATGTGAGAAAGGAATCCATCAAAATCCTTGAGGAGAACACAGGCAGCAACCTCTTCGACCTCAGCCGCTGCAACATCTTCCTAGGAACTTCACCAAAGGCAAGGGAAGCAAGGGCAAAAATGAACTATTGGGATTTCATCAAGATCAAAAGCTTTTGCACAGCAAAGGAAACAGTTAACAAAACCAGAAGACAACTGACAGAATGGGAGAAGATATTTGCAAATGACATATCAGATAAAGCGCTAGTGTCCAATATCTATAAAGAACTTAGCAAACTCAACACCCAAAGAACAAATAATCCAATCAAGAAATGGGCAGAGGACATGAACAGACATTTCTACAAAGAAGACATCCAGATGGCCAACAGACACATGAAAAAGTGCTCCACATCACTCGGCATCAGGGAAATACAAATCCAAACCACAATGAGATATCACCTCACACCAGTCAGAATGGCTAAAATTAACAAGTCAGGAAATGACAGATGCTGGCGAGGATGCGGAGAAAGGGGAACCCTCCTACACTGTTGGTGGGATTGCAAGCTGGTGCAACCACTCTGGAAAACAGCATGGAGGTTCCTCAAAATGTTGAAAATAGAACTACCCTATGACCCAGCAATTGCACTGCTGGGTATTTACCCTAAAGATACAAACGTAGTGATCCGAAGGGGCACGTGCACCCGAATGTTTATAGCAGCAATGTCTACAATAGCCAAACTATGGAAAGAACCTAGATGTCCATCAACAGATGAATGGATAAAGAAGATGTGGTATATATACACCATGGAATACTATGCAGCCATCAAAAGAAATGAAATCTTGCCGTTTGTGATGACATGGATGGAACTAGAGGGTATCATGCTTAGCGAAATAAGTCAATCGGAGAAAGACAACTATCGTATGATCTCCCTGATATGAGGGAGAGGAGATGCAACATGGGGGGTTAAGGGGGTAGGAGAAGAGTAAATGAAACAAGATGGGATTGGGAGGGAGACAAACCATAAGTGACTCTTAATCTCACAAAACAAACTGAGGGTTGATGGGGAGAGGGGGGTTGGGAGAGGGGGGTGGGATTATGGACATTGGGGAGGGTATGTGCTATGGTGAGTGCTGTGAAGTGTGTAAACCTGGCGATTCACAGACCTGTACCCCTGGGGATAAAAATATATTATATGTTTATAAAAAATAAAATTAAAAATAAATAAAAATTAAAAAAAAAATCTTCTAGTTAGGAGGCACCTGGCTGGCTCAGTTGGTTGAGTGTCTGACTCTCGATTTCAACTCAGGTCACGATCTTGGGGTTGTGAAACTGAGCCCCATGTTGGGGTCTGCATTGAACATGGAGCCTGCTTAAGGTTCTCTCTTCTTCTCCCCCTGCCCCTTTTACTTATGCGCTCTTAAAAAAAATCATCTCATTAGTTAGTACAATTAACATGGATCACTTCTGTCACTGCCAAAACCCCAAGATACCTTAAAAACTATCATCAATGTTGAAGAATCCATTCATACATTTGTGGGTGTGTATACAGATGTGTGTGTTTAGACTGACATTGTAGTTTGTTAGAGCTGTATACTCATACTTCCAAGTAGTTTTCTTTTAAGCAAATAGTAGGATAGAATTTTTAGGTTCTTTTAAAGGCAGCCATGATGGTCATATGACTTAGTTTGGCTGATAAAATGTGATTGGAAATGACATGTGTCCCAGAAAGAAGGCTGTGGGAATGAGTGCATAATTTTCCACCTTTCCTTCCCCCAGCCTGAGCATCAACAGCTGACAAATGTTTGATTGTGTAACCTCCAACAGAATGGGTCCTGGAGTCTGGCTAGCGTGGAACTGAGCTTCCCATGGTCCATGGTGATAAATTCCCTAAGTGAGAAAAAGCCTTCATGGTTCTAAGCTTTTAAGATTTCATGGTTGTTCAGTAACATGAAAATGCAATGTATGTAGCCCATCCTAACTAAAAGAAATGATAACAGCAACTCTAGAGGTGGTAATGACCATTCTTTTTGAGAGCTGGAAAAGATTCTTATGATTACAAACCATAGGCAGTATTATAAGTTATCACTATAAATTTGTTACAAAGAAAAGTGGTGATTTATTTTGACGTAACAAAATAAGAACCAGAATAAGAATATACTATTTGGAAGGAGAGGAATGACATCATCAGTATAAATAAAAAAGGTGACATGATCATCTATCTAAAAACCCAAGAAAACAAACTGAAAAATTATTAAAAATTAACAAGATAAATGTATTCAAAATAAATGTTCAGAAATCAACATTTTGCTCTTAGTCTTAACCAATTAGAAACTTTAGTAGGAAAAAACCCAATCCTTTTCAATATGCAATATTCTATATTAGTTCCAGAAGGATCAAATAGATAATTTTTTTTTTAGAGTTTGCACAAAGAAGTACTGAAAATGTGAACAGGACACTAATAAAAATGAATACCTACAGGGAAGGGGGGTTGTTTGGGTGAGGAAGGGAGGGGTAGAGGTAAGACCACTATGTATATACATAAATCTATAAACTTTGCCCTGTAATCATACAAATGCATTATTTTTTTTTTCAAAATGCAGAAACTGAATCTTACTAACATGAAGAAAATCAACTTGATGTTGGATCCTGTGGGGAAATAGTTTCTACACTTGAAAACAGTGAGAAACTGAAAAGGAAAATATGGATAGATTTGATGACACGCAACTTAAAGATGCTGAGAGGGAAATGACACCACAAACCAAGTCAAAATTAAATGACAGTAAAAATATTTGTAACATATATATGACTAAGGAGATATTCATGTATCTTCATAATCTTTTCAACTCCAAGAAAACTGAATATTTCAGCAGAAAAGTAGGCAGGGGTACTGGGTGGCTCAGTCTGTTAAGCGTTTGACTCTTGATTTTGGCTCAGGTTATGGTCTCAAGGTCGTGGGATCAAACCCTGCATCAGGCTCTGTGCTCAGTGGGGAGTTTGCTTGACCTTCTCTTCCTCTCTCTTTGCCTCTTCCCCAACTCTTATGCATGCTCTCTTTCTCAAATAAATAAATAAATCTTAAAAAAAAAAAAACTAGGCAGAAGACACAAAAGACAATTTATATATGAAAAAATACAAGTGGTCAATAAATCAAAGGAAACCAAAGGCCAATCTCAACAGGGATCAGATAAATAAATATTTAGATGATACAATTTTGGGTTTATCAATTTGTCAAGGATTAAGAAGAAAGCTAATAAATATAGTGCTGATAACACTACGATAAAATGGACAGCTTTATAGTAAAAAATAAAAAAGCTTGTAAAATATGATAAAAATAAATGTATTTTATTTATTTATTTTTGTTTGTGTAAAAATAAAATAAAAATAAATGTATCTTCCATGTTTGTATCTTCCAATTAAAATAATACATGCGTATATGTTTGGAATAAAAAACCCGGAGAAAAATACAGTGGAATGTTTACAGCAGTTACATCCTGTTGGCTGTGCATAATCTATATTTTTTACTTTCGATTTTTAATGTGTTTTTCAAAATTTTTACAATGTGCACTATTTCAATCAAGAGTGTGTGCTTTTTTTTTTTTTTTTTTTAAAGAATGTGAGGTAAGAATCTAAGTCCAGGTTTCCTCCTACTTGATCATAAAAATCTCCTCTTTTTTATCATATTCTACTGAAATAGTATTTCCTGGGTCTGTCATCATGAAAGATAAACTTTAAATATGTTAACAATTATTTTATAAAGTTATAATAAATTTCTAATTATAAGGTTAATTATAATCAGAAATATAGCAGAAATGTCTTGCCTGTTTTCTTTGCACATGTGTAATTTTACCTGCACTTTGAATCCATTAGGTGTGGACTGCATATCTGACAAGAATTGCTAACTTTGGACAAATGTGTTGGGCCTCTAAACAAATAATTAAAAAAACCCCAAAAAACCTTGGGATGCAATTCCTTTGTCAGTAGCTAGTGCTTTCAGATCTCATTATATGATCTTCTGATCATTTACTGCTCCTTAAAAATCCCACGGGGGACTCTAAGTGTGTCTTTTTATCTCAGGTAGGACGCTGGCCCCCTCTCAGGTATACAGAGGCTGGGCTGAAGGGATCAGTTCCCTGCACTTCCCAGAGTATCCGTTAGGCACTCAACAAATGCTAGCAGAATGGAATAGAAAAGAGTCTTGGTCTGGAAGAAGGTAGGGAGGGCATCAGGTTGCTGCAGAGGGGAGAGCCCTGTGCTGACAGACTGCATTCCAGCAGTTTCCAGGTGAGGGCCAAGCATTGTCTTTCTGGTCCCTTCGCCTGGATCAGTGAGCAGATTGCATTTCACTTCAGTGGATTAAGGCTGGGAGTTTAGCTCACCAGTTCCTCCTCTGTCCTGTTTGGTTTCTCTCCCTCACACACACCTGGGGAGACATTGACCTCCTGGTCCCCTGAGAGAGGGGCTGTTTCCTGAGCTCTGAGTTTTGTGTGTCTGAGACTTGAGCTGGCAAGGACACACCCTCCCAAGACCAGCTGGCTTTCCAGTGGGACATCCGTCTGCCCTAAAATCCCATTCTTTCTGTTGGAGGACTCATAGGAATGCTCCTTATTACTCTGTTCCTCTTAAAAAGTCTGCCATTAAGAATTAAGCCAGTAACAACATAAAATTAAACTTCTCTGGTGTTTGGCAGGAGACTGAGCTCTCAATTTAGCCATATTTTGTAAGAATGGAAGGACTGCCCCTGTCGTCTTTCTAAAACGAAGCAATAAAAACCTCTATGTTTTCCAGAAATTTTTCTCTCCCAGGGACGTGTGTGTTTAGGCAGGAGGCTCTTACTTCCTGTGACAGGAATGTCCGTGGGGTGGGGGCTGTGGTTCAGATACTGTCACTCTCCTACTCTCACCGCTCATCCCTCCCAGAAGCTCCTCTTCAGGTTGACCCAGGACTTGCTCGCTGATGAGCGGGTTTACCTGTCATCCCGTCCCAAAGATTTCTATCTGCATTTAGGTCTGGGAGACTATGGCGTCCGTTCGTTTCTGAGAAGCCAAGGAGTTCTCCGGGGGGAAAGGTGGCCAGCACTCTGATCATCTTAGAAGCTAGAGGGAAGGCTACCAGTAAAGTGGGAATGAAGAGCAGTTGTTCCTTCCATGGTGAACCACAGACCACCTGGATTGACATCACCTGTGGAGCTTGTTAAAAAAAGAAAATTCCTGCCCCTCCCCACCCTGAATCTCCCTTCCTGGGGAGTGGAATTCTGGGATTTGCATTTTTAACCAGAGCCTTGGGGGAAATCCTTTTGCACACTCGTCTAGGGGCTGGGAGCCAAGTCTGCTTCTCTCCCTCCCAGGCTGGGATGCCTCCTATCACTGCGGGCTAGGTTTAGCAAAATGTTTTTTTCACTATTTCCTCTGGGAGTAAGCTACAGGGACCCAGTCACCCTTGCATGCATTCTTTGAGTTTTCTTCATTCTGCAGATATGTTTTGAGAACCTACTATCTGCTATATACTGGAAAGTCTCAAGAAATCCAAAGATGGCATCCAAAGCTGCCGTAGAACGGTGCGTAGTATCATTTCCCTGTTCCCTGCCTTTTCTATTGCTCCTGTTGGAGGCTGTGGGCCAGGAAACCCTTTCAGAAAGTGGGGCCCTTGTCCAGTTCTCTCTCCTTGGTGGCAGAAACAGCAACAGCTGTCACAGCAGAGGGTTTTCAAGGATGGTGAGATGCACTAAGAAGAGGGACCACAGGAGGGTCAGGCTTGTTCATCTGCTTTTTTTGGCTTGGGTTCGGCACCCTGTGTTCAGACAGAAATTTTCAATATCTCAACCACTTCTCAATTTGCCCAGGTGGTCCAAAATAGAAAAGACTTACCTAACGTCAGGAAGAAGCATCTGTCAGGGCTGGATATGTTGACTGGACTTTTGGGGATCCAGCCAGCTTCATGATAGTTTTTCCTTCATCCCCAGCTACAACTCCTTTCTTCTCTCTGCCCAAGGAGGCCTGTTGCTGACAGCCATCCAGCTTCAGCGTACACTTTGTTATTTCGCATTTCACTTGGGATAAACAGTTGCAAGAACAACTTGAGAAGTGTATTGCTCTGCACAAAAGAGAAGGAACACGGACTAGTCCTAGGAGAGGTAAACGAGGGAAGTAAGTCTATGAATAGTCTTCATCTAGGGATGTTGAGAATGTATTTTGAGACTTCTGGAATCCTCGCCTCTGCTCCACTTTTGTTTTCTAGCATCTATGGAGCATTTCTCGGAATGCTCCCTACAACCCATTTTACTGATGAGGAAACTGAGGCAGAGAATTACTCAAACTCACATAGAAATGCCAGAGCCAGGATTCATTCCCAGACCCTCTAGCTTCAATGTCTGCACTCTTAAATGCCTTGCCTTCTGCCCATCTCAGGGGATCCTACATTTCCCTTTATGTCCTTTTAATTGCCTGACTGCCATATCGCTCCTTTTCATTTCCTTCTGCCTGATTCTTGACCCACTGGGCCACCAGTCCAGGCACTAGAAGTCAGAAACCGCTGAATTCTGCATAAAACCTTTCCAAGGAGTAGAGGGACTCCCACAAGAAGGGGATCTTTGCCCTCCCTGGCTTGGTAAGGAGCCAGAGGGGCCATGAGATTGGCGGGAACCACCAATAGGACATGAAGGAGAGGCTTGCTCATTGGCTGAACATCAGGGAAAGGGTCGGCCTGCTAACCCTGCCCACCCATACTCTGAAGGCTCTAGAAGCACAGGCAGACAGGTGGAAGTGGGGCCAGGAATAAATGGGGGAGGAGCCCTCTTAAAGACAACAGCGGGTGACTGGGCAGCAGAGGGAAAGAGCGGAGACCTGCAGCTCTGAGGACAAATTCAAACACAGCTGATTGCCCTCGCCCTATGTGTATTCGCACATGTGCTTAAACTCTCCAGCTCCTCCGAGTGACAGCCGCCTCCTAGAATGGGAATCAGGTGTCTAATAAAAGGGCTACGCCCACAGCAGGCTTTCAGCACCTGCTGGCTGTTGCAATCTCTTTCTCCCCTCCACCGGCTAACTCAGCCTCCCTTTTTTCTTTCTTAGATCAAACTGCTGTAGAAGAATGAAAACTTCCTAGAGTGTGGCCTTGGCACATGCTGTTTAAAGTATGGCAATGGCCGGGAAAAAGATCTTGACCTGGATTATCTGGTGATTGGATATTTATTGTGACTTTTTATTTTTCTAGAAAGAAGCCATGTATGGCTGGTAATCAATAGAGTTAGTATGCTTTGCCTTTGTCCATGCTGTGGCTGTGGCTAAGGCTGATCTGAAGAATGGGTCAGTAGGGGTGGGCTGGGGCCGGCTTTCAGGCTTCTGTGCGGTCCGACCCTCCCTCACCTGGGTCCTGGTCACTCTTAACTTCTGTTGCTTTGGACACTTTTGTACCCTGGGTACTTTTGTTTTGGCAGTATAGGGGGTTCTGATTAATGTCCCCCCGATGAGTGACTTTGCCTTTTTATAAATAATCTCAGCTTTCTGCTATTTTGTCCATAGGTTAAACCTGTGAGCCCACCATCTCAATTTGCTCTTCTCCTAGGGGTTTGCCAACATCTTTATTTACAAGTCTTCTTCAGATTGCTTTCAGGGGTCTTTTGTTCTCTTTTCTACATTGCCGACAGGGATACAGAATTAAACCTAAATTGAGCAATCATGGATCCCAGGATAGCCCACGACCCCCCTCTTCTTTCTGGAGACTTGCCAGAGAGTCTCACCTTTCCTTCATGATCTTTTTGTTAGTATTCAACCCACGTGACTTGCTCCCTCTGCACATTTGAACCATTTCGGCAATTAAAATTTCATGAGTTGCTGTACAAAATGCTGCAACTCAAGTCCAAGAAGGCAAATTCTGCTATGTTTCTTTCCCCCATCATATGGTTACCCTTTCCAAAACAAAAAAATAAGCTGTCATGTTGTTGCATTGTTTGTCCTTAAGCAAACGTTTTTGCTTATTGCCTGAGATTTTTACCATCCTAGACAAAGTTACAAATTATAGTTTTACTTCTGACTGTTTTTGCTTTGCTAATTACAGACCTACAGGTGCTGGCTAATTTCAGGACCCATGTCCAGACACAGTTTCCACTCCATCCCACCCCTCTGCTAGCCAATAAATCCTGAGAAATAATGAAACCTTTGCCTGATTTCTTACTCAAGTCTTTGAACATCCCAAATTTTTCATTACCTGGCCCATTTGATTTGTAAAGGGCCTGGTTGTCCAACACCTGCTTTTTTGGGTTATTTTCCATCAGCTCTACTTGTAGAGTCTTTGAAGTGATACCATGGCATCCAATTTCTTTTATATAGAAAAGTCCTTATCTGGGAGCAGTGGTTTTTAGCCAGAGCTGCAAAGGTGGAAACTTTTAAAAATACAGATGCCCAGGCAGCCCCTCCCCACAAGGTACTGTGATTTAGTAGGTTTTCGTGGGCTCTGGCTGTCTGTATATTTTTTTAAAAAAACTCCCCAAATTGGTTCTAAGGGCACCCTGGTTGAGAACCACATTCCAAAGGAAGTCCCAGGTTTGTAATAGCCTGATCAGCTCCCGCAGACCCCTGGGCCCTGGTCCACAGACACCCTGGGCTCTGGCTTCTATTAATTTGCCCCGCCTGGGGCAAGGTCCATCTGAGCTGGAGCGTGTGCATACGGTGAGGGAGAGGGGCAAACAGGGAAGGAGGACTTTCTAGGTGGAGAGAAGAGCAGGATCAAGGGCACAGGGGGAGGAAAACAGACGCTTGGCTCTGTTAGGGGGAAGAGCCGGATGACGGGGCTGAGCACAGGCAGCCTGATGGAGAGTACTGCGTAGTTTTGGGGGGAGGCCAGCCCTGAGGTCTTGCCAGGTAACAGGCAGCGAATCCCAGTGACCTCACCTCTGTAAATGAAGCCAAGTCCTATCTTTCTTTCCTTCATTATGTTTAGTACAGACTCTTTAGAACCTAGAACTTTATTTTTATTTTTTAAAAGATTTTATTTATTTATTTGACAGAGATCACAAGTAGGCTGAGAGGCAGGCAGAGAGAGAGAGGAGGAAGCAGAGAACCCGATGTGGGGCTCGATCCCAGGACCCTGAGATCATGACCTGAGCCGAAGGCAGAGGCTTTAACCCACTGAGCCACCCAGGCGCCCCGAACCTAGAACTTTTTAGAGCAACCAAGAGTACACATTCTTTTCATGCTCTTTCTCAGGGGGATTATAATACTGATAGCTTCGTCCACACATTTTGCCCAGAGGCCTGGATCCAGCTAAGGTGATCTCCTGGATCTTAGCACCAGGGCTCTGGCCCTTTCCAACCAAGGCAACCAGCGTTAGCAAACCACAGGTGGGACTCCCTATTCAGGATGGGGTTTCTGTCAATGCCTATTTTATTTTTTTATTTATTAATTTTAATTTTTAAAATTTATTTAGTTGAGAGAGAGAGAGAGAGAGAGACAGCTAGAGGGGAACATAAGCAGGGGGAGTGGGAGAGGGAGAAGCAAATTTCCTGCAGGGAGCCCGAGGCAGGGCTCCATCCCAGGACCCTGGGATTATGACCTGAACCAAAGACAAATGCTTAAAGGATGGTGCACCCAGGTGCCCCTATCTTAAATGTTTCATTTTATTTTATTTTGTGTTTGGTGAGATCTATAGATTAACCTTAAAATATGAGGAAGAACAGGATAAGGAATGAAGAGCACATTTATGTTTTAATCTTTCCCAGAATGTACTTGGATGGGCATTATTATCTACATTTTATGGTCATGAGCATTGGGGCTTGAAAGAGGTTAAGTAACTTGCCCGCAGTCAGCAGATAGTAAGTGGTGGAACTGGGGTGGAAAACCGGGTCTCTCTGGCCAGGAGCCCGGCTTTTTCCATTACACCGCTTCTGCCTGGCTGGGTGGAGGACTGGCCAGGGACTGCAGAGACATCCCTGGTGAGGTTAAGCCTCGTTTGCTTTCTTAACCAGACACCCGTTTTATGGCATGTCTGGGCTTCTTGGAAGATTGGGGGCATATTTAAGGCAGCTGACAGTGGAGGTAGTGTCTGGGAGATGGATAATGAGGTGAAGTTGGGACGGTTACAAACTTCGCCTCTTGTGCGGTTTTGCCCAGGGCTGCCCCAGCACCCAGGGCTGACGCTCCCTCTGAGGCTTCGGCACTCCTCTGGGGTTTGGCCATCTCTCTCTCCAGTTTGGTCTTGTCTTCCTGCTTGGCAGCAGTGGAGGAGGGAGAAACAGGTGTCGCTCTGAAGATTTCCTTGAGTTGTTCCAGGTAATCCTTTTCTCGGGATGGTTCTGGCTGGTGTTTCCCTTTGTCAGCACTCCTGGGAGCCTCTAAGGGATGGAGGAGCCCGCAGCACGGGTGTGTCTCACAGTGGGGTGCAGTCGGCTGGGTTTGGAGGACAATCTAATAAATCTCTGAGCTGCTACAATATAATTTCCATGAGGGCAGAGTCTAGGTCTGCATGTCTTTATCACCTAACGGAGTGCCTGACATAGAGCAAGAGCTTTCAAAATAGTTGTTGAATAAACACAAGTATTCTGGTTCTACAGGGACTTTTCTTCAAATGGTCCTACAGCAAGATTTCCCCTGATCTACAGAGTGGAAAGGGATTAAATCCTCTGTACCACTCTTACTGATTACTGTTAGTTTCCTTGTGTCATCATACAGTCTCTTTAAGATCCCTTTGTCCTTTTTAGTTCTCCAACCCATTCCCCTTGGTGAAAATATATATATTTTAAAGATTTTATTTATTTGAAACAGAGAGACAGAGCACAAGTAGGCAGAGCTACAGGCAGAGAGAGAGGGAGAAGCAGGCTCTAGGCTGAGCAGAGAGCATGATGTAGACCATCTGGATGTCTCCTGGATTTTGATGCTTGTTCCCTTTGCCATATTAGGGAAATTATCTATTATAATTTGCTCCAGTATACCTTCTGCTCCTCTCTTTCTTCTTCTTCTGGGATCCCAATTATTCTAATATTGTTTCATTTTATGCATCACTTATCTCTTGAATTCTCCCCTCGTGGTCCAGTAGTTGTTTGTCTCTCTTTTGCTCAGCTTCTTTATTCTCCATCATTTGGTCTTCTATATCACTAATTCTCTCTTCTGCCTCATTTATCTGAGCAGTAAGAGCCTCCATTTTTTATTGCACTTTATTAAGAGCTTTTTTGATTTCAACTTGGTTAGATTTTAGTTCTTTTATTTCTCCAGAAAGGGATTTTATTTCTCCAGAAAGGGATTCTCTAATATCTTCCATGCCTTTTTTGAGCCCAGCTAGCACCTTGAGAATTGTCATTCTGAACTCCAGATCTGACATATTACCAATGTCCATATTGATTAGGTCCCTAGCAGTTGGTACTGCCTCTTGTTCCTGTTTTTGTGGTGAGTTTTTCTGCCTTGTCATTTTATCCAGATAAGAATATATGAATAAGAGAGTAAAATACTAAAAGAGTGGCAAAGACACCAGAAAAATATACGCTAACCAAATCAGAAGAGACCCTAAATAGGGGGAGAAAAAAGGAGGGAAAATAAAATAAAATAAAATAAAATAGATAAAAAATTTATATATTAGACGGGTGAGTAGAACAGTGCCACCCACTTGACTTTGGGTGTATTCTGGTCTCTTAGAAGAAACTACCTCCCAAAATTTTAAAGAACAAAAAACATACATAAACAAAAATAAGGATAAACATGAGGAAGGGATAGAATATGACTGTAAAGATGAAAATTTAAAAAAAATTCTAAAAAAGGAATTGATAAAATAAGTTGGTTGGAAAAGAAAAGGAAAGTGTAGAGAATTTGCTCAGGCTGGAGACTAGAACAAAGCCCTGTGCTAGATTTAGGGTATATTTTGATCTATTAGAAGAAATTGTATCCCAAAATCTTTCAGAACAAAAACCCTATATGTATACAAAAAATAAAGTTAGATACAATGAAGGATAAAATATGACTATAATAATGAAGGTTTAAAAAGATTTTTTAAGAAAGGTATTGTTAAGATAAATTAGTTAAAAAACGTTAAAAGAGGAAAGAGTAAAAGTTAGAAAGATTAGAATAAGAAAAAAAATAAAATTAAAAAAATTTAATTAACTTTACAAGACTAAAGAATCATGGGAAGAAAGCCATGAATTCCATGCTTTGCTTTCCCCTCCTCTGGAATTCCACTCTTCTCCTTGATCAGTGAGCTTGGTCTTGGCTGGATTTCTTGCTGATCTTCTGGGGGAGGGGCCCGTTGTAGTGATTCTCAAGTGTCTTTGCCCAAGGTGGAATTGCACTGTCCTTGCCAGGGGCCAGGCTAAGTACTCTGCTTGGGTTTGCTTGAGAGCTTTTGTTCCCTGAAGCTTTCCGTAGAGCTCTGGAGGACGGGAATGAAAATGGCAGCCTCCCAATCTCCAGCTCAGAGGAGCCGAGAGCTTGGTGCCCCACTCCAGTGTGCCCTTGAGAAAAGTGCTCAATCACTTCGGTCTCCCTGGTCTCTGGCTGTGCTCTGAGCTCACTGGCCTGTGACGGAGCATTTCTGTCTATGATGCACGGCCCCGTTTGGAGTCTCCAAACACAGCAGATGCCTGCCTCCAGAAGAGGAAGGTGAGTCTCCTTGGATCTGCCACTTGGCGGGGTCCCTGCTTAAAGAGCAGTGGTATGACTGTGCCACGGATAACGGTTTAAGGTAACCCTGAGATGAGAGCTCACTCCTCGGCTCCGTCTCTGCAGCTGGCTTCCCTGCTCTGATACTTGGGAGCTCTGCTACACTCAGACACCCCGGTCTTTCTGTGACCTCACAGGTCCTGAGACCACACTGTCCCTGCGAGGGCTCCACCCCGCTTAGCCTCTGGAGCGATATCCCTCAGTGGAGCAGACTTCTAAAAGTTTTGATTTTGTGCTCCGTTGCTACACCGCTTGCTGGGAGCCGGCCCCTCCCCCCGTGGTCTATCTTCCCGTCAATTCGGATTCACTTCCCCGAAGGTCCTACCTTTCAGAAAGTGGTCAATTTCCTGTTTCTAGAATTGCTGCTCTTCTTGAATCTCCTGTTGGGTTTGTAGGTGTTCCAGAATGGTTTAATAACTAGCTAGCTGAACTCCTGCTATCCGATGTCATCTCAGCCTGCTGCTCCTCTGCCATCTTGCGTCCTTGGTGTTTGAACTATCTTGAGGGTGGGGGGAGAGACCTGGGAAAATGAGAATGCTCAATTTTTATTCCAACCTAGAAAACATCAAGGTCTTGGCGGGGAAATGGGGTCAGATTCTTTGAATGGCTTTGGTGTGGTTGGGCTCTGCTGAGAGTGAGAGCATATGCACAAGGGATGGTTTGAATATGAAACATAACTTTGCATCACCATTAGTTTATCCAGATGTAAAACCTTACTTTTAAAAAGCATTCCCTCCCCCCTTAGTATTAGAGCTGGGTTACTCCTTACTATTACCTCAAAATTCTTGGTGGTGTCATCTGAATGAGTTTCTTTTATTTGAATTCCTCTCCTCTAATGCTTGTGATGAAGTCCTGAGGATTTTGGGATTTTTGAGGTGGGAATGATCAAGCAAATTCCTTTTCCCTGAATTGTCAAAATAAGCCAAAGAAATCAGACATCTTCAAGAGTGAGGTTGTTAACTAAGGAAAACCAACTAAAGCAATGCAAATGAAGAGAAAGCAGAGAAAAACAGACTAAAATCACACATCTCCTAGACACTTAGCCACTGTACTATGGAATTCCAGACAGCCAAAACGTACCTTACCATTGTAAATTAATACCGAATTCCACTCTAGATCAAGTTTGCAAGAGGTCATTTTTGCCATCCTCGAAATACCCCATGCTGGAGATCTCACTGTATTTTATTTTATCTAAAAATCACACTGGCTGTGAGAGAGAATTTTTACTCAAATGAAATGTGACTGTTTTCTTGGATTTTCCTCATACATTCACCTCTGGGTCATTGAATTTCTCTTACACTTTATAGTTCAAGTGACATGTTTGTGGACCATTTATAGTTTTATAGTTCTGTATCCTGCTGTTTTCACTTGTTATATTGTGAATACTTTCCCACATCACTACATATGTCTCAAAAATATGAACTGTCATGGTTGTGAAGAATTCTAGGTCATTATTTTAGTTATTCCCCTCTTTTGGAACATGTAGATGCTCCATAGGTTTTTAAATTATATTGCCACACGAGCCAACTCAAAACTCTGATTTCATCTCTCATTATTTCCTTGGACTGTCTTGGATGTGAGACCTTGGGGTCAATATGTGTGAATGTTTTTTAGGATTTTTTTCTTCTGTTGTGTTTCTGATCATGATCCAAGGAAATAGACTCCGAGCTAGAGATTTGTGGTAGGAAATTTACTAGGGAGTGTCCTCAACATCTGTGAGAGAGTGAGGGGAAGGGCTGGGCAGAGAAAGAAGTTGAGCTATGATGTATTACAACAATGACCTCAGCTGATCTTGGGGAGATCTGGAGTTTGGAGATCCCTTTACAGTTATCCCAAAATGAGGCACAGGGGCTGAGCTTTTGGACCCTGGCCACTCACTGGCTTCAGGTGCCTCCTGAAGGGAGGGAACAGACATGACCTTAGGTGAGGCATCTCCCTCAAGCCAAGGGCAATTCTTGGAGAAGGACTCCACTGCTAGCTTCCAGCAGCTAATGATCCTGGCAACTGGGGGAATGAATCCTCAGAACTGAAGTGGGGAATCAGGTAACATGTCACAGCATCCACTGAAATCACTCCTTGCATCTCTTGGATCCACATGTACCTTTTAAAAAATAATCCTATCTGGGAACAGAGCCTCTAGAATACTGGTCAACCTTGTTTCCTAGAGAAATGTACAAAAGGAAGTTTAATGGGAGAAATTATAGTATTCATCAATGCACCTGCTCTCAGGGACACCTGACACTCCATCAAATCCTTCCTCTACAATCCACTGTAGATTCACCTCCCCCTTGGCTAAGAGTTCTGATGGTACAGGGGGATACCTGGTGGGTGACCCAGATCTTTAACCCTGAAGGAGTTGAGCTCCTGGTTATCATGCTTTTCTCAAGCCATGACTCCTGCTCTTATCCATTTACCAGTATAATTGGTTAGGGTATTAACATGAGATGCCCCAGAGCTCCTTCTCTTTGCCAAACATAGTCTTCTCTATCCTCATTGTTTAACAACAGCCCAACCTTCTTCTGATGATCATGGTCAGTTGTTCCTGCAAGAATGATGTCTTTCCTTGTCTGTTGATCTCTCGGCACAAGAAGTCCAAAGTGTCTGGGTAGCAGCCTTAGCTTAAAGTTTAGTGGGATTCCTGCAATGTCCCTGGTGGAAGTATTTATGTTCTTGGAGCCAGAATCTCTATATCCTCAGAGCCAGGAATTTGTGGAGGGCCTATATTCCCTGGGTAGATCATTGGGTGGAGTGGTAAGTGGAACTACCATATTCTTGTCCTGCCTGAGCCATGTGCTCTATATAGAGAGGACTCAGTACCATATACTACCCATTGATTAAAGGGGTTCACTGCATCCTGAAGGATGATACCCCATCCTTAAGTATAAATAGTAATGTGCTTCAGAACACCCCCAAAGGCTGTTTCTTCACCCTGTAAAATCAAAAGCTTCTGGCTGGTACAGTATGTGACAAGACCAGCAGATCCCATGATCATGTGCTCATTATTGTTCCTCCTCTGTTGTAAGTGAGCTCCTTGGTATGATGGGATAGTGTGAGGACTCCATTGTTAGTGAACTGAACATGAGGCAATCCCTCAGCTAGTGATGCTGAATGAGGGTCTATGGGCAGGAAAGGCAAATTCACACCCTCAGTATGTGCTGCTTTCAATCAAGATAGATTGCTCACCCTCATGTAGAAAAGGTTTCAGTGTAATTAGTCTCTTGGAAAGATGGTTCTTTATACTGGGATGTGGCAATGACCTCTGTTTCTATAGCTGGACATTCAGCAGCAACAGTAGATAGGTCAGCTTTTATTGCAAGTTGGTCTTGTTTGTGACCTCCATCTCTGCCACCAAACTACTCTGTTGATATGCCTGTTATACCAGCACTGGGGTGGCTAATGAGAGAGGCTGTCTGACATCAACTGGCCAAGTCATTCTGTCTACTTGACTGTAAAGTGCCTCATCCCTGGTGAGTGCTTTTTGGTGGGATTAACAAGGGTTACAGAAATATCTGCGCTTCATGGCTGGTTCCATATTCTTTTTCTCCAGACTGCCTTGTCCCTTATCTCTTAATCTTTCTTCTTTCAGGTCACCAACAAACCAGCCAGGTTATTGAGCACTGCTTTAAGTCTGTATGTATTTCACAAAGTGAGGGCCAGGTACATCTCCCAAAGTCCATTGGGAGAATGTCCTCTCACTACTCTTAGGGTCAATCTTGAGAGGGACTGAGAACCCTAGAGTCCATTTCTGGCTTGCACTTATCATCAGGCTGACCCATCTGTGAACAAAGTTTGGCTTCTTTTTTCCTCCTCCATCAGCTGGACATCAGAGCCCCCACCCTGCCCCACAGCCATAGGAACCACTGTTGAATGACTATATATATATCCATCAGTCTTCAAAGGGTTGGAGTAAATGGCCATAACACCCTTTAGAGAAGACAGAGATAATTGGCACCTCATACACTGACTGTGGCATTGCAGGAGACTTCTGTTTGGGTACCTGGCCTTTCCCACAGTCAAAAGGTAGAAGGTCTGAAAACTGGTTTAGCTCTGGAAACTGGGCGAGAGATCACAGCTTTTTATTAGGTGGTTGCCTTTAGCTTCCTGATCATCCAGTCCTGGTTTCTTTCAATAATACAGATTGAGAAATATTTGCATCGACAGCCCATCTTTCTTGCCCTTAGGGATTCCATGTTCTATTAATCATTCCATAGCTCTTTCTGTGTCTGGCATCACGGCTGCCCCACCAATTTAGCTGCTCAAGACAATTACCGTACTCTTCTCATTTCTCGTCCATTAAGTGCTACTATTTGGCCTCTATGTTGTCTATTATTTCTTGTCATCTCCATTGCTTTCAGGGTCCCAGTACTATAACCGCACCTGCTCTGGTCAGCTCAGCCAACAGAGGACAGTCACTGCTATGCTTCTCGTTGCTGCTGCTCCCCCCGGTACATTTCTCATCACTCTGATGAATGCAGTGTCCTCCTGGCCACCTGCAGAACATAATCTGCTCCTAGGTGTTCCAGCTTCATGGTCTGCTCCGCCTCGTGCCTGCCTCTTTGAACCTTAGATCTCTTCTTCCATAACATATCATGAGTAGTCTTGCTTTTCTGTTGAAGTTACTGTGAACCATTGCTTTTATCTAGTTTCCAAGAGCCGTTCCAGGAGAATGTTAACCCTGTCAGCTCAGGCGCTCACCAGGATTGATAAATCCTGTGTCAAAGACAGTGTTTTCATAGAAATGATCTCTCCCTTATACTCATGTTCTACTCTCCTCGATGCTGCTCTCTCAGGATCCAGTCCCAGTTAGAGCTGACCTACTCCTGCAGCCCCTTTGGGGTAGGGTCTTTTTACTCTCACTGTAGATTTGGCTCTTTCCTGGTCAGGTTAGGTTGCCACTTGACTCTCTGGTGACCAGGAGGAGAGATCGGCTAGATCCTGAGAGGAGACCATGTTATCTTGCCCGGCAGAGACTCCTGCGCTGTCTTCAAGTAATGGAGGAACATTAGCTATAGTAGGAATGAGGCTCACGTCAGTTGTGTTATCTCTATGAATTTCACTTCTATGCCAGTTTCTTTCAATCATCTTCATCCTGTCTTTGATTTTGATCCGCCCGCCCCCCCACCTTTTCAAAAGTTTGATTTCTCATTTTCCTGATGTATTGTAGTGATTCTTCCTCCTCAGAGGACTTCCTCAACCCTTTAACTTCCCCTCCAATAGAATAGCCTACTTCCATTTCTCTCTCTCTCTCTCTCTCTCACACACACACACACGCACATACACACACAGGCACACAAACATACAAAGAGTCCTGGTGAAAACAAACAACATATAACTTGGCAAGCTGCTGGAGCAGTTTCTCAGTACCAACAGCCTTTGCCTAGAGTGGGCTTCTTGAGTGATATGGTCATCCTTCACAGCTCTCATTGGCACCCCTCAGCTCATTGCCCTAGTGCAGTAGCAAGATACATTTTAGCTGTGCTCTCCACTCCGACCTTAAATTGCAACAAGGGGACCATTAAATCTTTTTTTTTTCCACTTTGTTTCCTTTCTTGCTCTATTCCTGCTACCCTCCTTCCCTTAGGCCATGCATAGTTCTTTGGAAATTCCTGGAAAATAGCTGCCAGCGGTCTAGCTCCTCCAAAGTTATTGGTTTGTTGTCTATCCAGTAAATAGAAAACTTGGAAACATTTTAGAGAATTTCTCACCTTTCCTACCTTCCAGTCTCTGTAGCAAGGCCAAACTGGGATTCCACTCCAGAATATGAACACAGGAAATAAGCTTAAGGAACCACCTAGGCCTGTTGGTTCCTGGGCATTCTTGGGATTGGAGAATGTCTCTGTCTGGCCAAAAATGCTTAGCTGGCTGCCGGCCTTGGAGGGCAAGGCAAGGACAGCTCTAAAGACAGAAGTAAAACTGTACCCTGTGTTCTGAGTCTGCCATTAAAACAAAACAGGAAAAGACACACATCTTTCAGGTCCTGGGTTAATTCTGTATAAAGATGAAATGCTGTAAAAGGTTTCACAGTCATGAAGGAACTTTCTCCATGAGCTGCCAAACTTCTTGTGGTTGTCTTTCCATTGAGAAAGTTAAAAGTTCAGTCTTTGGGATTTTTGGGTGGCCATTCAGCTCAACAATGCAGAAGCTTTGTTTCATTTATGTTTGGCCTTGTGGCCTTTAACCCAAGACGAGGCAAATTTCTGCTCTTTCTGAGATCTT
This sequence comes from Enhydra lutris kenyoni, assembly GCF_002288905.1. Taxonomy (NCBI): domain Eukaryota; kingdom Metazoa; phylum Chordata; class Mammalia; order Carnivora; family Mustelidae; genus Enhydra; species Enhydra lutris. The sequence goes on along the minus strand of NW_019154088.1, from coordinate 8,466,742 downwards.
ATCACACCTGATTTGCCAAAATGGCAAGCGCTTTTCTCCCTGGGAAAATGTGGTATTTGGTTTCCTCAAATTGTTTATGGGACACAAAAATTAGGGAATCAGAAGATATGGCTTTACTCTACAACTTTTTTTCCCCCCAACACACTTTGAAAAAATGTATTAATGTTTTTCTAGGAGAAGTAATCTATTTCTCCATTCACAAAAGATAAGCTATCAGAGAATAATTTACCAGAAAAGACAATAACACTTTAGGGTGAGGATGTTGGTTCTCTCTCACTCAGAAGGCTTTCTATTCCCATAAGGATTTCAGCTAAGCCTTAGGAATCTGGAATGCAGTGGGATTGGCCCACATCATGGGCAAGCCCTAGTGAAAAATGTCTCCAGGGACCGCTCATCCTTACATAAAGGAGGCAGAGTCATAGACCTATGAGTCTTCTCTCAAAGACTTTGCTGATATCCGATGAGGGGGGCACCTGCTATGGTTGACTCCTGAAAAGGGAAGAAAACAACAGGGACTCCAAACCAACACTCTTGGCAAATCTTTACCAACAAGGGGTTCTTGGTGAAACAAAGAATGACTTTTCTGCATTTTGACAGAATGAGTAAAACAGCTAATTCTTGCCTATTCTTACTTGCCTAATTACCACCATGCGCTCTAATCAAGCTACAGGTGTAGGCTACAAATCCCCAAATCTCCAAGGGTTAGACTATGGCCAATGACTGCTGATTGGCCATAGATGGTCGCTACCATGTAAACTTAGAAAAAGTATGACTAAGGAGATACAAGGCTTGAAAATCTCTTTTGGTTCCTTTGCTTGATTAATTTGAGCCTGTGAAGGCAGATGGACATTCTCATGAGAGGGACTGTGGAGATATTTATACTTGGCGTCCTTCATGGATTGTACCATAGGTCAGATTATCAATATTACTTCTTATTAGTATAGTGAATCCTGCTCATTAGCACACTTTTGGAAGGCCTACTGTGTGCAAAGTATTTTCTAGCATTGTGGAACATACAGTATATTGAGTAAGGAATACTTCTTGCTCTTAGGCAGTTTAAAGTGTGTGTGTGTGTGTGTGTGTGTGTGTGTGTGTGTGTGTGTGATAGAGAGAGAGAGAGAGAGAAATTGAGAATGAAAGAAAATAAATTGCATAATTCTCTAGAGCACCAGATTTGTTTTCTATCAGTGATACAGCAGTCAAGTGTTTAGTAGATGGGTTTTTGCATGGGACATGATTTGTTCTTTGATCACAAAGCCAGATGGGGATCATGTGGAGTCTAGTGGAGATTAGACTTTGGAGTTCCTACTGGTTCTAAATTCCAAAAGTTTTGGAGCTATAGGTGAAGCTCAGCAAGAATAAGACTCCCATAGCCCATCTCTGGTCCAGTCTGGGGAAATGAAGCTCTTCCACTAATGGTCAACTTGTCAGATTTTCTTTTGTATTTCAGTTGTGCTGTGGATTCTGCCTTCCCGTGTGGTTCCATCAAGATGGAGAAGGCTATGGCTTTGTCTGACTCCAGAATAGTCAGTCTCTCCCTTCCCAACAGAGTAGCTGGGCTTAGGAAATAATCTGACTGAAAGGGAGGATGTTATCACTGACCTTATAATGTGGACCCTTCTTTCTGGCCACTACTCCTTATCTGCTAGCTCTCCTTTCTCCTCCTGTATACACCCCACTTGCTCTTTCCTTCATGAGTACGTGAATTCTCCCCTGGAGCTGGAAAAATCCCACGAACTCGTGCTCATGGAGCTTATGCAAAGTCCAAGAATGTGAGGATCTGGGGCAGACATGGACCAGGGACCATGTTCACCTATGCAGGCTGGCAAAAGGCAGGGCGGCTGGAGGGCATCTGCAGATCATCCCTGTATTGAGAGTGGGGAGAGAGGGCAGCAGAAGTCAACACTGGAGTGGTATCTAATGTCAGATTCAAGAGCACAGCAAGCCTTTAATAGGGAGGATGGACTGTTAGTCAGAATGGGGCAAGATGCCAAATGTGGGTCCCAAAAGGAGCAAGTAGGTGAGCACTGATGTGATGAGACCAAGCAGGGCACCAAGGTCTATTTTCATACAGGGTCAGGCCTGCCAGAAGTAGGAGCCCGACAGGAAAGATAATGAGGATCTTAAATCATTCAGTCCGGAAGCTCTTCCTGCTCTATGAGCTTCTTCTTGGCTTCAGACCCTTTTGTACTCTAGACTGTGGTTAGCTACTAATTCCCTTCTCCAGGCAGGCAGTATAGGGGTTGAGGCCAGGGATCTGCATTTTAATAAGCATCCAGGTGGGCTTATACATGCTAAAGGTTTGAATAACCACCTGTTCAGCCCTGCCATTTGGTATTACTCCAAGCCTCTGCCCCTCTGGCGTATCTTGTTCTTCAGCCACTGAGGACCCGGTATTGGAATGCCCTCATCATGGTGTATTAGACACTGCTGAACCCCACCTGGAAGGAGGGATCCTAACCCTGTATGTTCCTGTTTCGTTTGCTTCCTTGTCTCTGGTCCCACACTCTATCCTCAGTCACCCTTTGGGGGGACCCACCCTATCCTGGAATGTATGTCAGCTGCTTTCAGAGGGACCAAGAGCCACCCTAGAATTGGAAAGCATTACTTATTGTTTCCTTCCATGCAGAAAGGGAGGTAACCGTGCGACATTCAGCAGGGTAATTGAAAACAGGTTGTTACAGCTTTGGTCACAAGTGGGAAAAATGTCTAGTGTCCACTTCCAAATAGGAGTGGGGGTAACTGGGAAGACAGCAGCCCAGTCATTAAACAGAGCAGATAAACAAAAAGAAGTCTTGATTTTCTCCTGCTCAGTTTTGTGATTTTAAAAGGGCAAAAAAATATAGGGATTATAAAAAAAATAAAGGCCAGCTTTAGCAGTACCATTCTGAAAGGGTCATTACAATCTTTTGTTCTGATGGGATCTTTGCACAGGCAGCAGGTGGTGAGGAATGTCTTGCTTTGCCACCAGTTCAGAGGTGGGGATCTCCCCTGAGCTGCCTGCCTGGAGAAGGGGGAGCAGACCCCTCTGTGAGTTCCTGCTGACAATAAGGTGTTCTGGGTGGGCAGACACTGCTCATGTACTGACCGGAGAGAACACATGTCTCACTGCCCAAGGTGTACTTCACCTTCATGTCTGATGTGGCTTGGCAGGCAAGAGGACATTGGGAGACCCATTGACTGAAATCCCGGTAGAACTCCAAGTTTCAGAAACCCACCCAAAGGGGATTGCTTTATTTTATTTTTATTGGAGTGTCATCAAATCTAGGGTTGACCTTGCTGAGAATATGGCCCCTCTGTCATGTCTCGTTGCCTATCTCTCTCCAGTCTTGTGAAAGCAGGGAAGAACTAGAAATGTTCTCTCAAAGAGGCCTTCCAATAAAGAGTCCCCAGACTCTTTGGTCTGGGCTCACTTGTGTCCTTGTTTTTCAAAGGCTGCAAATGAAAAATTAAAAAAAAAATCATATACATTCAGACAAGTAGAAACAAAGAGGCTTGTGAGGTTGGAGGGCCACTGCTGGGGAAGGAGCTCCAAGAATGGGAAGGCAGCACAGAATGAGGACTGGCTCTGTCTTCTCAGGGTGTGATAGCCTGGCCCATTGTTCCTAGAAGCTTAGGCTCCCACAAAAGGATTTTAGGGCCTCTGTGACACAGCCTAGGGAAGGATGTGACCTTAGCTTTGCATCTCATGCAAATCTACCATGATTCTTACATTTGGTTGGTGTTCAAAGTATAATTCCTGAATATCTGCCTTTTTTTTTTTTAAAGATTTTATTTATTTATTTGACAGACAGAGATCACAAGTAGGCAGAGAGGCAGGCAGAGAGAGAGTGAGAAGGGGAAGCAGGCTCCCCGCTGCCCAGAGAGCCTGATGTGGGGCTCGATCCCAGGACCCTGGGATCATGACCTGAGTTGAAGGCAGAGGCTTTAACCCACTGAGCCACCCAGGTGCCCCCTGAATATCTGCCTTTTAATGGGCTTTTTGGTTCATTTGCCAGCACGGGACTATGCCCTCTTTGTTTCATTCATTCATGCATTTGGCAAACATGAAATAATGGTTGGTAGGCATCCTACTCTTTCCTCCTTGTAATATTGAGTCAGAGGTACCCCAAGGACAAGGTCTCCTGGCCTCTTTCCAAAAAAATGGTTCCCTCCGGTTCACGGGCATGTTTTTCCTATGCACCAAATGAGTGAATGAATGAATGTGCCAGAGACAAAACTGGCTCTCTCTCTCTCTCTCTCTTTTTTAAAGATTTTATTTATTCATTTGAGAGAGAGAGAGCGAGAGTGAGCACAAGCAGGGAAGAGAAGGAGAAGCAGGCTCCCTACTGAGCAGGGAGCCAGACATGGGACCCCATCCCAGGACCCTGGGATCATGACCTGAGCCAAAGGCAGATGCCCAACTGACTGAGCCACCCAGGTATCCCCAGACCAGCTTTCTCTAGAGCATTTTCTTGTTCTTCATAAGTTTCTAGGGCTTTTGAAAAACATGTTGCCTATTTAATAAGCAGCACATATCCACCTTTCTCTGAAAAGAAAGCCTTAAAAAAAAAAAAAAGCCTCAAGATGGCTTCTACCCCTATTATACTAAAAAAACAAATCCCTTCTTCTAGAGCATTTCTGGCCATTCAGGCTTTCTTGGCATTCGTAGCAGGGAGAGGTCAGGGCTGAAGATGTAATGTTGGGAATCATTAGTGGTATTCAAGTCACAAGACTAGTGAGATCACCAGGGGAGTGGATATAGAGAGAAAAGAGAAGAGATCAGCAGGGGAACTGTAACACCAAGTGGTTGGGGAGACAGGGAGAAACCGGTGAGGGAGACCAATTAGGAGCAGCCAAAGGGGCAGGAGAAAAACCAGGCATGAGTGTTGGGGGTTGTCCTGGAAGCCAGAAGAATAGATTTCAAGGATGAGGAAATGGTCAACTTCAAGGAATACCACCGAGAGATGTCGACAGAAGAGAAGCTGTGTCAATCATTCCACAATGGGAAGTTATTGGTGACCTTTGAAAGGGCATTTTTGGTGGAGACATAGAGGTGACAGCCAGATTGGAGTGGGCTCAAAGAGTTCACTCATCCTCATCCTTGCTGCATAAAAAAATGGACTAAATCAAGAACTTCAAAAGCCTCTGGTTAGGGCAGATGATAACTCACCCTGCCCACATTACCTCCTCTTATATCCCATCTGGATATTCCTAGTTGATGGGGAATATGCACCAAGCTCCAACCCTCAGGAGCCATGTCATCAAATTCTGAGATTATAGCAGTTATGGCAAGGCTTTGGAATGAAGGCTTCAGCCTTTAGGAGGACATACAATGTTTACATAAATGTTTACATAGGAAGTTAGAAATCATCCAGATTGAGTCTTTATGTTTTACATATGGGGAAATTGAGGCCCAAATCCTCAAGGTGACTTATCTAAGGTTACACAGCTGCTCTGAGGCATTGCCTCTCTTCTTCCACCCAAGTGTACCTGGCAGATGAATGTCTCTACTTTTTAAAAAAATATATTGATTTATTTATATGAGAGCAAGTGAGAGGGAGAGAGAGTGAGAAGGGAGGGATAGATGGAGACAATCTTCAGACTCCTGAGCACAGAGCCTGACCACTCGGGGCTCGATCCCATGACCCTGAGATCATGACTTGAGCTGAAACCAAGAGTTGGGTGTTCAATCAACTGAGCCACCCAGGTACCTCTGAGTGTCCCCCAGATTACTGGGGACAGATCTATTATTTCTACCATTTCCTTTGGATACCCAGTTTGGGGCCATCAAATTCTCTTTATAAATAAACTACCCAGGTTGCAATGTAAGCCAGTTTTCCATAAAAAGGATTAAACCTACTAAGGTCTAAAAATATTGGGAAGGCCCTAGTCAGGCAGCCCATTCCTTGAGAAAGTGGAAGAATCGTCTGGTCCAGTAATGGACTCGCATTCAGAAAACCCTGAGCTGCGTCTCACTGTCCTCTTCCTTGCACTTTCCTGTGATGTAAGCAGTGTCTGTTTGGCCGGCTTCCCCAGGCTTATTCCTTCATCGATGGTGGCTGGCTATCTCTGCCTCCTGCCAGTTGGTGTTGTCATTCCTGGAGGCGGCCCAGGTTGGACTCTGCTCATGTGATTAGAGTTTGCTGGTGGTGAGGGTGTTCACCTACTGGGCCTAGATCCAAAGGGAGGGTGAGAGCTCAGATACTCCTGCAAGGAGTTACAGATTCTTAACCAGGAGCAACAATGAGCCCTTTAGGCTAGTCATCTGCCTGATTTGTCCCTGGATTCTCCTTCCATCCAGATATGAAAGGACAAATCCTCACTCTGCCTTCTGAGAGGATTCCAGGCTGTGGTTGAAAAGCTGTCAGTTCTGGGGCTAAGCCTGTGTCTGAGTCCCCTTCCCTAGCCCTTCATGGCCATGGAAGATGTAAGATATAAACTTGGGGCTCCTTAGAATTAGGAGAACTGAACATTGATTTAAAATCAGTTTCTAGGGACACCTGGGTGGCTCAGTTGGTTAATCCACTGCCTTCGGCTCACGTCATGATCCCAGAGTCCTGGGATCGAGTCCTACATAGGGCTCCTTGCTCAGCCGGGAGCCTTCTTCTCCCTCTGCCTGCTCTGCCTGCCTCTCCCCTTGCGTGTGCTCTCTCTCTCTCTCTCTGTCTCTCTGACAAACAAATAAATAAAATCTTAAAAAAAAATAAAATCATTTTCTATATTAATCACAAGGAGGGATTACTCTTTTGTTCAATAGCTGGATATTGAATGAAGGAATTAGGAAGATGCTAAAGCAGTGGTTCTCAAGCTGTGCTTCCCATCAGAGACATCTGGGGGAGCTTTTGAGACCCTGAGTGCCCACCTCACACCCCTACCAATTAAAGCAAAAATTTGAGAAGTGGGACCTGGGGGTCTTTTTTTTTTTTGGTTAAGACTCCCCAGGTGATTCCATTTACACCCACTTTGACAATCAGTCTGATATATCAGTTCATCTCAAACTTTCCTATACAGAACAATCACCTGGGGGTCCTATTGAATGCCAGCTTCTGAGTCAGTGGTTCTGAGGTACAGTCTGGATTTCTCTTCTGACCAACTCCCCAGTTTTACTGAGACTGCTGGTCTACACCTTGAATAGCAAGTTGCTGAAGGGTCATTAGCAATAAGTTGAGGTGTTTGCTGCTGAGTGACAGAGGAGAGGCAGAGGTGGAAAGAGCTGTGAGAGCTTCTGGAAGGACTCAATCCCTCTTCTGGGTCCTGAAGGAAAGGCAGACCCCAAGGAGATGGGGGGAGAGGGAGAGATAGAGAGAGAGAGGAAGCTTCCTCTGCTGCTGCTCAGGTCCAGGTGTTTGAGGCCCTGGAACATAAAACACGTTGGCTTACTCAATAGAAATACTGAAAAAAGCTGATTGAGGATGAAAAATCTCTTTCTGCAGCATTACAGTCTTAGGACTTCAGTGTTGGAAGGCCTGGAATGATGATCTGGTTCCATGCCATCTTTTTCTTTTTTTTTTTTTTTAAGATTTTTTTTTATTTGACAGAGAGAGATCACAAGTAGGCAGAGAGGCAGGCAGAGAGAGAGGAGAGAGAGAGGAGGAAGCCGACTCCCTGCCTAGCAGAGCCCGATGCGGTACTCGATCCCAGGACCCTGAGATCATGACCTGAGCTGAAGGCAGAGACCTAACCCACTGAGCCACCCAGGTGCCCCCGATGCCATCTTTTTGTTGCAGATGAGAACACTGGGGTCCCTCAGCCTGTGTGGCCTCCGTTGCTGAGCCTGCTAATCAAGGGGAAGTGTAAGATGGGTGGGGAGGGGAGGGAAGGTAGGAAGGAGTCACATAGCAGCAGAGGCATCTGAGCTGGCTGGTTGGTCCCCAGAGTGCATTTATCATGTAGAAAGCTATGTGACACACCAACCGCCTAGGCCAGTGAGCAACCCCTATCCACCACATGATGCCAAACCTCTATGATCCAGAGATGAATGAGCCCCCTCTCCACCTTTGATTTGCTCCTTGGGGCTGGAGAGAAGATGGATAAATATCACAGCATCCACACTGAGATCCAACACTGGAGGCTGGGCTGTCTGTGGGCCCAAGATGGAAGGCTACAAACTATCCCTGGGCCCCTTCTTTGTTTCCTCTTCTCTAGTCCTCTGGCCCTCTGCTACTCTTATTACCCCCACACTTTTCCTTTCCTGAGTTCAGGCCTAGTGGAGGTGGTGGACATTAGAGCTTTCTATTCAGAGCCAGATGTACGCTGACTCCACAGAGGCATCCCCCTGCCCCTCGGGTTCCAGCATAGTTGACCAGAGAGACCAGTGGGCTTTGACAGGGAGCGAAGACTCCACAGCTTCAGACTCTCACAGTCATTGCCCCAAGGAGCCCAGCAGCAGGACCCTGTTTGAGGAGAGAAGGGTTGTGTGCTCTTCAGGGGGCAGGAGTGACAGGCAGAGGTTGTACAGCACCACCCACTCATGGGAGGTGAATGGGGAAGGCCCAAACATACAAACTCTAAGTAGCATCACAGACACAGAACTAGTTAAGGGTTATTTTAAGCTCTCATTTAGGGTAGGAGGGAACAATATCAGGTGTGAATGAGGTAGAGAGTTGGTTCTTTTTTGTGCTCTGTTGCCTTGGAGGTGAGAGCCCACGGAGGTGAGAGCCCACAGAGGTGAGTGCTCATAGGTGCTGTCTTCAGAGCTGAGCACAGATATCCACAGCTGCCTTCTTGTTCTCTTGGCTCACTTTCCCACTGGCTTCCATTTACTTTTCCATAAATGGTGCTTTATGGCTTTGGGACCCCAGTGCCAAGGCAAGTACACAGTTCCTTCAGGCCCCTGGGGTTCTCTGCTGAAATTTGGCCTGAGCTCCATCATCAGATCCCAATATTACCATTTTCCCAAAAGCTATGGCCTGCTTAGCTCTTGTGCTAAAAGACAACTCCCTTCCAGAGCAATGGACTGGTCCAAAGAAATAATTTGGAGAACGCTTTTAATATGTAGATATTAATGCGTGAAATATATGTTAATATGTGAAACGGGATTGTGAATGCAGGTGAATGGGGAACGATGAAAGTCCAGAGGCAGGTTGAGGGGCGGGAGGAGAGGTTCAGGAGGAAAACCACAGTGGACTTGGGATGTCACAGGAGAGCTGGGGTGGGGGAAATGGGCTGGTGTTGTCACAGATGTGGAGTTGGGACAGTAGGTAGGGTAGGTTTTGCCATAGAGAAGGTGTGGTTTCACGTGCACCGAAACGATGTCTAACATCTGCACAGATGTCCCAGGCCCTAAACACTCAACCACCTGTCATGATGCTCCTCTCATTCTTGATTTCATCCTCATTTCTGCTCCGGCCCTAAATTTTCAACCGCTCCTCAAAAGCTTCCTCACTTAGTCTGTAACTGCTTTCCCCTCTGTAGGAAGAATGGGAGTTGGCAATTTTATATTATTAAACGGATGTGCAAAGAAAATGCAGTTTGTAATTTTTTGGGTAATGGATCTAATCTTGCTCTAGCACCTTCACCTGGCTGGAGAGAAGAGAAAAACTTTCTTAATATTTCAACTTGCTAATTGGAGCATCCAAGACTCTTCTGATTTAAAAGTATATTTTGGTTTACAACAATCGCTTTTGGGGCACCTGGGTGGCTCAGTTGCTTAAGCGTCTGCCTTCAGCTCAGGTCATGATCTCCTGGTCCTGGGATCGAGCCCTGCATAGGGCTCTGTGCTCACTGGGAAGTCTGCTTCTCCCTCTTCTGCTTCCCCTCCCTCCTACTCGTGCATGCTTTGTCTCACTCTCTCTCTCTCAAATAAATAAACAAAATCTTAAAAAAAAATAAAACAGACACCTTTGGAGGAACATTTTTTTGGGTAAATTCTCGACCTTTCAGATTTCTACTCCTACCTTTTCTCCTCTCCAGGGATGTGGCTGTGAGGTCTCACAGGGGTCAGAAGGAGGCCTCAGATGCTTGTAGGCTTGCACTGACCCCCTAGGTCCTTTCTGCCTCCTGCAGCCAGGTGGTAGATGGGTCTGGACACTTCTAGAATTTTAGGCACCCACTGATGAAGTCCACTCCTGTGGTGATTTGCTGAATTGAATCACACTCTGCTGAGAACCCAGCATCTTCTATTCCCTTGGTAGGTTATACAGGACCTTCTGCTCTGACTGGATTTTTTTTTTGGAGCTGTCCTACTCTCTCTGATTTATTCTCTTCCCTCAGCACCCCCAACCCAGGGTGCCATGTCCATGAAAAGACATTAATCCTGCTGCTCTTCTCCTTCCTGTGGAACCAGGGAGCTATCTTTGGTGAGGAGAGAGAGGTGTTATGGGTTCAGTTGCATCTGCCTCCAAAAACGATAAGTCGAAGTCCTAGTCCCCAGTACTTCAGCATGTAACCTTATTTGGAAATTGGGTCTTTTTTTTTTTTTTAATTTCTTTTCAGTGTAACAGTATTCATAGTTTTTGCACCACACCCAGTGCTCCATGCAATCCGTGCCCTCTCTAATACCCACCACCTGGTTCCCCCAACCTCCCACCCCCCGCCCCTTCAAAACCCTCAGATTGTTTTTCAGAGTCCATAGTCTCTCATGGTTCACCACCCCTTCCAATTTCCCTCAACTCCCTTCTCCTCTCCATCTCCCCTTGTCCTCCCTGTTATTTGTTATGCTCCACAAATAAGTGAAACCATATGATAATTGACTCTCTCTGCTTGACTTACTTCACTCAGCATAAACTCTTCCAGTCCCGTCCATGTTGATACAAAAGTTGGGTATTCATCCTTTCTGATGGAGGCATAATATTCCATAGTGTATATGGACCACATCTTCCTCATCCATTCGTCCGTTAAAGGGTATCTTGGTTATTGGGTCTTTACAGGGAATTAAGTTAAAATGAGGTCACTGGGATGGACTCTAATCCAATATGACTGGTGTCCTGACAGAAAGGGATAAAAGTGGGGAATTTGGACACAGAGACACATATAGAGGGGAGATGGCCTGAAGTCACGGGGGAGGGCAGCCATTTGGAAATCAAGGAGAGGGGCCTGGAACAGATCTTCCCCTCACAGCCCCTCCCTCAGAAAGAACCAACCTGCTGACATCTTGATCTCAGACTCCTAGTTTCCAGACTGAGAAAAAAAAAATCAATTTCTTTTATTTAAGCCACCCAGTTTGTGGTCCTTTGTTATGTTGGCCCTGGGGAACTCATAAGGGAGGAATTGACTTCCTTTCTCCCCCCCCCTCCCCCCCCGCCCAGTGAGTAAAGTAGTTCTTCAAATTCTAGTAGTCTGCTCTTCTGTCAGTACTGTGGACTCTGGACACTGAATCATAAGACCTCCTTGGAAACCCTGCTGGTTGGGATTGATGTCTTTCATATGTGTCGAACAAAGTAATTTCAAAGGGATTAAGAAGGAAATATTACTTTCCCTTTTAAGGACGATGTATGATTCCAGGCCCCTCCATGAACATGCAAATTATTTATCATTGTTTTGGTTTAGAATGCATTTCCACTTAATCCTGGTTCTGCTTGATCAGATCAGGCTGCTCCCATTTCTAAAGCAGGATGGCAAGACCTCAGGCTGGGCCTCCGCTTGCCTCCATGGCTGAAGCAATACTTCTCGAATGTTCTGCAGCTACCTAAGGGAGACTAAGTGACGGTGTGATGCACATCACCTTCTTGTCCTAATGGGTGTTCAGGCCTTTGTCAAAGGCAGGTATCGTTGGAATGCGGATTTTGGAAATATTCTCCCTGGGAGTGGCTGCCAGGCACTGGGTAGCCCTCAGTGGTGACAACCGTGTGGCCACATCTGGCCTTGCAAGGTAGTGCTCATTCTGCTGGAGCCCAGGTTCTTCAACTGAGCCCTGGCCTTCAGCTTGTTCTCCTCCCAGGACCTTTGTGGCTTTTAAGGCTTTCAAAAAAACATTCGTGCCAAACGCTACTGGAGGAGAAGGGGATACTAAAACCACTGAGAGAGACTTGAAACAGGGAGAAGACGGAACTCCAGAAAAACTAATTTGGCCTTAGGTGATCTGTTAGTGGCCCCATCACTTGATTTTACTGACATCGAAGTGAGAAATCAAGCGAGTGGCCCAGGGTCACCCGGTGAGGTAAGGCAAATCTATCTTCTCTATCAGTGCTCCTTCCTTGACTAGAAATGAGTAGAGGTCCTGAACTTGTTGACTGAAGCTTGTTGACTGAAATTGCCTTTCAGTTTGGTGATCTTTGTCCTGAACCAAAGCTAGTCTTTTTTCCTGATACATGAAAACCTCGAGGTTCCTTCTCTCCCTCCTGCCTCTTTCAGAGTCCCCCACCTCCTTCCTATATTCCATTCTCCCAGGTTCTTTGGGTCATATACTACGCTGTTCCAAGACCATGCCTCCTGCTAGTGTGTCCTAGCTTTTAGCACTGGCAGAGATTTTCTAGAAAGATTGTAACGATGCAGATTGCACAGTCTGCGTGTCAGCCTTCAGATGTTCTAGATCAGGAATCTGCCATTGTAATAGGAATCCTCTGTGATTCTGAGACAGGGGACCCAGAAATCACACGTTCCCAATCCCTCCCTCACAATCGCCCACCTCTACTGGGGGGCAGTTTTCTGCTTATGTAACCGAAGTCTTTGGAATTCCCACCCGGCCAATCACTAGCTCATTCGAGCTTGGTCACTGAACATTGGTTAAAGCTGATTTTACACCTGTCCAATCTGGATACCAGTTCCTATATTCTAAGAGTGTTGTGGAAGATTAGGAACACAATGTTCAGAGTAGTAAACAGTAGTTCTGACCATTGGTAGTCACAGAGAATAGGACATACAATTTCCTTCTTGGGTGTGGGTACAGTCTTAAAAAGTGGTCTGGGGAAGACCACAGAACTCTCAAGGTTTAAAGGAATTCATGGCAAGATATTAAGCAAAAGGCCACGTAGAGGAAAGGGTGGGATTTTGATGGAGACATCTGTTAGTCCCGTAGATCCAGGGGGTTGAGATGCAAGCCTGATCCTGGTTAGGTGACCTTGGGCAAGTCACAGGGTCTGTCCGATGCTGAACTACCCCTCACCTGTAAGATGGGGATGATAATCATGTCTGTCCTTACCTATTCTGGCACAGATCAAATGGAATACACCTAAGCATTTTGTGAATCACCAACTTCTTTGGAAATATACATAAGCTGTTTTCATACCAAAAACGCAGGTGCCTAATCCACTGGATGTTTCTCTCAGGATCAGAATAAAGGGACCAATTAAAAAGCAGATTTTCAAGAAAAACATGGACCAAAAATAGAGCTGGAGTTGGATGGGTGCCTTATGTGGTGAAGAAAAGTATTCGGTTACTGTCCCTTTATTTGCCTGTTTCAGGGAGTTGTGGTGGGGTCGTATCATGTGAGTAGGGCTTTGGAATTCCTATTCTAATCTTTAGTAGCAACTACACAATCTGTAATCTCTTCTCTTTTTCCTTTTTGGCCAACCATATCAAGCTCAAATTATAGGGACCTAAAGGTAAATTTCATGGGCAGTAAAAGACACCGAAAAGCAGAAAACCAAAGACATGGAACAGTCCACTAAGACTTCCTGAATTAATGCTGATGGAATATTGATGGACACTTAATAAAGTAGCATCTGATTTATACTTGGGGCACACAAGCCTGGCCTTCAAGATTTCTGTGGTCTGTGCCTTCACTTGCCTTTTTGCCTTCACCTTCTGGTTCTGTCCTTTGTAAACTCTCTCACCCTGTGTCAGGTTTGCCTTGATTTCCCCCATCCACTGTGCACATTCCAACCTACCTTTGTTCATGTCATCAGACCACCAGCCCCACCCACGAGTCTCCTCTGCTGAGCTGTCATAGGCGATGCCTCTCTCTGCTATAAAAGCACAGGCTTATTCTAGAAAGCCCTCCAGAGGCCTCAGTCATCTTTGGAGGATCTCTGCCTGAACCACACCTGTGCCCTGGGCTGAGGCTGCCTCATGTTGCAAGGTTGCCTGTTTGGACAACTGTTCTACAGACTATAAGGCCCCACATGGCTGACTCTTCCCCTCTGTATCCCAGGGCCTAGGTTGCATGCTGCAAACAGGGGAGTACAATCAGTATTTATTACTGTTGATAAATGTTCTGAAATGATCGTCTCCTTTGATGAGAAAGAGTAAACAGGGAACGGATGCTGACTTTTGGAGAGCAACTTGTTGTGGGGCAAGAATGTGCTAGGGGGAGTGGTTATGTGCGTGGGCTCTGGAATCAGCCAGCAAGCCCATTTCTCACTTCCAAACATGTGTTAGCATTAATTAAAGGCATTAAAAGTCAGATACTCCACCTTTCTAATAATAATGTGGGTTTTTTTTTCCCTTCCTGACTTAGCATTCAAACTGTTATGTTCACTGGCTCATGAACCAAAATGTCTTTCCACTTAGGTGTTGAAAAACAGACATGGAGGTGAATATTGAACCCATCTAAAAGAATTTGGAACGCCAGCTATTTGGCCAAAAAAGCTGTTTTGTAACCCAGCAAGGAATGATATTCCTTCAAAGGCAGTAGATTCTCTCACAAAGAGAATTTGTAAGTGGTTCTTTTTTGTTTGTTTGTTTCCACCAATGTGACCATAGTCACATTAAAAAAGTCTGATGCTCTCCCGGCTGAGCCGTCAGGCTTGCGCCATAGTCACGTATAAATAACTTCATCAGATGAAGGAATCTGCTTAGGAGACAAACTCTAAGGAGACAAATTCTCCGGCCATGCTACGGAGAATTTGCCAAGGGAGACCACATTTGTCAGGTATTTGGGACTTGGGAACTCAGACATAAACGTACTCATGGCATCAACCTCTATAAAGTCCTTCTACAATTCAAGTACCCCTTTACACTTATAAATTGCAGATAACAATTACCCCCCAAATTGTCTTTTTTCTCAAGCCATTAGAGATCTAAATTGAACTGAAAACACACACACACGCGTACATGCTTGATTAATGTCTGCCAGCGATTCCTTATTTTATTTATTTATTTATTTTTTTAAAAGATTTTTTAATTTATTAATTTGACAGAGATCACAAGTAGGCAGAGAGGCAGGCAGCGAGAGAGAGGGGGAAGCAGGCTCCCCGCTGAGCAGAGAGCCCGATGCAGGGCTCGATCCCAGGACCCCAGGATCATGACCTGAGCCAAAGGCAGAGGCTTAAACCACTGAGCCACCCAGGTGCCCCCAATTCCTTATTTTAAATGAGTAGCCTGAGACAGTGGATGGACGAGAGACAAAGAACAATGCCACCATGGAGAGGCAGGTGCTTGTCACTCCTGCCACTAGTGGTAGGTGGACACCAGGAGAGGAATCGCAGCTGCTGCTGTCATCTGGTGGGAGGTGCTGCAGAGACCCCCACGGGCTCTCCTACCTTCTAAGCGCCATATTGGTCTAGTCTAGACCCAGGCACGAGGAAGATGAGGAAGACAGGAACTTCTAACCACAGTATAATGAAACCCTAATGCAAGTATTTGGCCTGGCAGCTCTGCCTCGTTCATGAGCCCCCGATTGCCACATTTCCAAGTTGATTTACTGCATGAAGATGAATGGCGACAAGTAATGCCTCAGGGAGGTGAGGCTGCTGTTGCTGGGATAGTCTCTCTCTTTCTCTCGCTCTCTCCTGAACCCATTTTGGTGTGTCTCCAAGCAGGGAGCAGGACTGAAATGCGTGCCTTAGCAAATGACAGAGGACTAAAATAAATATGGATCCTGGAAATGGATCATGAATAGGTTACTTCTCAAATACCAACAAGTCCTGCACAGAATATTTTCCGTCTCAATCTGGTCCTGGGACAGGATGCTCGAGAGTCTGAAAGGCATGGTCTTGGCTTGTCTTGGCTCTAGGGCTGACAGCAGAAGGAGCACCCCGGATAGCCTCCGAGCTGGGCTGTGTGCCTTGTGTTCTCCATCTACACCCTGTAGTTCTTTAAGGTTTGGAGGGTGCAGTGCTGTTGGTAAAATGAAGTTGACCTTGAACTGCTTCTACCTGTGGCTAGCGCTCTTGACGATGTATGGCCTTCAGTAGTTCAAATCTGGTGCCAATCTCCCCCACTCAGAGAACCACTGCAAAGTTTCTACATCCAGGGCTCCATGAGAAATCCAGCAGTCTTAGGCTTTAGGGAAAGACTTTAAAAAAAAAAACAAAAAAACATTTGAGAAAGAAACAACAGTGCTCCTTTGCTCTGCTCTGCCCATCTGGCCAAGGAGTGAGTGCTTTGCATTTTACTCCGTGCCTCTTTGAGGCAGCTGGAAAACAGCTGACAAATTCAGTGGAGTTCCGCACAGAGCAGAATTGTGGACAGCTGCACTGAACGCAGGCCCGTGGACCATTTTTAGAGCCGGTGATCCTTGGCAGGGGCTGGTGAGAAACGTGTTGCTGGGAAATTTCTGAGTTCACTTCGAAGCATTTGCTTCTTACTTTCTTCCCTTAAGGGAAGGAACGCAACAGGGGAAAGCAAATTTGTTGACTTTCCTGACATTCCTTCATCTGTAAAGCGTTAGTGGCCTGTTTGTTATGGCCCTGGTTTGCTACTGGGCCAGAAGGGAGGAAATTGGAAGTATAGGCAGAAAGATTCCTTGATTTAAAAAGACCACAATGCAACAAAACAAAAGCCACAGACAGAGCCTCAGGCCTGGGGTCTGTTGGGCAGGACTCTGCCAGTGAGGTCCTAAACTGCCTGCACCCCAAGGTCACTGAACCACTCTGTCCCTCTGAGACGCGTGGACAAGCCCACAAGGGAAATTAACATTCTGTGTTTTGTGTCTCTCTTCACTGCCACCTCGCCTTGTGTTTCTGTCCAATGATCTGGGAGAACTCAGGCACCCTGATTTCCCCTGATTCTTAGAGCTCTGCCTCTATGCTGCAGCTGTGTTTAGTGAGAGAGGGCAGGAGCGTGAGAACTTAGCCCAAACATCGGGGTTCATGGAAAAACTCTGGCCTTGGGCCAGGGTAATTGGGACTGCTACCCAATCTGCGAGACCATGTGTATGAACTGGCCCGTGTATATGCTAAACTCCTGTGTTTTCTAATAGGATGGAAACTCATTTAGGGCAGGAAAGAAACACATCCCTACTGCAGGTAGAACGCTTAGGGCATATTCTCTCTCCTTCCCGTTGTCTGCATCCTGTCTGTGGGGAACCAGTTTCTGGAACTGGGAGTGGGGGGACCAGTCTCTTAGCTTCTCGTCTGGGTCACATGTGGAAATTAAATTTATTTGTTTGGTGCCAAGTCCCTGTCAATGGAGCTTTGGGCAGCAGCCAGGGTCCCCGTCACCTTTGCCCTGCTTTGCAAAGTAAGGGCTGTGGCTAGTGTGTGTACAGATGGCTGAATGTATATCAATGTCCAGGAAGTGCCTGGCACATGATAAGTGTAGACCCATCTCTTGACCTCTGGACACACTGGGGACTCCCCCAGGATGATGGCTCCTCTGAGTTGGTGGAATCCTATCCCCAGAATTTGGCCTCGTCTGTGTCCCTTCTTCCCAAAGCTTGGATAACTGTTAGTTTGGTTGCAAATTAAAGTAAATTTTGATTATGACTGGTAGGTAAGGGTCACAAGGCTACCATGCTAGGTTTAACATAATTACCCCCACCTTTTAAAAAAATATTTCATTTATTTATTTGAGAGAGAAAGAGACAATGAGAGAGAATGAGCATGAGAGGGGAGAAGATCAGAGGGAGAAGCAGACTCCCCGCGGAGCTAGGATCCCAATACAGGACTCTATCCTGGGACTCCAGGATCATGATCATAGCTAAAGGCAGATGCTTAACCAACTGAGCCACCCAGGTGCCCATAATTCCCTTTTTTAATTAAGAGGGAGACACGACTAAGAAAGAGAAGTTATTAGCGGGAGTTTCTGTTCACGGTGTGAAAATAGCCTGAGTTGGGAGAAAATTCTCCTTGAGACTTGGGCAAATCCAGGCCAGGAGGAATGCTTTTGGCTGATAAGCACAATGGCAGCATGGGGAAGGGTGATATAGTTCAAGGAATCCTACACATGCTTTCTGAAGATGTGGGCTCTTGGAGTGAGGCTCTCCTTCATTAGCTGTGTAACTAGCAAGTCACAATCTAACTCAGGCTCTGTTTCCTCCTCTGTCCTCTGGGGATAATGATACTGGCCAGTTCATGAGGTTGTTCTGAAGATCGGAAAAGATGCGATAAAGTTTCATCTTCCGTGAGGTTCAAAAGTCAGCACCTATGATGGAGGTCAAGGCTGGCACAATTATCCTTATGATCAGAGAGATGCCAATGCAATTAGAATTCTCTCCATTTCTGGGGCAGGTCGTGGTTTCCTCCGTTGAGTGTAGGCTGGAGTGGTTGGTTTGGATTTTGAGGCATGTTGTACAGAGACTTGTGTTTGAAGCTCTAGAATTTCACTTTAAATGATGAGATTCTCCTAAAATGAGAGACATACGGGTGATCTGGAGGAAGAGCATGGCCGTCTCACCCCTCTCGGACTCCTGGGATAGAAAGGTGGAGGGAATCACTTGCACTGTGTACACGGGTTCTCTACTTGTAAAAACCGTTAATTGCTTTTCTTTACAGCCTCATGTCTGTGGTTGAAATCTTGTAAGTTAAATGCATGCATGCGACCACATGGCAGTAAAAGCTTTGGGAAGAAAATCTAAGGGCTCTATGGACGAAAGGCCACTTGTGAGGCAAAGAGCAAGATCAAAGGGACTGGCCCTCATGGTGGGCTGGGATGGCGGTGTTAGGTCCAGGGGCTGCTGTAGAGGAAGGGCACAGGGCACTGCTGTGCCCTTCCTAAGACCAGGAGCTCAGCAGAAAAGGTGTTGTGCTCTCTCTTTTTTTTTTTTTTTAAGCAACTTTGCAGATGTGTGACAAACTGCATATATTTAGGATGCAATTTGATGATCATTGACAAATGCATATGCTCACGAAACCATCACCATAGTGAAGAGGACAAACATTTCCATCAGTCCCGAAAGTTCTCTCAGGCCCATTGGTTATCCCTCCCTCTTCCCACCCTCATTCCCAGGCAACCCCTGCTCTGGTTGGTGTCGCTGCATATCCATCTGGGTCTTCTAGAATTTATATAAATGGAACAATACAGTCCCTATCCTTGGAGGAGGGTTTGTCATCTTTTGCATGGAGTAACACTTTTGAGATTTGTCCGTATTTTGTGTGGATCAGTATTTTGCTCCATTTTATTGCCAAGTGGTATTTCACTGGATACATAGGCCAGGATTTCTCCGTTCACCTGTTGATGGACATTTGGGTCGTGTCCAGCTTTGGTCATTACACGTAAACGGCTATGGACAGTCACATTCGAGTCCTCATGTGGACGTGCATTTTCATTTCTCTTGGGTAAATACCTTGGTGTGGAAGAGCTAGGTCATATGGTGGGTTTATGTTTAACCCTCGAAGAAACTGCCAAACTGTTTTCTGTAAGACCTCGTGTTGTTTTGTATTTCCATGGGAATCCTGAGTTCTGGTGACTTTTTTTTTTTTTTAAGATTTTGTTTATTTATTTGACAGACAGAGATCACAAGTAGGTAGAGAGGCAGGCAGAGAGAAGAGGAAGCCGGCTCCCTGCTGAGCAGAGAACCCAATGCGGGGCTCGATCCCAGGACCCTAGGGTCATGTCCTGAGCCCAAGGCAGAGGCTTTAACCCACTGAGCCACCCAGGTGCCCCCTGAGTTCCAGTGACTTTGAATCCTCACCAACACTTGGTATGGTCAATCTTTTTTTTTTTTTTTTAAAGATTTTATTTATTTATTTGATGGAGAGAGATCACAAGGAGGCAGAGAGGCCAGCAGAGAGAGAGGGGGGGGGAAGCAGGCTCCCTGCTGAGCAGAGAGCCCGATGCGGGACTCGATCCCCGGACCCTGAGATCATGACCTGAGCTGAAGGCAGAGGCTTAACCCACTGAGCCACCCAGGCGCCCTGGTCAATCTTTTTAATGTCAGCCATTCTGGTGAATGTGTGGTGACATCTCATTGCAGTTATAACTCACAATTCCCTGAAAGAAGGTTAATGATGCTGAGCATCTTATTTATGTATTTTTGGCCCTTCGTATTTCCTTTCTTTTGAAGTAGCTTTTCAATTTTTTTTCCCCATGAAAGAAAATAGATTGTCTTTTTTTTTTTTTAAAGATTTTTTATTTATTTGACAGACAGAGATCACAAGTAGGCAGAGAGGCAGGCAGAGAGAGAGGGGGAAGCGGGCTCCCTGCTGAGCAGAGAGCCCGATGCGGGGCTGGATTCTAGGACCCTGGGATCATGACCTGAGCTGAAGGCAGAGGCCTTAACCCACTGAGCCACCCAGGTGCCCCAATTGTCTTCTTTTTATTGAGCTCTAAAAGTCCTGTGTACATTCTGGATAGAAGTGCTTTGAAAATTTTTTCTCAGTTCATGGCTTGCCTGTATGTTTTCTTTTTCTTTTCTTTTCTTTCTTTCTTTTTTTTTTTTAAAGATTTTATTAATTCATTTGAGGGAGAGAGAGAGAGAACGAGCACACAAGCATGGGGGATGAGGAGAGGGAGAGGGAGAAGCAGACTTGCTGTTGAGACTTGGATATGGGGCTGGATCCTAGGACCCTGGGATCATGACCTGAGCTGAAGCAGGCATCCAATTGACTAAGCCACCCCTTAGTGGTGGAAAAGGGGCCCCTCTTTTTTTTTTTTAAGATTTTATTTATTTCTTTGAGGGAAATAGAAAGAGAGAGAGTGCATGAGAGAGTACAAGTGGTGGAGAGGGAGTAGCAGACTCCCCACTGAACAGGGAGACCAATGTGGGGCTGGAGCCCAATGTGGGGCTCGATCCTCAGACCCCAGCCTCATGACCTGTGCCAAAGGCAAATGCTTAGCCGACTGAGCCACTCAGGCACCTCACCTGTGTGTTTTTTTAATGGTGTTTTTCAGGGAATAAAAGTTTTTAATTGTGATGAAGTAGCATTGATCCAGAAACATTTTTAAAGCATGGTCCATCCTTTTTGTTGTCCATCTAGGAAAACTTTGTCTACTCTAAGGTCACAAAGCTCTTAGAAGTTTTACAATTTCTTATTTTATGTGGAAGTCTATGAGCCATTCCAAGGTACTATCTGTGTGTGGTGAGAACTTAAGGTTGGTCTTCATTTTTTCCCCCCAGAGGTGTCTGGTTGAAGCAGTACCATTTGTTGGAAGGTGATCCTTCCCTCACTGAATTGCCTGGGCATCTTTGTTGAAAATCAGTTGACATATCTATGTGGGC
Organism: Enhydra lutris kenyoni; assembly: GCF_002288905.1. Taxonomy (NCBI): domain Eukaryota; kingdom Metazoa; phylum Chordata; class Mammalia; order Carnivora; family Mustelidae; genus Enhydra; species Enhydra lutris. The sequence continues at coordinate 8,445,561 of NW_019154088.1, read as the reverse complement.
TTTTGCTTGGTCTCTACTCTGCAGTGTTTATAGTAATAACCTGAGGGGGAAATGGATTATATGGGATCATCCTTTCATAATGGAACCAGATCTCTAAAATGGCCTTTGGACAAAAAGTTTATATTTACCATTATGAAATTAATGTATTGACTGCTAAATAAAATCAGGAAAAGAGCAAACATGTAGGAGGTGGAGGGAAAACCCCACTTAGTTTTTCACTCTCTGAAGAAAGTCGCTCTTAACTTGAAAAGTACATGTTCTTCCAATTTTTCCCCCCTTCTGTGAATATTTAAGGGACAGAATCAGAGGCAGAATTGTTCAATGGTTCAAAGTACAATCTGGAGTTAGATTACTTAAATTCCGATCCCAGCTCTTCCACTCCCAAGCTTTGTTATCTTGGGCAAGTAATTTAATAACACTTGGCTTTGTTTCCCACGTCTATAAAATAAAATCTGCAACACATGCTTATGTGGTGGGATGAGATAACCTATGTGAGGCACTTTGTGTAGTCTCTAGAACACAGCCCATACCACCTCCTTCTTGGTTCTCCCCATCATCACCTTCATCGCCACCAACGGTTGGTAAACACTGCTGTTTTCTTTGGGCTAGGTGAGCAGATGGGAGCAGGGTCCATGAAGAACTAACCAAAACTCACTGTGTTTGGATGCTGGCACTGGTGTTCCATGTCTAGTGAAGGCCCTGGGCCCCCTAGCACCCGTTGGGTAGAGGAGCTGGAGGCCAGTTAGTGGGATGTCCTCCACCCACCTAACTGTGCAGCACTGGGGGAGTGAAGGTTGCTGACCCTCAAAGTCTGGATGGTCTCTGCAGAGCGGGCTTCTGACTGCACACAGAGCTGTGTGCCACAGGTTTATCAGCCTTTCAAAACTGAGCTAATTTCGTCCTTCCAGCCTAGGCTACGCTTCAGTCTTGTTACAAATACAATATGCAAGTGTGAAGATGATATGCCAATGGGGGTCATTATAAATATTAAATGTTTTTATGGAGTTAAGTTTTATTAAAGAAATTACCCAAGTGTTACAAACATTAAAAAATAAATGTACCTGTAGGTTATTTATGCCTGGGCTCACCCTTTATTTTTTTCACAGCACAGTGAGCCCCTTGCTAGATTTTACACGCAGAGATTTATAGTAGGAGGAAGAATAGCAAAGGCATGATACAGCTGTGGAGTCCACTCCATGGAACAGGGGGCCTCAGATGTCTAGACTCCCCCAAACAGGAAGAGATAACCAGGTGAAATTTCATACTCTCCCGTTGGCCTCAGCGTTTTGGGGAAAAGACCTTATCCTTTGTAGTATTTGGCTGCTGAATAATCTATGTAGATTAGGAAAGGTGGATGGGATCATAAACCCTTTTGAGATTGTGTGGGTGTCCTGGACATTCTCCATAGACACCATTGGACCGCCCAGCCCTCTCCACTCTGCTCTGTGGAAGCTGGCCTGCATGGACTTCTTCCAGGGGTATTGGGTTTGGCCATTGGGAGGCATCAGCGGGAGAGCAGAAGGTGGGGTTTTCTTTCTCCCACCTCCCTTTGGGCTCCACCCCTCCTCTGAAGATTTCACTTTTCTGGACCTGCCCCCTCAACTATGGCTGTCTCTCAGGGTTCTGGTAGCAGCTTCCTTCCTTGACCACTCAAGTTTAGGGGAGATGGCATTCTTTGTGTTGTTGCTAGTTTTGGAATGTTCAACAATTCCCTCCTGGTTCTCTTAATCCTGCCCCTACCCCCTCCAAATGGTTCCTTCATTAAGTTCTCCTCAGCTGGAATGCACCATCTGTTTCCTGTCAGGACCCTGACTGATACAGTGGCCAAAATAAGCTCCTCCAAGTGAGGAGAGGCAGAAAATAATAAGGAAGATACTGCTCTCCACTTACAGCAGCTTTCCATGTGCTAAACACTGTGCAAAGCATTTTGCTCATATTCAATAAATATTTACTCGGTGCTGACCATAGCCTCAACACTTGGATAGGACAGATTCTGTTCTCAAGGAGATGTTAAAATGAGATGTTCTCAATTTAATTCTCCAAACAGTTTTGTTATTGCTATCCCTACTTCAGACACGGGTAAGCTGAGTTTCAGAGAGCTTCAGTGACTTTCCCAAGGTGCCCAGCAAGTGAGTGCAGAGCTGGGATTTGAACCCTGGCCGTCTGATCCCGAAGCCCATGCCTTGCTTGCTCTACTGTAGCAATGGTTGTTCAAGTGTCCTCTTGAGTCAGCAGCTGGATGAATTCCCAGGAACGGGGCTGTTTAGTTCTTCCCAGGGATGAGAAGAGTCTGGGAGAAGAAGCCTGGAGACTTCGTGAGACAAGGCCAGGGCCTGAACTGGCCTAGGGATGCCCGTGTCATGGATGGGCCGGTGGAAGGTTGCATGTGATGGGTACTGACAGATGATGACGGTGCTGGCCCTGTGTAGGCGGAGTGTGAGGCTTTCAGACTCTCACTCTGGCCCTTCCCAGTTTGCCATGAGCTGGCTGCTGACATCAGGTAGAGGTAGCCTTTCTGTTCAGGTCCAGGCATTTCCCTATCTGCCCTGGCACAGGCCTTTGTGCTCCATTAAGGGACGGGGTTGTGCCTGTGTTGGAAACTTCACTAGGAGTTGGCGTTCCTTTGCAGTTTCCTGAGGGACATGCTAAGTCCTCAAAGGAGAAGAAACTGCTGGTATGCTTTTGGAGTTAGGACTCAATCTTTGGATCCCCCTCTATTTTTCTGAGGATTGCTCATCAAATTCTGAAAAGAATGACCTTGGAGTGAACCAGCTTCCTGTGGGCCAGTCCTGACCACAGGCAGTAATGGTCTGAACGCCCACAGAGGATCCTCTGAGGGCCCCTGCCTCCCAGACCATCCAGCCTGAGGGCCGAGGACCAGGTGGCTGCCTGGTTCTTGGTTTTGAGGCTGGTGGGGCCAGGACACCAAACAAGGGGGGAAGCGGGGAAGCTTGTTTTATTCTCTTCCATTGGCAGAGGAACCAGTTTTCATAATTCTGAACTGACTAGTAAAATGCAATGGGCTCCCTCCTTTCCTTTCTTTTTTCCTTCCCTTTCTTCTACTTTGCCTTCTCTCTCTCTCCCTTCCTTTCTTCCTTGTCTCCTTCATTTCCTGAACGAGCCACCTCAGTTTCGATTGTCAAGTTAGGTGCTATCACTCAAAGTTTGATGGGACTCCTTCATTTACATCTCTCTGTGGTACACACGTGGGTATCCCTGAGAGCTCAGCGCATCAGGCATAAACATCTGACTCTTGACAAAGAAAAAGCCCAACCCTAAAAAGAGTCAAATGAGGAGATGATGGGGAATAGAAACATGGGCATCAAACTAGAACCTTTTCTTCTGAGGAGCTCAAAGAGACATGTTGGTTTTATTCATGCTCATTTCCTACCTGGAATGAGCAAGTGGGGTACAGTCAAGACAGCTGTATCAGCAACTGAACAACAATGATGGCAGAAAAGCTCATTTTTCATGAAACTAAAATATAGGCTGATTTTGAATCCTCTTTGCCTGTTGGTTTTGGAAAAAGCCAGGAATCGAGCAGGGGGTCAGGTGGTCTGACTCTTTACAGGGGCTTTTCTCCTGTTCAACAGAACTCTGCTTACCTTTCAGTGAGCCAATGAGCTTTCCTTGAGCTCTTCCACTGTGTCCTCATATATGACCAACAACGCAGGATTTTCCATGACCCGGAGAATAGCAGTTGATGATAGAAGTGAGAGGCCATTGCCAGGAGTTTTTATTTGTAGGGAAATCTCTAGAGAAGCTCTTCTGCATCCCCACCCTATTCCAGTATCTATTCCATTCTGATTGGCCCAACATCCACACAACCCAGTCCAAGAAAATAGGCAGTCTGTCCCCCAAAGGCCTTATAACTTAAAGCGAGGGAAGGTCTAGAGCTGGACGTCCATCTCCCACGCTGCCATCTGGCCCAGGCTGGGGGGTTGTCCCATGAATGAAACACCTGCAGAGTGTCAGAAGTGCCAGGACACTAATCCTGACATCACCTGGCACACACGTGGAGCTGGGCTCCCTGGAGTTGTGAGCTCATTTCACAGGGCGGAAAGAGCTAGATTATCTGTGTGTTTTCCATCTAAAGATGGCTGCTCCTGGCTTGACCTTGGGGAAGCTTGTTGGCTTAGGGGGAGGTGATGTCACTCAGTGCTTCCTGCAGCTGCTGAAGCATGAAGAGTTGCTCCCACCCCAAGGCCCCAGAGAGGAGCTGTAGTTGAGAGCCAGTGTGTGTGGGCTTCAGGACCAAAATGTCACTGTGGTTGGGGAAATAAGGAAAAAAAAAACCCCATATTCCCCATAGCAAGTGGGTTGAGAGAGAACCCATGGGACCTTGAAGCAGATCCATGTCTCCTCCCTGGCCCTGTGGGGTGTGACCAATATCCAGGCCAAGACTGAAATGTCTTTTGTGTCCAAGTGGTCTACATAGAACTACTGAGGTATTCTTAGAAATGGTCAAAAGCTCCTAAATACTAGGAGTGGTATAGGGTTAAAGTGTTTTGTTTTTTAAAGTTACTTTCTTATAAGTAGTGACTAAGTCAAAGATCTGGTGTTCTAGAGTGTCATTTTCCCCAGTTGGCTATCCACACAACCTCAGTCTGTGGAACAGTTGGTGTGCATTAGACAAACCCCAAACAGAACTATACTCCCGTACATTTAACAAATGCTGCAAAGTATTTCTTTTTGGACAGTTGAACTTGTACTTAGCATGCTAGAGGATCAAAATGTCCTGTTTAAGTTTTAAAAAATCAATCAAAAGTCTGTCAAATGTATTTGACCGTGCCACTTTCTAGTACATCTCTTTTATCTTATGGAATAGAGCATTCCTTGGGTTCTTCTCCAGCACATTCTATTCTAGGTGAGAAGAAAAAGCCATGCATGGCTTCTCCTTTGGAAGGTCTTTTACACCTTAATTTGTGAATCATTAAACAGACATGAACAGAATACATTTATTCATACATCCTTTTAAAACATACACGAACTGCCTCCCATAGTGGCAAGCCTTGAGGGATACATGGTGGTGAATGAGGCATGGCTCTTATGTTGGAGGACCCAACCATCCAGTGAAGAGACCAAGGCCACCCGTGGAGATAAAGCAGCTGAACACACAGAACCTGAAGCCCAGGAGAGAGATCCTGTCTGGGCCATCGGTCTGAGAGGTGAGCAAAGAGTTGGGAGCGGTGGGACAACATATAGGGTGGGAAAGAGACTGGGTCAAAGATGGAATGCCAGGAAGCAAACACACAAAGGATTGGAGAAAGGGAGAAGAGTCCATGAGAGAGGAAGGAAACAGAGTCAGAAAGCAGAAGGAAGCGTCCTCTCCCTTCGAACCAGTGTGGGCTCTGAGCAACATGTTGAGGCACAGAATGACCTCTCTGGGCAGGGAGGAAGGGGAGGACTGGTGGTGTATTTGTGTGGGGCAGGGGAAGGAGGAGGAGTGACTGGGTGAGGGGGAGGTGGCGGTGAATGAGTAGTTGGGAGGAAACTTTTGTTCACAAAGTATAAACAAATGTGTAAATTGTTTGGGAATATGACTCTAGAAGCAAATGGTCTGGTGTTTAAGAGCATGAACCATAAAATCAGACAGATCTGGGTTGAATCTTGATTCTGCTACACGACAGATTTTCCTTTGAGCCTTACCCTCCTCTACCCTTCCTTAATTAGCAAGTTTATTTTTTAAAAAATGTTTATTTATTTATTGGAGAGACAGAGCACATGAGAGCTGGGGGGAAGGGCAGAGAGCTACACAGAGTCCTCATGCAGACTCTGTGTTGAGCCAAGAGCCCGACATGGGGCTCGATCCTAGGACCCTGAGATCATGACCTGAGTTGAAATCAAGGGTCAGCCACCCAGCTGACTGAGCCATCCAGGAGCCCGCCCCCCCACCTGCCAATTAGCAAGTTTAAAGAGAAACTTCACTAGGGCTCCTGGTGACTCAGTCAGTTGCATCTGGCTCTTGATTTCAGCTCAGGTCACGATCTCACGGTAATGAGATCACGTCCTCAGTGTGGAGCTTGCTTGGGATTCTCCCTCTCCCTCTCCCTCTGCCCCTTCCCTGCTCATGCTCTCTCTCTCATAAAAAGAAAAAAAGAAAGAAAAACTTCACCGAATCAGGAGATGTAATGTAAATTATGGTGATCTGTTCATAAAACCTGGCACCAAGTGTAGGCTTTCGGGATGACGTGTATGTGAAGATAGGTATTACCTCTGCACCAGAATGCTGTGCAGCAGCTGACAACTCCGATGGGAGCGGCTCTGAAGGTGGGTGACGATGCCCCACACATTTCAAGAGGTCCTTGGGTTTCTCGCTGAATGAATTTCGTAAATCTTAATCCAGGCTCCATGGTTTTCCATAAGATAAGAGCATTTCTCTCCTGCCTTCATCTCTGCGTTTTCTGAGTGCTGCATCCTTGGCAATGTCTTGGGTATGTTGCTTACATTACTGTGCTGGTCTTCAGGATGACCCTGTGTGGTTGTCTCTGCTCCCTGGTGCTGCCCTGGGGAGGGGACTGGAGGTCAGAGAAGGGCAGTGAGGTGTCCGAGGAGTGTGGGTCATAAATTGTGAGTCTGAATTGGATCCCAGGTCTGACACCAAATCTGTTCTCCTTGCTTCACCAGCTGTCCTTCTTTTAAGTTTTTCTATAGTTAGGGGTAAAATACTGTGCTGTGAATGGATGAAGGAGTGGTCAGAAGAACTGAGCTATTCATACCCACAACAGAAACACAAAACCCAAGAAATACCCAGGAGAATGCATGTTGCACATCTGTGTTCAAGCAAACAACTCAGCAGTAAACTCCAAATTTTTCTGCACTAGGCTGGTGAAATTTATTATTTGCAATTCTCTTAAAGCTTATTTTATTTTCCACATAGGCATCATATACTGATTCCCCAAAGGGGAACAACCCTGATATATTTTGGTAATTGTACCTCTATTTTGGTATATAGACAGAGCCCTTGAGGAGATAATGTAAATTGTGGGCCTGTTGTCCAGTAAAAGGCACACCTGATTTTGTATATGATTTCTGAGTCTTACTAGTCTGAATTGTGTAGCACCCACATCAAGTACCCCTCATCTGTTTGGAAAATCTCAGGATTCATGGCTTTGATATTGAGTGAACATTAAGCCTAAAGCAGGATGTAGGATTCACACTGAAAATGTCTATAATATGCGTTATTAAAGAATTACAGAACAGTAAAGTGAAAGGGTCCTCAGAGCTGACTTCATCCCATCATCTGAGCATCAGGTTGGACTAGGTGATCTCTAAGACTTTGATATAGTTATTCCTGGTTCTAAAGTTCTGAGAAAATGCTAAGTGATCACCTTTCCAACCGCACGCATGCCTTATCAGTGCAGTGGGACCTTCCCTTCACTGCCAGGGTGGTTTGTCGTCATTTGTAGCAGGATGAGATTTCTGTTCCTATAGGGAACACAGGGTTATCCCACACACCCCACAGCTCCACGATCGTAGGGACACAGGCTGCTGGTGTCCTTGGTTAAAGTGAATGGCTGCACTTGCCAGTGTTTCTCCATAAGTCATTGTGAATTCAACAGCAGCTCTGGATAAATAGGAACCTGCCTTGTTGTGACCGCAGAGCGCGGATGGATCAGACCTGCTCGCGTGCACATCTCTGGAGCTTTGACACCTCTCCTGACAACATGCGACTTCTTGGATGAGCTCTGTCACAACTCATGGGCATGGAGCGCCCACCACTGCCAGGCAAGGGTGCTCTCCCTTAAGCAAGGAACTTGGTAGTGGTTTTCATGTTCATCTCACTTAATCCTGATATCCTTGCAACAGTCTTTTTTTTTTTTTTTTTTTGAAGATCTTTTTGAGAGACAGAGAGAAAACGCAAGTCGGGGAGGGGGGACAAGAGTGGCAGGCGGAGAGCGAGGAACAGACTCCTGGCTGGGTTGAGCAGGGAGCCCGATGCAGGGCTTGATCCCAGGACCCTGAGATCATGACCTGAGCCAAAGGCAGACGCTTAACAGATAGAGCCACCTAGGCATCCCTGCCTCACAACAATCTTAAAAAAGATTGCCAGTGCCTTTTGACAAATGAGAACCCTGTGATTTGGGACGTTAAATAACTTACCCCAAATCACACACCATTGGGTGGCAGAACCAGATTTCAGGCTTAGGCTTTTTGATCCCTCACTAGGTTATGATGCCAAAAAGCACAGGCCCCGTTCCCCACCTTTGGAGCTCAGGGAAAGCTAGGCTACCAAGGCCCACTGTGCAAGCTCAGTGCAATTCATAGCTCTCCCTTTGACTAGCTGTGTGACCTTGGACATGTTACCTAACCTTTCTGTGCTTGTTTTCTCTCATGCAAAGCAAGGCTAATAACAGTACTCACATTATGGTGTGATTGTGAGGATTAAATGAGTTAATATGTATAAACTGCCTAGAATAGTCCCAGACACATAAGGTCCTTTATATTAACTAGTATTTATTAACTGAAGTTCTCTGCCCATTTCCTCTGAGCTCCCCCTCTTCTGCTGCAGGAGGCCAATTTTTCTAGGGTGAGAATGCAAGAGAAACATTTTGTTCTTTAGTACAATCAACTTTCAAGGGAGCTGTGGCCTAGTTAATCACAGACCCTTTGTTTTTTGAATGCAGGATTTTTAAACGGTTTGTGGTGAATTTTCTTTCTCACTTGTGTTTAATTTTCATAATTAAAAAAAAAAGGAAAATTATCTGGCTTTTCTTCATTCTTGCCAGCAGAAGATTGGGCTTGGTAACTGATTTTCTTTTCTTTGGCCAACTTTTCTTTTTCCTTTCCTTCCCTTCCACTCCCTTCCCTTCCCTTCCCTTCCTTTTTTGTTTCTTTTCCTTTTTCTTTCCTTCTTTTTCCTTTTCCTTTCCTTTCCCTTCTCCCTCTTTCTTTCAAACCTCCATTTAAAAAACCCCAGTGGCTCATTTTCAGCCTCTTCTGCATATGATCTGCCCCTGTTTAAGGCCTACCAAGCAGTCAGTCATCTCTTCTGGTCCCAGATTCTGAGTTCCTGAGGACAAGGCCAACATTAGCTTGTCTCTGGAAGCTCCTTGCCTGGACAGTACCCACACAGGTGGATAATCGAGGAATGCTTGCGGAATGAATCCATGAATGATTGTGCACATTCAGGGCACCCCACACCTACTTCTGCTGAGGGGGCACGAGCTGCGCTAGTCTGGAGTAGAGACCGGTTCTGTGCTGGCTTGGCATCTCCTTTCCTGCCTGAAGCAAGAATTTTGATGATGAGAGAAAACCAGTAACACCCAGTCTCACAGCTTCCACAGCTCATTGCCAGTAAGCTACGAAAGAACCCTTGTGGGTTACTCCAGGAAACATGCCCACTTATTCTTGACCCTGGGGTGGATTTTTGGCCAGGTGGGCTCTCCAGCCGTCTCTCCCCAGTCCTTGACCCCTGGTCTAGTGTCGCCACATGACTCACATGGCTGGTGCATTACATTCTGTCCTGTTACATCAGCGTGACTCATTTTTTTCTTGAAAAATGTTGCTCGCCTTAAGCAAGTACAAACTGGCTTGGGTCTAGAGGGGCCCCGTCCTGGATTAAGCTAATGATGTTCCTATCTTATTTATATTACCTTTTCATGGGTGCTTATTTAGTTTAGGTTTTTGCTGAGGAAGGAATGGCTAAATTGTCTGAAAGGAACATTCTGTTTCCCAAATAGGAATTCCATGGCCATAACTTATCTTAGCAAGAACCATATATTTGTGACACCACGAGCCAGATCTTCGTGCTGTGTAATTTTATTGGCATTCTCCATGGTCCCAGCAGTAACTTAAGGCTGACCTTCTGTTTCTCTCCATGATGATACCCCTTAGCCTCCTCTCTGAGCTTGGATGTTGGCTGAATACTGAAGGGTAAAGGTTTGAAAGCGGGAGGAAGGCCCCACCCAGATGTGAAAAACTCAGAATGTGTTTTTAGAAAAGGATAGCAGAAATTCCCGAATTGCTACAGATTGAGTTCATGGAAACCATTTGGACCCCTTTGTTTATATTGAGGATACCAATCAGTAGGAGTTTGGAACCCCATTTCAGGGGCTCGGGGATCCACACTGTGGATCCGTATGTACCTGATTAAGAACCTCAGAGCTCTCAGATGCTCACTGGATAGATAAGGAAACTGAGGGGAGTGGACTTGCTCAAAGTCACCTGGTCAACGAGTGTCCGAGCCAGAATGGGCAGCCAATTCTTGTAACTCCTAGGTCCTTTCTACTAAGCCCTGCCCTGCCTTTGGAAGCCAGCACCCTCCTCCGCCCGCCTGTGGCTCCATCCCCAGGAACCGCCGCAGGATATCGAGATGAGACCGAAACAGTCCGCATCTGGTGCATGTTTTATTCAGGAGCCCAGCCCCTCAGTTCCATTCAGGATTAGGTTCTTCTTGGCTGGAGAAGGCCACGCCTGTCAGGATCCCTCCCTTCTCATTAGTCATCGCCTTGACCTCTCTCCCTTTCCCAGGCCCCTGGTCCTCAGGGCCATCCACGTCGATCTGTGTGAGCTGCTGAGTCCAGCTGACTTCAGGGCTGGTCACGAGCCCAGGCTGGGTCCACGCAGAGGAAAAAGAGGACTCGGCTGGGTGAGGAGTGGGGATGGGAACACAGTGGGAACTGGGAAGAGGGCTTCAGCCCACCCAAAAAGAAGCAAGCTGCACGGAGGTAGAGCAGGGTAGCTGTGCCCAGGTCACATGATGGAAGCAGCCGGACTCTGGCCTCACCTTTCCCAGCTGAGCTGCCAGGCCACGTGACTGGACACCTGGGCTTAAATAGCCAGCTGTGATGCTCTAGCACCTGTGAATGGTATATGGCCTCAGCTGGAGCATAGAGCTCAGGAAGACCAGGTCCTGGAGGTGGAATAAGAGATGTCACGCATGAGGTCTGGGTCTCTGGCCAGCCTCGAGGGAGGGCAGGCCCAAGCCTCAGCAAGTCCACTCTGCTCCCTGAGCCAAGGGGAGACTCCACTGCTCTGATCCTTGGGGTGGGATTTCTCACCCCCATCCAGAATTTTAAGCCACAGAAACCAACAGAGGTCAGTCATAGGGCTTTTTTTTTTTTTTAAAGAGAGGACTCCAACATTAAAAAAAAAAGTTTCATGTTAGAAATAAAGCTAAGCCTAAAAAGCTATACAGGCTCAGAATAAACTATTTTTCTGAAATTGATTGTTCTAGTTAGGGGTTTCCTTTCTTCCTTCCTTCTTTTCTTCCTTTCTTCCTTCCTTTCTTTGAAGTTTGGTGCTGATTGTGCTAGGTATTTTATGATCATTCTCACAAATTCAAGAAAAAAATGCCAGTGATGCTCACAAAAATGTCATTTCACTGATGAAGACTCCAAGTCAGAGAAGGGCAAGTGATTCCCCAAGTTAGAAAGAGGCAGAGCAGGGCCTGTCACCAAAACGATTGAGACAGCTCTTTTCTGTCTGGAGGTGCCCCTCGGCCTGCCCCTCGGCCTGCCACCTGCTGTTTGCCGTGACTGCTTTTAGAAGGAGGAAGGGTAAATAAATAAAGCATTAGTATATGGGGTCAGAATTGTCTCATACCCCATCATTTTGATGTGGTTTTATGTCATTTATTCTTTCCAATTAAATTGTTGTACCCCTATTTTTCTTTTTCTTTTAAAAGATTTTATTTATTTATTTGACAGAAGCAGTGAGAGGTAACACAGGCAGGGGGAGTGGGAAAGGGAGAAGCAGGCTTCCCGCCGAGCAGGGATCCCAATGTGGGGCTTGATCCCAGGATGCTGGGATCACAACCTGAGCTGAAGACAGACTCCCAACAACTGAGCCAACCCAGGCACCCCTTATAGAAATTCCTTAAGAAACTCAGGAGATGATTTATCCAAGGTCATCGCCTCTGTCTCTAGTAGCAAGAGGCAGAGCATAGACTCAAATCTCACCATTAGCTTGCGGTTCTACTTCTCTCTCCATTATGTTAGATTGTTCTTCCCTGTGACAAGCACTCTGGAGCAAATTGTGGAAATTGGCCCCCAAGAGACATTCTTCCCAGGTTCAAACACTTTGCAACATGGTTTTGCTGTTCTCCTATCAGGAGACGGGACTTCTCTCCCCACCCACTGACTGCAGTTGGCCTTGGGACCTGCTTATATTTTTAAAATCAAGTGTCTGTCAAATGTATTTGACCATACCACTTTCTAGCACATCTGTTTTATCTTATGGAGTACAGCATTCCTTAGGCTCTTCTCCAGCACATTCTATTCTAGGTGAGAAGAAAAAGCCATGCATGGCTTCTCCTTTGGAAGGTCTTTTACACCTTAATTTGTGAATCATTAAACAGACATGAACAGAATACATTTATTCATACATCCTTTTAAAATATACACGAACTGGGGACGCCTGGGTGGCTCAGTTGGTTAAGCAGCTGCCTTCGGCTCAGGTCATGATCCCAGCGTCCTGGGATCGAGTCCCACATCGGGCTCCTTGCTCATCAGGGAGCCTGCTTCTGCCTCTGCCTCTGCCTGCCATTCTGTCTGCCTGTGCTTGCTCTCTCTCCCTCTCTCTCTCTCTCTCTGACACATAAATAAATAAAATTAAAAAAAAAAAATATACACGAACTGCCTCCCATAGTGGCAAGCCTTGAGGGATACATGATGGTGAATGAGGCATGGCTCTTATGTTGGAGGACCCAACCATCCAGTGAAGAGACCAAGGCCACCCGTGGAGATAAAGCAGCTGAACACGCAGAACCTGAAGCCCAGGAGAGAGATCCTGTCTGGGCCATCGGTCTGAGAGGTGTGAGCAAAGAGTTGGGAGCGGTGGGACAACATGTAGGGTGGGAAAGAGACTGGGTCAAAGATGGAATGCCAGGAAGCAAACACACAAAGGACTGGAGAAAGGGAGAAGAGTCCATGAGAGAGGAAGGAAACAGAGTCAGAAAGCAGAAGGAAGCGTCCTCTCCCTTCGAACCAGTGTGGGCTCTGAGCAACATGTTGAGGCACAGAATGACCTCTCTGGGCAGGGAGGAAGGGGAGGACTGGTGGTGTATTTGTGTGGGGCAGGGGAAGGAGGAGGAGTGACTGGGTGAGGGGGAGGTGGCGGTGAATGAGTAGTTGGGAGGAAACTTTTGTTCACAAAGTATAAACAAATGTGTAAATTGTTTGGGAATATGACTCTAGAAGCAAATGGTCTGGTGTTTAAGAGCATGAACCATAAAATCAGACAGATCTGGGTTGAATCTTGATTCTGCTACACGACAGATTTTCCTTTGAGCCTTACCCTCCTCTATCCTTCTTTCATTAATTGGCAAGTTTATTTTTTATTTTAAATTTTTAGATTTTATTTATTTGTTAGAGAGGCAGACAGAGGGAGATGCAGGCTCCCTGCTGAGCAGGGAGCCGGATGCGGGACTTGATCCCACAATCCTGAGATCATGACCTGAGCCAAAGGCAGACACTTAACTGACTGAGCCACCCAAGCATACCAGCAAGTTTTTTTTTTTTTTTAAGATTTATTTATCCATTTGAGAGAGAGAGGGAGGGAGAGAGAGAGAGAATGCAAGCAAGCACACGAACTGGGGGAAAGGGCAGAGGGAGAGAGAATCTTTAAGCAAACTCTGTGTCAAGCCTAGAGCCAGTGTGGGGCTGGATCCCAGGACCCTGAGATCATGACCTGAGTTGAAATCAAGGGTCAGCCACCCAGCTGACTGAGCCATCCAGGCGCCCCACTAATTAGCAAGTTTAAAGAGAAACTTCACTAGGGCTCCTGGGTGACTCAGTCAGTTGCATCTGGCCCTTGATTTCAGCTCAGGTAACAATCTCATGGTAATGAGATCACGTCCTCAGCGTGGAGCTTGCTTGGGATTCTCCCTCTGCCCCTTCCCTGCTCATGCTCTCTCTCTCATAAAAAGAAAAAGAAAAAAGAAAAGAAAAGAAAAGAAAAACGTCACTGAATCAGGGGATGAAATGTAAATTATGGTGACCTGCACATAAAACCTGACACCAAGTCTAGCCACACGGGACGACGTGTATGTGAAGATAGGTATCACCTCTGCACCAGAATGCTGTGCAGCAGCTGACAACTCCGATGGGAGCGGCTCTGAAGGTGGGTGACGATGCCCCACACATTTCAAGAGGTCCTTGGGTTTCTCGCTGAATGAATTTCGTAAATCTTAATCCAGGCTCCGTGTTTCCATAAGATAAGAGCATTTCTGGGGTGCCTGGGTGGCTCAGTGGGTTAAAGATAAGAGCATTTCTCTCCTGCCTTCATCTCTGCGTTTTCTGAGTGCTGCGTCCTTGGCAATGTCTTAGGTATGTTGCTTACATTACTGTGCTGGTCTTCAGGGTGACCCCGTGTGGTTGTCCCTGCTCCCTGGTGCTGCCCCGGGGAGGGGACTGAAGGTCAGAGAGGGGCAGTGAGGTGTCCGAGGCATGTGGGTCATAAATTGTGAGTCTGAATTGGATCCCAGGTCTGACACCAAATCTGTTCTCCTTGCTTCACCAGCTGTCCTTCTGTTAAGGTTTTCTATAGTTGGATTAAAATACTGTGCTGTGAATGGATGAAGGAGTGGTCAGAAGGACTGAGCTATTCATATCCACAGCAGAAACACTTTTTATCTCAGAACCCAGCCACCCAGTGAGGAACTCCAGGCTGTCCAGCTAGAGAGAGAGAGAGAAAAGGGCACCCCATTGAATGGCCAGCACCAGGGGCCCAGACACCAGAGTGAGACCCTTGGAGATTCCCCAGCTCCTGCTGACCTTCATCAGCCAATAGCACGTGGGGCCTCAAGGAGTCAATCCAGCTGAGCCTTGCCCAAACTCCCGAACCCCATGCAAAGACATGTGATCAAATGGGTGTTATGGCAAGCATGTTGGGGTAGTTTGCGACACAGCAGTGCATAACAACAGATCCACGCTGGCTTTGGTACTGTGAGACTGCGGAGCAACTGAGATAGAAGGTCTTCCTTTAGAACCTGTCAGTTTATGTTCCCATCTGCTAATTTTGTTCATATTAATATGCAAGGAATTACTGGTCCTAGGAGAAGCCAGGTGAATGTGGAAATTGAGGTACATGAGGGGAAGATGTCAATCTATTTTCTTGGGCTACTCTCTTAACCCTCTTCCTAATCCCCTATCCTATTCCTCAGCCATGATCCTGACACCACTTGTCCTGGGCCCCAGCCAACTGAAATAATTTCTCATGACTGGTTGGACTCGGCAGACATGCAAACAACCCAAACATGATCTGGGCATGAATCTCTGGAAGTTTTGTTAGGTATCTGCACAGTGAGTTGGGGACAAAGCCCAGGCCTGAGGTGAGGGAGAGGGGTGTAGGAGACCCATTTCTTCCTGTGAACGCTCTGTGTGTGCTGAGACAGGCCTGGTCACCATGCTGAGCCCTGGGTCCCTCATTTGAATTAGATCTGCTCATTTCTAAGTGCAAGGCAGGGGCTCTGGAAGACCCAGCCCACCTTGCTGTGAAGCCTTGCAGTCCTGAAAAACTCCAGCTGCACTTTAAGGCAGGCTTTCCCAGGTCAGCTGGGCCCCATGTGTCATGATGGCTCCCTGGTGGCAGCATCTGGGGGAAAGGAAACCGTGTCCCGAGCGATGAGAGGCAGCTTTCAGGCAGGATATTTGGGAAATGTTCATTTGGAAGCAATTGGAAATGGGTCAGGTATGTAGCTGGGCAACTGTTGCCTCCAGCCCGGAGTACAGCCCTCACAGACTGAGCTGGAATGTGCCCGTCTTTCCCTGCCAGTCGTCCGGCCACATAGGAGGCCCCTTGTTTTCTTCCTTGAAGGAAAGTTCCCGGGACACCAGATCCGCCTCTTTATTTCAGAATCTCATCACTTCCCAGCTATTTTGGTCCTTGGGCTGTTTATCCAGTGGTGGTGGGTTTTTGTTGCTTCCCATGGGGGGCCCTGGGGCTGCTGCTTCTTCCCTCAGGCTTGTCCTTGGCACAAGTTGGGAAAGGAAATAGGAGACCCCTCTCCAAGGCCTTCTCTGCCTAATCCCTCTTTCAGTTTTGTGTCACACACACCCCGTCACCTCCCTGTGGGAGCCGGGGAACCAAATCTCCTTGAGGAGTTACAAGCTGGATGATGCTGACGGCATCAGAATTTCATCTTATTTTAAAAAGACTTCTCTGCAGTTGTCGGGGCGCCTGGGTGGCTCAGTGGGTTAGGCCTCTGCCTTCAGCTCAGGTCATGATCTCAGGGTCCTGGGATTGAACCCCGCATCGGGCTCTCTGCTTAGCAGGGAGCCTGCCCACCCCCCACCCCGCCTGTCTTCTGCCTACTTGTGATCTCTCTGTCAAATAAATAAATAAAATCTTAAAAAAAAAAAAAAGACTTCTCTGCAGTTGTGATCACAAGATGTTATCATACCTGACATGGTCCTCGCACAACTGGGAACATTTCACTTTATGTCCAGTTGCAAGGTGAGTTGCTGTTCTACTGCCGTGTGTTCAGAAACGACGATGTAAAGCTGCCTTTCCTCATCTTCCTGCATTATCTACAGCGGCTCACGGTGGGGAAGTGGGAGTCAGACGGCAGATTGCATTTTAGCCCATCCTTTTCTGCCAACATTTTTCTGGGTCTGTGATGCAAAGCAGTGTTGCTTTTAGAGACCCGGGGTCTGGGTGCATCCTGTGAAAGGACATCCGGTGATTCCCGCTGCTGTGGAATTTTCCCCGAGTGTGTGTGAGCTTAGCAGAGAAAGAGAGCCTCACAGATCCTGGCATGTAAGGGCAGAAAGTTCCAGCCTCCCAGTGGCACCTGGTGCCATTTTCTGAACCGTCTGCACCTGTCTGCAAGGCCAGCCCATGAGCTCGATGCAGCACAAGTCTGGGTGAGATACCCACTGTTGCCCTCCCAGTTCCCGACTCCCCTTCCCACTTTGGCAAATGGTTCTCTGGGGAAGTGATGTCATGATGGGGATGATGATGAGGCCTCTGGGTACATTGTCAGTTTAATACCCCTTGGTTGCAAATCCATTCTTCATGGTCCTGCTTCAAATACTGGAGCTTGTCTTCCTTTCCAGCTGTCCAAGAACACTAAAGCAAATGCAGAGGCCTTTCCCCTCTGGTTCTGGTGCACAATTTTTGCCTTGCTCCTCGAGTATGCAATGGCCAGCAGCACCTGGACACCCCCCTGGTGCTCACCTTCCAGCTGTGGTTTCCTGACTGGCTCGGGGGAGGTGCGCTTCTTGTGGTTTGCTGCCTTGCTGTCTCTTGATGGGTACTGGCTCACAATTTCTCCACCATCTCCAATCGTGGGCTGTAGCCATGCCCTCCCCGGTGCAGTCGGAACCCCAGCCTGGGGAAAGCATCTTCTCTCCTAAGATCATTCCTTCCTTGTGTTCTGCAGTACTGCTGTTTATAAGAAATATATGTTTGGCTCTTCATATGAAGATAAATATGTTTCTCATTTATATTTTGTCATCGCCCATGGTTCCTGGCTCACAGCTCCCAACACTCTTGGAATTTTTGGAGCGATAAGAGCAGCGAAGCATCTTTTGTTATAGTCGTAGGTCACTTGCGCTCATTTCCTGAAAACGCTTCATTCACAACCCTGAAGGTGAGATGGGAGTCTTTTTATTCATCACAAGCCCCTTTCCATCACACTGGGCTTATGTTAATAAGGCAAATTTTGGAAAGCACTTAAGAAAAGGGGATGGTTGCCAGGGGAACCGACATTGGATACAGGTGTGGAACTTTCATTCCCACTCCCCTTCCTGGTTTCTGGGGTGGGGAGAGGGGCTGGAAGTTGAATCGATAGCTAATGGCCAATGATTTAATCAATTGTGCCTATGTAATGAAGCCTCCCTAAAAACCCAAAAGGTGGGGTTCATGATGCCTCTGTTCTGGTGGACACAGAGAGGGAAGAGCGATGTGTCTACAGTGGGCATGGCTTCTCCATCCCCTTCCCACATCCCTTGCCCTCTGCACGTCTTCTGTCTGACTGTTCCTGAGTTCTATCCCTTTATAATGGACCAGTGATCTGGTAAGGAAAGCGTTTCTCTGAGTTCTAGGAGTTACTCTAGCAAATTAATCGAACCCAAGGAGGAGGCTGTGAGAATCTCTGATTTACAGCCACGGAGTTGGAAGTACAGGTCATGACCTGGGCTTGTGATTGGCATCTGAAGTGGGGGAGGGGGCAGTCTTGTAGGACTGAGGCCTTAACCTGTGGATTCTCATGCTATCTCCAGGTAGATAGTGTCAGAATTGACTTGAATTGTAGTATTAATTAAGAATTAATTGCTTCTTATGGGATTGGGAGGGAGACAAACCATAAGTGACTCTTAATCTCACAAAACAAACTGAGGGTTGATGGGGGGAGGGGGATTGGGAGGGGGGGTGGGGTTATGGACATTGGGGAGGGTATGTGCTATGGTGAGTGCTGTGAAGTGTGTAAACCTGGCGATTCACAGACCTGTACCCCTGGGGATAAAAATATATATTTATAAAAAATAAAATAAAAAAAAAAGAATTAATTGCTTCTTGTGTGGAGGAATGCCTCGCCACCCCCACTTTGGAATCGGGTCTCAAACACTTTAGGTTCTCTTGTTCAGAACTAGGATGTTCTTCAGAGTTTTCTTTTATTCTCTTTTAAGTAGCCAATCTCCTGTAAATAGGTAATTCTTTATAATAAAACTTCTTTTTTCTTATAATCATATTGTCTGGTTTCTGTCCCTTGATGGGACCCTGACTATTATACCCTCTTACCAAATCACCTCATTTAATCCTAACAATGTCTTTATGAGGTAGGTATTCTCATCCATCCCCTTTTACAGGTAAGTAAACGGAGACCTGAGTAGTCCTCAGATTCTAACATGAGTTCCTGACTCCAGAGTGAATGACTTGGTTCAACATAAGTTCTTTTTCTGTCTCCTGAGAAAACTCTCCAGAAATCCTGATCCTGTCCCTTTCTTGTCACAGTTTCTCTATAAAATTGGCATATTTGTCCTCAGATACCACCAGGGACCCTTAAGAAACCTTTGAGGAGAAGAGTTGCAACTCTGTTCACGATCCTGAGTGAAAGTAAAACCTTCACTTTCTGAGTGAACCAGGCTGAGGTACCAGGGCTCGCCTGGCTTATCATGTCTTCTTTTGCTTTTCCCACCTGTAATATGTCTGAGCCTTCAGGGTCTCCTCTGGTGACTGCTGCATCTAGCTAAAAATGGACTTTTGAGCTTCTGAGAGAGACTTTTGAGTTAGAGGTTCATGCTATGATTTTGGAGTCCTTGTATCTCCTGCCCTCTCCTCATCTGGTCTGAAGTGAGAATGGAAGAGCTACTGGTTGGTCTCTTCTAGCCGGTGGGAGATCCCAGGCTCCCTGCTCCAGAGCAGGGCCTGCTGCATGTGACTGCATAGACCCTATTCTGAGGAAGCTAGTCTTTGGGGTTCACAAATGGTGCTTCAGGGCAAGCCTTGTTCCCTGCTTTTGCTTGGGAGGGAGTGGAATTAAAAGGATACCTGGAAGCTCTATTTTTAATTTCTTGAGGAATCTCCACACTGTTCTCCAAAGTGGCTACACCAACTTGTGTTCCCACCAACAGTGTAAGAGGGTTCCCCTTTCTCCACATCCTCTCCAACACACGTTGTTTCCTGACTTGCTAATTTTGACGATTCTAACTGGTGTAAGGTGGTATCTCAATGTGGTTTTAATTTGAATCTCCCTGATGGCCAGTGATGATGAACATTTTTTCATGTATCTGATAGCCATTTGTATGTCTTCATTGGAGAAGTGTCTGTTCATATCTTCTGCCCATTTTTTTATATGATTGTCTCTTTTGTGTGTGTTGAGTTTGAGGAGTTCTTTATAGATCCTGGATATCAACCTTTTGTCTGTACTGTCATTTGCAAATATCTTCTTCCATTCCGTGGATTGCCTCTTTGTTTTGTTGACTGTTTCCTTTGCGCAGAAGCTTTTGATCTTGATGAAGTCCCAAAAGTTCATCTTCGCTTTTGTTTCCTCTGCCTTTGGAGACATATCTTGAAAGAAGTTGCTGTGGCTGATATCGAAGAGGTTACTGCCTATGTTCTTCTTTAGGATTCTGATGGATTCCTGTCTCACGTTGAGGTCTTTTATCCATTTTGAGTTTATCTTTGTGTACAGTGTAAGAGAATGGTCGAGTTTCATTCTTCTACATATAGCTGTCCAGTTTTCCCAGCACCATTTATTGAAGAGACTGTCTTTTTTCCACTGCATATTTTTTCCTGTTTTGTCGAAGATTATTTGACCATAGAGTTGAGGGTCCATATCTGGGCTCTCTACTCTGTTCCACTGGTCTGTGTCTGTTTTTATGCCAGTACCATGCTGTTTCAAGAAATTAAAAATAGAGCTTCCCTATGACCCTGCAATTGCACTACTGGGTATTTACCCCAAAGATACAGATGTAGTGAAAAGAAGGGCCATCTGTACCCCAATGTTTATAACAGCAATGGCCACGGTCACCAAACTGTGGAAAGAACCAAGATGCCCTTCAACAGATGAATGGATAAGGAAGATGTGGTCCTTATACACTATGGAGTATTATGCCTCCATCAGAAAGGATGAATACCCAACTTTTGTAGCAACATGGACAGGACTGGAGGAGATTATGCTGAGTGAAATAAGTCAAGCAGAGAGAGTCAATTATCATATGGTTTCACTTATTTGTGGAGCATAACAAATAGCATGGAGGACAGGGGGAGATGAAGAGGAGAAGGGAGTTGAGGGAAATTGGAAGGGGAGGTGAACCATGAGAGACTATGGACTCTGAAAAACAATCTGAGGGTTTTGAAGGGGCAGGGGGTGGGAGGTTGGGGGAACCAGGTGGTGGGTATTGGGGAGGGCACGGATTGCATGGAGCACTGGGTGTGGTGCAAAAACAATGAATACTGTTACACTGAAAAGAAATAAAAAATTTAAAAAAAAAAAGGATACCTGGAGAAAGAGAAGGATATTGATTCACTCCAATCTTTTGATGGAAGAGGACCCCCCCCCCATGAAATTCAGTTTCTTTGGGAGAAACAAGAGTGAGAGGTTTAGTTTCTCCATAGGAAGATATTTGGAAGTGTCTGCATTTTCTGGAGAGGAAGGGGGAGCCTGGAAATACAGCAGGGCTAAAGTCATTAAAATACTTTTTACCCTGTAATCTGAAATTTGAAAATGTGCTGAGTTTGTCTTTTGAGCTCACCGAGAGGGGCAGGCTTTTCCCTCCTCCAGCGGGATCTCTGGCAGCCTGGCTCCTGGTGGAGAGTTTAGCCAGCACAGAAGAACTGGGTCCTGGTGTGTCGGGATCCCTTCTGATGGTGCTGCAGCCCACAACGCTAACACTGGGCAGATGAGAGGCCTCACCTCAAATTCCAGCCTTCTCACCTACCAATGGTGTGATTCCAGAATGATTTCCTGTCTTTGCGTGGGGGTTTCTTCATGTATAAAACAACTGATGATAATGCCTGCCTTTGCAAGTTGTGGGCAATTAGTGAGAAGACAGAGATCATGGGTGCCCTGTGGTGACACATGGGTGTTCAACCAGCATTAGTTCCCTTTGCTGGGGTTTCTCTCTCTCTCTCTCTCTCTCTCTTTTTTTTTTTTTAAGATTTTTATTCATTTGAGAGAGAGAATGCATGTGCACATGAGTAGGGGGAGGGGAAGATGCAGATTCCCCACTGAGCAAGGCGCCCAACATGGGGCTTGATCCTAGGACCCTGGGATAATGACCTGAGCCGAAGGTAGAGCTTAACCAACTGAGCCACCCAGGTGCCCCTGTCTGAGGTTTTTCTTGAAGAATAGCCTTTGTTTTAGGGCTTTGTGAGCTATGTCTTCAAATTAAAGTATAAAGTGTGGGTAATTTTATGTTACCAAAAAAGAAATGTTGGATGTAGCCATCAAGCATGAAGCAAAGAGCATGAAGGTTTTTTTTTCTTTTATATATATTTAAGATTTATTTACTTTAGAGAGAATGAACAAGAAAAAGTGCAAAGGGGGGCAGGGGCAGAGGAGAGAGAGTGTCTTTTTTTTTTTTTTTTTTTT